>NC_085048.1:23307283-23656880 GCF_963662255.1 Cinclus cinclus
GTGTCAGAGCAGGGAGGATGCTGTCTTCTGATACAGAGGAGCTGCTGTCCTAGCACCACCCTTCATGATCTTCTTATGAGGCCAGATATTTTGAGGTTTGCTCACCTAAATTTATCTACTATAAAGCATTATAAATACTGAGTGCTATTAAATAATTACCAATCACTTGTATGTACTGGACAGCTGGTGATGTATTATGTTAATAACTATTACAGGCTAAGCTTTAATGAGAAAATACATTTGATTTGAAATTTGGGCAGAGTTTAATGAATTTGTTCTTTTTTCTTCCCTGCTTAAATGCATAAATTCACCTCTACCTATAAAATGCTCTGAAATATTCTTGGGTATCAGGATGCACAGATCAGTATTCTGCTAATTCAAAACAAAACAGCTCCTGCTTTTCCATGAAAGTCAAAGTTCCCAAGGTTATTTGTGCAATCAAGGTCAGGTGCATCATAACAGCCATTATGTAGGATATGCTTGCTTTTAATCTCCTCTCCCTTTATGACTTCTGTTTCCACCCTAGTAAATGCTCTTGATTACAAAGTCTTTGCAACAGTGAAATAAAAGACAACACAGTGGTTTATTCTTGTATGTGGTATTCAGAAGCAATTGTTCATCTGTACTACTACCAGGAACTACTGTGCAGATGTTTCCAATACAAGTCAGGAGCTCTGCTTATCTAACAGTTACCTCTCTGCCTAGTCCTCCTCTTTTAAGAAGGGACTAAACATGGTCTTCAAAGAACATGCTACAGTGCAATTGCAAGGGAAAAGTCTCTGGCTGTGAAATCTGTATCTAAATAGTGATCTGCCACGCTTGCCTGTACTAAATGTTGACATATTTGTCACTGGGGTCAGCTGCATCTCTATGAAATTCTCCTGGTTCGGGGAGGGGGAGCAGCAGCGTGTCCCCAGCTGTCCCCTCACAGGTGCCACCAGGAGAGGGCATTGGCTCACAGCGCATCCCCTGGGTGCGCAGCCCCGGGCATTCCCCACACCCCCTTCGGTTCTGGATGCTCCCGTGCTTACCGGATCCCGCTTCCACCCCCTCCACTTTCCTCTCTCAGCCAGCCAGGCTGACATCAGCCCTGGGTTTAACCAGACCTGAATATTGGAGGATTAGGTTTAAAACCCCAGTGCTTGCTTACACCATTCTTGAACCTCCTTAAAATCATCAGCATAAAAGACAAAACACCTCAGCAGATGCTGCTTAGATCTGCTCTCTCCAATTTTGAGGCCAGAAGACAAAATTGAACATAGTTGTGTTTGGGTTTTTTCTTTGTTTAGTTTTAGTATTATTCTGGCAAGGTGAGATGGATGGGGTTTGGTTGTGAGCAGCTGGGGGTGGGTATTTGTCTAGTTGTTTTGGGGATTTTTAAACTTTTACTTGAAGAAGTAAAATCTCACATTGACTGTCATTCATTTCAAAGTGCTCTGGATGGATGGAGCCAGGAAGTTGGCCCATAGTTTTGGACGTTTCTGAAGCCTTGTATGTTGCTCCTTTCTGACCAAGAGAAAATTAGTTGTTAATTATTCCTATTTTCCTATGTTGCAAGGAAACTTTTGGCAAATACTGCATAATTGCAAAAATACCAGGAAACCAAGCGGAGCATCCACCACCAAATTGCTCGGTCTGGTTTCAGGAGTTCCCACTCATTTAAAAATCTACTTGTACAGCTTTATAACAGTAGGACTGGGCAGCAATTCTTCACATCTACTTAGCATGGAAACGAGAGTCAGATATAAAGACTACTTCTTGCCCTATTATTTAAACTTCTGAGAACAGAAGAGCCTTTGTCATGATGATTTGAAAAAATCTGTGCAAACAATTTTAAAAGGAAACACAACTGATAATAGTTAGATGATAATAGTTATGCCATCTATATGCATGGGATGTATTTCCTGGTCTTTCTCACAAACTCATCACTATTCTACTGAGCAAAAGTGAATTTGCATCAAAGATGTCTCAAGTCCCTAATAGCCCAGCACACCAAGAGCTGGTCTCACACTCCCTTCCAACCCCAAGTGCTGTGGGAAACAAAGCAACTTGATAAATTAACAGAAGATCTTTCAGAGAGGCGATCCTTTCTAAATATACAGACAGGTGTAAGACTTAGAAAGGCACTGAAGCATTGAGATGCCATTGATTTTAAAGGAAGAAAGGCACTTAGATAACTACAAGGCTACAGATTTTTTTCTTAAAATTTACTTTCATAAAGTTCTTACTGCTGGTAGGTGAGCTGAGATTCTGATTCCCTAGAACAGCTGGTAGAATTGAATTACTAGCATTTAGTAAACATTTGGCTTCCAGTGGCAGAGAGAACAGCTGATAAAGACATGCTTCCTACTTGCTAAATGGGATGACACACCGTATGTCTAATCTATTACACAAATACCACAATACCTTGCTTAAGTAGGTGTGGAAAAAAAATAACTTCATTTCACTGTAAGTATTTTTACCAAGTAGTTTATCATCACATAAAATTACCTCTGATGCTGGCTAATCCTAGTGGAAACGCTATGAATATCCACTTAGGCAAGTCTCAGGCAGTAAAAATGCAATTGTGCCACAGGGATTGTGCATTCCCCATTACACCAATGCAGGAGCAGCAAAAGCCCAGGAGTAAACAACGCTGTGGGATTGCATTTTTATGTCAACAGAGTCAGTTCACTTAGTTTCACATGCTTCCAAATGAAATGCGACAATGAGTACAGTTTTGCATTTCTTTCTGTCACATGGCTGGACCACCCCTGTTTGAGCTGGAGCTCCAGCTGCCTCTGAAGGGTATGAGGCAACTTCTCTCATGTGGGAATTCAGGACCTTTCTTCTGAACACAGGCTTCCTTCTACATGTCATGCCAGTGCAGTGCCTTCCGTCAGTAAATGGGGCTCCTACACTGCCTTTAAAAACTTTCCAAGAATTATGGGTCAGATTCCTGGAAAATGTGTTGTTTTAACATGTGTTAAATCTGGATAAAACAAGAAAAATTAAAAAACAAGCAAAACAAAAAAGAACAAAGCAGTTGGTTCATTCCAGGGAGCATGTTTTCCCCAACTACAAGACTTCCAGCCGTACCACAATGGCCTTCAGGCTTTCTGGTGCCTGGTACCTCGTGGCCTTTCGCAGTTGTTCCTTCTGCTCAAGGAAGCTGCCTTCTGCCTGACCTGCTGATTGGTAAGAGGACAAAGTGTCCATGTGGGGTGGGGTGACCTTGGCCACCTGCCTGACACCTGCCCAGCTGCTCTATTCCCCCCCCCCCCCCCCCCCCCAATAGGATTGGGGGTGGAAACAATTTGAGATAAAGAGGAAGGTTACTGAGCAGTAATTTTCTTGGCCCAAATGGATTCTGGGAAAATAATTTAATGCATTTCCAATTAAAATAGAGCTGAATGGTGAGACACAAAGACAACAACTAGAACACCTACTCCTTACCCCCTTCTTCCAAGGATGTTTCACTCCTTCATTCCCACCCCCTCTGCCTCCTCCATGTTCCAAGTGGTGTGAGGGTAGCTGCGGTCAGTCCATAGCAGCTCCTCCCTCCTCCTTCCCACTCATGTTCCTGTGTGGGCCTTTCCCATGTGCTGAAATCCCTCAGGGAAAACTTGCAGCATGGGCTCTCCACAGGCTGCAGTTCCTTCAGGGTATGCCCACCTGCTCTACCACATGGTCCCCCATAAGATGCAGTGTGGATATCTGCTTTGCCATAGGCTTCTCCACAGACTGCAGGGGAACCTGCTCCAGCATCACCTCCTCCCCCTCCTTCCTCTCCCTTGCTGTCTGCAGGACTGTTTCTCACACTTTTGTTATCATTCCTCTCTCTGTTTTGCCCTTTCTTAGACATGCTTTCACAAAGGCACCAACAGCTGCTTTTTGCAAGAATGCAGAGCAGCATACCAGGGGGTCCCATCCCTGGTCTTAGCAGCTTTAGAAGTGGTCAGTGACCCATCTTCAAGCAATCCCCCAGAGCTTCACACCACTTTTATGGGAAAAATGCTCCAGAACCATATTCCACTTAAAAAGGCACTCTCCCTATTTCTAGCCTAGGAACACTCTTGGGTAGTTTATACCCATTTGATTTGTGTCATACACTTAAAATAGCTCATTTTCCTTCATGAAAAATTCTGTGTTGGCTGAGGTTACATCCCTTTTCAACACTGTTCTTGTTAAACATCTGTTTTGCAGAACTTCTCAATTTCTGACCATCCCAGTAACTCTTCTGTACAGCAGATCTTTCAAAATTAGTTTTCTTGAGAGCCAATGTATTCATCAAAAGGAAGTTCTGCCAGAGCCTCATCCTCCCATACTAGCACATTCCTCCTACTAAAAACGGACCAGTTAGCAAATAAAGAGATTTCCCCCCACCTTTTTTTTTTTTAATCCCAGTAGCAGCTCTAAGTTATTGAAGAGATGATTCACAATGTATCTTCCTTCTCTCCTCTTCAGTCATGTCCAACTAGAACTCCTATGGAAACAGCTGAAATTCTGTTACTGGTGCCTAAGGGGCATTTACAGTAATCCCATTTCTTATTCCAGCCATAAAGGTAGTTGTTGTAGGAGATGCAATCTTTCCTGGCACTGACAGTACTTTCTGATGTTGTCATCTCCAAACATTGTTGCAAATAGTCCTGTTTTTTATACCTGGGTTTCTCCTAAAACATTATTAATGGGCTCCTTTCTGGCTGAAAGCATTGAGACAAACCATTTGCTCATCAGTTTGACCTTGCTTATCCCTGGATCCTGTAGCTGGTCACCACACCCCCTAGTTTACCTAGTAATTTCAAAGATGAAAAATACTACCTATTCCAGAGGGATGAAAGATGCATTTCCTTTGTTCACACAATATTTTTTTTTAATTAAAAACCAATATGGGTCAATCAGATGTGATTACTTCCAGAAAAGCACTGGTACATTTTCTCCCATTTTTTTACTTCCTTGTACTCATTCTTCCCATTCATTCTGAAACCTGTCATCATACTGAAATCAGACTATCAAGTCTACCATCTACCAGAGACTTTTTACATTCCTCCTATAGAAAATATAGTATGTTATATATCATTAAAATACAAGACATGTCTCTTTCCTCCTCCTCCACATCCCAGCTTGACTGATTTAAACATAATACTTTTTTTTTTTAACTGGACTGTTGTTCTCTTCCCTCCTGTTGGAGATTATTTTAATAGCTATGACTTAAAAATGAATGCCTCTGCTACTGTCATGTCATGGGAGGCCCTGGGGACTCCAGCTTCCCCTGCTCATACAAATGCATTCTACCAAAATGGAGAAATATATGGACCTTGTTTTGTATATCCATCTATTTAAATGAATTAAAAATTGAAAATGGAATCAAAGTTTTTGCTTTATAAATCAGTTTGTGAGACATCCTGATAATCACAACGAATCACTTTTGTTGGTGCAGTAATTCTTGGTAAGAGGATGACAGTGAGTTAATCTGTATCAATAGAGTTTGGAACAGCATTTCTCTAATAGATCTCTTTCTGTATTTCATCATTTCCTGCATTGCCTCCAAGGGATTCCCTGCAGAACCCTCACAGTTCAAGTAATTTGGCCTCCAACTTTATTTATACTTCTCTTCAGCATCCATTTTACTTTTACATCTCTTTTTTTTGTGAATAATACATACATTTTTAACAACATACATTCCCATCTCATACAAGAAACACACATTTTATCAACTTAAACTCAAGACAGCTATCAAATATCAAAGGCAGAGGCAACCCCCAGAACAGCTCTCTATGAGGCTTGGGGCTTTTGTTACTTCAGTTTTGGGGATATAAATCCTATCATACGCTCCAACAATTATTTGATATCTCTCTTGCATCAAGTAAAATGCACAACCAAACACAAAGATTTCCAGGATTGTTCTCTGCTTTTCCTTTCCCTGCCATCTCAAGAATCCCAGTTCCTGAGTGATCTCAGTCCCACGGGTGGCACATCCACGTCATTGCACATCCATGACGCAGCACTCAATGTCTTTACAGCAGGATCACCCTAAAAAAGCTGCTTTCTGGCACTAGAGCTTAACTATCCCATTCACAGCTGAGCAAAAGCTTAACATTTCATCACTGAGGCTGTAGAGCCTGAGAGCTGAGAGGGATTTGGTCAGCTCATGAACTGCACAAGATCTTAACCTAATGGTTTGTAGCTTGGTCATTCTCTCTGCAAAGAACTAAACTGTCTCATTCTCTTCAGCTGTTGGGAGCAGTTCTTATTTCAACTCTCCTGCTTTTACAACACAAAAAATCAAGACAAGGTTTGCAGTGCAGCAGCCTCATCTCTGCTGGCTCACATGGGGAGGCTAGGTTGGTGCTGTGGCTTCTGCCTTCTAGGTACTTCCTGGAGATTTAGCTTAACATCCAAAGAACTGCATCTTACTGAACCTTGCTTAGAAACACACACGATTTCATAGTTGAATTGGCATGTGAAGAAGAAACTGTCCTAGCAACCACCTCAAAGCACCCTCCCAGGGGAGACCAACACAGCATGAAACCTCTGAGCCTTTCACAAAGTGTAAACCCATTTCCCTGGTCTGTTTTTTGTGTTAAGAGCCTGCAAGGGAAAAGACAGACAGCTATGTTAAGTTGCTCTGTTTTACCAAGTCCATCACCAGCCTATCCGGGGTTGCTGCAATATTCTAATTAAATGCTCAAATCAGAGAGGGCTCCAAAACAATCACCTAACGGTAAGGGGAGCTCCTGGCACTCATCATCTCGTGCTGTTGGGGCTGCTCTGCATTCAGTGAGTCAGTAATCCCACCAGGAATTAAATCCATCACACAGACCAGTATTTCTACAGCCAGGCAAGGGAACAGTGTTAATAACTGCCAAAGGTTTCTCTAAAGAATTTGTTGCCAAATCTCTGGTATGCTAAATGTCCCTGAATATCTGCAGCTGTTCTTCCATCATGGTGGCTCCTCCTTGGCCTGACACAGGATGGGGCAATGCATTAAATCTGTACAAACCCACAGAATTCAGGCCGAGATAATCAAAAGTGTTTTAATGATTAAACCATGTCAAACATTAACAATGAACTATACTCAGATGAGCCAAGAGTTTATTTCTAGCACATTTAGACAGCCTATTTTGAACATTATAGCTGCTGTACTGAGCTATGTAAAGACTCTGCAAACCAGTACCTAGAAATGAAGACACACACACACAAGCTTTGATAATGTAAACATAACAGACACTGTCTCCTTCAAAACAAGGAATGAAAACCCACAAGGCTAGTAAGAGAACTTATTAATTCATTAAGAGATGTGCAAAAAATTTAAAAAATATTTAAAAACAATTAAACGTGTTAAAACTGGCATTTATATAAATATCAAAAAACCAAATAGTTTAACTTGAGCAATGACCAGCAGAATATCTTGCACAATTCAATTTTTCAGAGCTTAATGGACTCCACCATGGCAGATACCAGAATACCAGCAACAGCTACTGGCTTTGCAACTGACTCCTCATATGTGCAAGACAGCATTTTACAAGAAGAATTAACTTTAACCAGCACTCAAACCAAATCCTTAGATAACAAGCCAAAACATTACCATTGATATACACAACTCACATTACAGAAACAGACATTTCCAGCACATTTCAGTAACATTCAAAAAACATTAGCTATGACTCAAACTGTTTAAACTTGCTTGTTTGGGAAAAAAAAAATTGTGTTAGGCACATTTTCAAAGTGAATGTATGCTACATGAAGAACAGTTCAGATACCAACTTAAATACAGACAATTCCATCAGAAAAGCATCTTTCTGGCTCCACTTTTAAAAACACTTTTGGATATGTCACAGACTGAAACAGTAAGTCCTAAAACATGGATATGGCTATAGTAATAACACTTCAAACTGCCAGTTTCATATTAAAAAACTCTTCATTTAGCATTTAAGAATTCTCAGAAATAAGAAAGAAAAAAAAGAGAAAAAAAAGTATAAAGAATAGATGGGTCCACCCTGTATATGCTCTAAACTTTAGAGACAATATTTAAATCTTACTCGACTGTGTAAGTGCCAATTGCTTTTATGTTAGTGATGTACTTCAAATAAAAAAATAAGATCTATTAAAAAGGTAAAATAACTTTTCCATCTGTTTTGTGACTGTTGAATCAATTAAAGCCAAATATACAAAACTAAATGTGCCATTTTCAATTTCACTGTATCGAGTAAGAGATACGTAGCATCGTGTATCACATACAGAACAGTAAAATGATCAATGGATTTTTCTAAATGACTTTTTAATAAAAAGTCAATCAATTGAAAAGTTGAAACATACCCTAATTTTTAAGCCAGTAATAAGCTTTGGGCCCTGCTTTTTAATTTAAGGCATGTGTGTTTTATCTACTGAAACCAGCATCATACAAATTACCTCTACAATCACATGCATGATATATAGTTAAAAAAATGGAGGTTTAGATTACAGTGTTTTCAAAATGTGAATCATAATTCAGCACCTATCATATTGACTAGTAAGGCAACAGCAGTGTCGGATAATATGATAATACTTCCCTTCCATAGTCTATAGCAGGGTCAGTGACAGCCCAGAATTATTTTTAAACTTTAACCTACTTTTATGTTCTGTATACGGTTTCTAGGGTGTTTGCACTGGTTAAGTCCTACATAAATCACACTATTCTAGGCAGGAATAGTTACAGTAGCCATTTAGAGTATTAATGCACAACTCTCATTGTGCTTACAATCAGATGATTTTGTTGTTGGGGTTATCAAAATGGTTTTTCAGTTTGGTCTTCAATCCTTCCTTTGTTTCCTTTGTTTCACATTGTTCTCAAGGGAAGAAAAGCTGTTTGTGTACCCATTCACAATGGCCGTGGAGCCGTTCTGATACTCTTTCCTCCTCGAGGCTGCCTTCTTGTTGTAAGTCTAGAATACATGGAAAGGCACATGGTTTTGCTTAATTAGATATAAATAACCACTTCCTTACAGTAACTCTAGAAACACAAAAGTAAACTTGCATTCGTAATTTTTAAAGACCTTGTGGAAAGAGTCTAACAAACTCTACACTATGCCTTTCATTCATCACAGTGAGAGGAGTAGTTCACTTGAAAAGAAAAAGGCTTGGCAGTGTGATGGTAGTGCTATACTAATAGTAAATTAGAAACAAGGGAAGCAATTTTATGAGCAGACTATGGGATAAGAATATACCCAAAATGACATGTGAAGAAGGAGGTTTGAGGCACTGCAGGTGACAGTACCTTGAACAAAACCAGAACAAGAGGTGTGTAAACAATAAAAGTAAGGAAAGTTCAGAGATAGAAATGTGATGGGAATTTCCACTGGCTAACACAAGAATCAAAAACTAACAGGACTGGGAGACTGTCTAAAAAAATTACAGACAACAAAATATACATTCATGTTTTTCAAAAGGGCTCAGCTGCCTGACAAAAGCACATTTCCCCAAATTTCTGTGTGAATTTAAACAATTAAAAGTTAAAATATCAGCAAACTTGACAAAGAAGATCAAGTAGTATCTGGAATATGCTATAATGTTTAACTAGTATGTTCATATGCAGCAAGTGATAGAAATCACGGGATTGATTTTAAAAAGTACGAGAAGAACAAACAGGGAAGCCTGTTGTGTTTCACCCCATGAATCATTCTCACCAGAACCAAAATGCTCTAATCTCAAATGATATCTGAAACATATAACAGAGTTTGCTTCCTTAGGGGCAGCAGGCTGTTGTTGATTTTCTGCAGACAGTAGTACATGATTTTCTGTAGACAGTAGTTGTACATCTTTGTACAGAGCCCAGTTATGAACTGCTCAGAGTAACACATACCAAATCTGGATCTGTTCAAACATGAAATCAGATTTGTATAAACACAACTAAACCTACTAATTTTCCATATGAAAATACAAATGCCTGTAGAAGTGAACCAAATCCAGATTTCTGCATGTTGTAAGGGAAGTTTCCCTGATTTCCCCTTGCAAAAGCAGAAATGAACAATTCCTTCAGGCACTTCACAGGTTCACATGCTGCTGGTTTACTTCAGACTGGAAAGCTTTGTCTTACATGAAGTTCTTCCTCTCCCTTACCTGCAGTTAGAATTGCAATAAACCATTTCTTTGTATCACTCTGGCTCACTGAAATTACTAAGCATTCTGAATTATGGGTACAGCACATCTGAAGATTTGAAAGTAGAGGGTAGATCAACAAGTGTAGTACTTCAAGAACATATGCATGTTAGTGAAGGATAGCAAAAGGACATTTCAAACATATCTTTCTGCAACAGCTTTACAGTGAGATACAGCCAGCACAATGCTAGAAAGAGTTGATGAATGCTACTTTTACCTGAATATAGAAATTTGTGAAGAGGATAATCAAAGAAATCATGTAAGAAATCTGAAAATACAGCCACCCCTGAGGAAATGCACATGGCCAAACAACACCACAGCTGGTCTGGAAGATTGTCAAGACAAACTGAATCTGGGGAGAGAAAACAAAAATAAGAGAAATGGAGCACATTAATGGAAGGAGGAAAAAACACCATGAGTGACCAAAATCTCAACAGTTATTTCCAAAACAAGTGAAGAGTATGTAACATTGTGTGTCTGGCAAGCGTTTTCTCTGTAAACATGAGTGAGCAGACATTCAGATTATGGTACCATGTTAAGAGTGTTTATCTGTGTTTTTCCATTTTAGAACATTAGAGTAACTTACATAAAACTGATATATAAATGTCCCAAGGAAGAAAGACCACCTTCTTCCTAGTGAGAGTTCATTGGGATTTGACTTTACCATCCTAATGGAGTAGATCCCCATCTCACTGCTTCAGCTGCAGAAGACCTGGGTCACTTGGTCTACACAGAGACCCCTGCAATCCTTTCCCACAGACAGCAACTGTCTGACATACGGCTCCAGTGGAAGAATTTTTGGGGTAAAGGCTGCAGGGAAGCTAGGGAGCCAGGGAGGAGGATAAGGGTTCAATTATCTTTAATTATCTCATTTGGAAAAACAGAATTTGGGCTTATGCAAGGCAGAGGGCCTTAGGCAAAATTCACCCTCACATAAAGGCTACCAGATTAGGGAATGTTTATTTAAAAAGGGAAAGACTGTTTGTTCTACTCTGCTATTTTGCTGCCCTAACAGCTATGCATGCAGACAGAGCAGGCAAGGAAGTGAAAGCAGCTATGACAATAGCCAGGGGAGCAACCGAAGCACTGAGACACTGCAATCCGTAGCACTTGAACAACAAGGATGAAGAATAGAGCCTAAATCTGGGAAGAAAAACAGAAACAACCCTTAAACCAAAGCAACCCTCCCCATGGCTCTCATAAAAATAATGAGCCCTCAGCTACAATACTTAGCCACTCCTCAGGAAGAACAGCGCTAAAAAAACCATGTTGAGAATCAACACTGTGAATTGCTGGCAGTAAATGTTATTAATCATCACCAGCAAATGTTATTAAAACTATTCATAGCTCTGGGGGGGGGGGGGGGGGGGGGGGGGGGGGGGGGGAAGAAGAATATAACAAAATAATTAATCTCTAGGTTTCAGCTTCCCCCCCCTACAAAATGGGGAAGGGAGAATGCCCATGCACATTTCCTTGTTGTGTTCTGACACGTTGTACACACTGAAACCTGGTTCTTGTGCAGTACCACTACAACATGCTCTGTGTATTACCTAATTTCACCGCTCTTATCACCTCCGGCACACCATGGTCAGGCTTCATCACTGCACGCACATGAAACAGTGCAAATGGATACAAGGAGTCCAACACAGAATTACAAGAGAAAAAATCTGCCCATTTCAAGTGCAGAAAGAGAACAAAAATACTGAATAGATTTTAATAAACCATTTGCAACTGTATGCAAAAGGAGGACAGAAAAGACATTGTCCTGCAGGAGTAGAATGGCTCTTGTTAGCTGTGGACAGCATTGCACTTGATTTCTGGTCTATAGCCTGACCAACCAAGCACAGGGAAGAGCAGGCTAGCTCAAGAGAGCTTGGAAGAAAAGCCTCCTCCCTGGCTACTGAGTCCCAGAAATCCCAGCACTGCAACTCCCAAATACATCTAGCCACACAACTTGGCGAGAGGGAGAAAGATCCCACAGACCTCAGCACTGTTTCATGTTCAGCCCCAGACCTCAGCTCCCCATTGTCCTGAAAACAGAGCAAACAGATGTGCAGAAGCTGGATTTCTAAGGTGATGTAGGCACTACAAGATGCAGAAGGTACTAGCACTCATTCTCTTTTCTTCTATCCCTTGCCAAAATTTCTTAACTCAGTAAAGACAAGAAAGAGGACCTCATCACAAATTCAAGAGCCTGCTGAAGCACTGAAGAGCAAATCACTCACCAGCTGCCCCTGAGTGATGTACTTCTTCCACCACAGATAAGGACGCATTGCTGGAACAGCGGACAATCCGTAGTAGGAGTACATGAGGACGTGGATAAAACTGTTCAGTGTGGCACCAAAGTAAGCTAAAAGAAGGGCAGGGGAAAAAGAAAGTACACTGCATTACCAGGAAGGAACATGCTGTTTCATGGAATCTATAAAAATAACATGTTCAAAATGTTACTATTTAAAATATGATTTCTCTTAGAAGAAAAGCAAGAGGGTTCTTTTTTTACCCTGCTTTTTATTCTGCCTACCCAAAGGAGTAGCTGAGCTGCTTTGCAGCCTTGTGCTTTACACCAGCCTTCTGGTTTTGTTTCCTCAAGTTATTCTTTTTCACATCTACATTATGGTTTCTCAAGGGAACTGAGGAAACAGATAAAAGGAGGAATGCTCACATACCAAACAATCAATAGCTTCACCCATCTACTTTTAGGCTGATTTCACTTCCTTCCAGCAGGAGCCAATTTTGTCATTTATAACCAAAAGCTTCTGACACCTTTGGAACCTGCAAGTTAGCTATTTTATTTGTCCTTGTTTAAAGCACCTTTAGTCATTGAAGAAACTTCTAGCTTAACATCGAACTGCACAGAACTGTGATGACACAACAGAACACAAAGCTTGGAAGAAGAACACGTGGCTAGAAATAACATAAAAGTGTTTTCAAGACCACATGAGCACAAGATAGATTCCAAGTATATGCAGTTTTTTGACTGCCGTATGAACAAGGATTGACTTCCTTGGAGGAGAATGTGTTTCCAGATGCACACTTTTTATAAGTTCAGTATTACTCACCGTTGTGCTGACAACACAAAAACAAATACAAGTTTCTATGCTGTTTGACTCAGAGAGCAGACTCCTGAGGAATGCATCCTCTTGGTCTGCACTGCCAGTAGCTCACATCCATCAGGTTTGAAAAGGTTTCTCTTGAATGGAGCGTTCAACAAATCCAGTATCTATAAGCTGCACATCCTAACCACAGCTAAACCATGCTCGTGCAGTTAGGAAACCAGATGCCAGCTAAGTACAATGGAAGTAAAGAATTAAAACCAGATTGCCAAAGGTTAGCAGGATTTAGATGAGAGAAACATGGAAATCTTCCACTTAAGATTCATTTGCTCATGTTCATTAGTGATCAGGAGACAAGATTTTAATTGAAACAATTTGTTTGTCATTTGTGGTGTAATGAGATTAAATTAAGAAAATCCTATCTCAAGTGAACTTTACAGATACAAGGACAAGAATCACTTTTAGCTGCTCTACAGCTGAAATAAGCTTCTGGCTTGATTTGAAAAAGAGTATTGTTTCATCAAAGGGTCTGTACAGCAAAAATAGAGAAAGTAAGGTTGACAGGTATCTGACCTGGGGTAATGCACCTGATAAATGTCACACTACCACACAAATTCTTCAAACTACACAGACATTCCTTTCCTAGAGGCTGTGCTGGTAGCTTAATTCCTGCAGCCATCTACAATAGTTGCAATTCAGCAAAGCAGCTTAATATGGTACAGAGATGTTTCGTTTGATCAAAAGACGACCAAAACAGATGGCCCCTGTTGCAGATGTTCCCCCACCATATCCCAGTACTTACAGTGACCACAAGGCACCCAGTTCATAACAAACCACCAGATGTTCAGCATTGTTGCATGGTGGTAGACATGCAGAACAGTGATCTGATGATTATTTTTCCTCAAAATAAAAAAGAAGGTATCCATGAACTCAATGAGTTTGGAGAAATAGTACCACCAGAGGACATGGATGATCTGGAAAGGAGTAAATGAGTTTTAGAAGCATTGCACATTGTGGGGGCTTTCAACTCTTATGCTATCTAAGTAATTAAAATCCAGATTCTGTCCTGCACTACTTGGATTGAAGACACTGCTGGGATCTTCTCTAATACTTCTGCCTCAGGTTTCTCCATGGGAGATCGAGGTACAAATCTATAGCTACAGCTGAAAACAGGATGACAAAGACTGCTTCATGAGGCTACTGCTGTTCACCTGGGCTGTCCTGGGAGAAATAAGAAAATACTTAACCAGAGCTGGTGCTGCAGTGCTCTCTGTAAAGGAGAGGTCACAAGTGTGACCAGAAGAAATCATCATCACATCTCAGAAAGAGAAGGGTGGGCTCAACATAGAGTGGTTAGATACAGTCTGAAGACCAGGTCCTCATTTTTTGATCTGAGGTCACTTGAAAATTTGTACATAATTACTCACAAAAATACCAACCATGAATATATCATAGATTAACTATTATGTCTGACAGTGCATTGTCCATTGTACTGCAAAAGGAGGAAAAAAAGCTTATTGTTTAAGCAAAATGTGCATAATCAATACTGTTCTGCTCTCCACTTACACTCAAGTGGACAATCTGAAACATTACCAGCTCTAAGTCTCTTATGGTACCTTCATATCAGCCTCTCCTCCACTGTGTGTATCCTGGCAGAAGAAACTGTATCCTCCTTCCAATACTCCAGTCACCAGCTGAGCAAATAAAAAAAAAAAAAATAGTGTTATTTGGGGGGTAGGCTGAACTCCATGGCACCTGCAAACCTTCACAGTGGTTCAGCCCAGACATCTGGTGTCAAGAGAATCCTGGGCACCTGAGGGTGGCATTAGGTTGAATTCAAGTCCCAAGCAGTGACTGAATCATAGTGAAGGATGAATTAATAAATTCTCCCAATTGGGGTATACCAGAATAAAAAAAGGAGGCAATATTTTATCCCCACTTATCCCAAACAGTGTGAGCCTTTTCATAGTCATATTTCACACAGCTTCTCAGGAAATCTCCTTCTTTGTTGATGATCTTGTTGTTAGAGAAAGTAAATAACCAAAGTTCAGTAAATACGTTTTTCTTCTGATTACTTTTGGAAAGAGTTACAGCTTTAAGAAATTTGATACTCAGGAGATGTAGCTACAGTTTTTTCAGCCATGTGATAGAGCATATTTTCAGCTCTGCTCTCCTTAACAGCTAACAACAGATGTCTCACTGCATTGCCACTCTTCAAGATCTTTTTAAGCAATTCACTCATCCCAAGCACGCTACATCCTTCCCAATATAAGTGACTTCCTCTGCAAGGTATGCCACTGCCTGCCTGACTTCCTGGCATAACAAGTAACACCTCAAACATAACAGAATCACTATTAAGAGTAATGACCAACTATTAGTCGTGACAGGGTGTCCACTGTGGAGGCGCTGGCTCAAATCTCTAGAGAAACAAGATCCACGCTGGATGTTCTCACCCTTTCACAGATGGCAGGAGATGGTAGGACAGGTTGAGGGTAGAATGGGAGGAGGGAGCATGTGCAAGGACACAAACAAGGATGTGAACATAATATCTCAACAGAAGGGATCACTGGACATTGTTTATAAAGATGTTCTTCCTCTTGGGAATAGCATAAGGAGACGAGTAACAACTGTAGGCAACTCCCAAGTGAAAAGAAAATTGTTAGGTATCTCAAAAAACATCAGAAAAGCAGAAGCAAGTTGTATGTTTTCAGCCTTATCTATCTGCAGAATAAAAAATAGCTTTGCAAAGCCACAGTAGAAAATACTTGTACTAAAAGTTATTTTAAAAGATCACTTGATTAAAGGAGTACAATAACTGGTATGACTAAATGCTGCTCAGAACCGTGAACATGAACCTAATTTTAAAAAGTTCAATGAAGATTATCATTTAAATGATCTACCTTTCCCCAGTGTTATTTCTTTCATGCCTCATTTCCCCGCTAAATTAGCTTTTAAAATACTCAGTCAGCCTAGGTCATTATTTTTGACCTTCTGTGATAGAATTATTCTAACAATTTAGGGGAGAAAATATACATCTAGTTAGATCATAATATACAGATCTGGAAGTATCTCTCGTATTAGAGATAAATCAATAGCATTCTGCCACAGCAAGGGCAGGGCAGCCGTGCACATCAGCAGCAGACCCAGGCAGTGTTCCTACCCAAGCAACAAAGGGAAGGCAGCCGTGGAAGGAGGACTTCTCTCCTGGCTGCAGGGCTGTGCAGAGGACACCAGTTTAAAAGTGGTACCGTGCTAAAGGATCAGCTGTGTCCCAGAGCAAGCATTGCACCAAGCCACTTCCAGGCCACTGAGGGAAAGACTGCGTGGCCTTGCAGTGCCCGCAAGTCCCTCAGACTGAAGACCACATCGTGCTGTGATGATGTTAACAGCTTACAGATGCTTTCATGCAGATCTCATAGTTCAAGGAAGTGTTAGGAATAGAAGGGTAATAGCATTATTTATATTGTAATTAATCCAAACAACATCCATCATTAATGTTGCTCCATAAATTTCTTCCCAGTAAAGGTTGGCATAGTGAATCCAGAGAGCTTTTCCTGCAAGTGGTACAGGTTCACCACCAAAATCATAATGCAACCAGAGGTGTCTCCATGGATCCCACCTCCCTAAAGGATAATGGCATCAGTGTGGCTAAGAGCAGCAGCTTCAGCTCAACCGGAGTACTCCCTTGTTTACAAAAGAACATATTACTGTATGCTAGAAACTGTAATACTCTCACAGCCACAAATGACATAAGCAAAACAACATTTGTAGGAAATGTCAGCATCTTTTATCATATAAACAGCTAATATAGTTACAAAAATAATTTCATTCCCCACTTTCCAGAAGGAACTAATTGGTAAAAAGCTGCTTATAGCTGCCCACAAACTGCTGTTGCTGCCCACAAACCTTACTCAGTGCAACATACAACATGTAAATAATCTTTCTCCCCATTTAGCTAGCTGCTCCTTTGCCTGGCACCACTATTTCTTGCACCCACAATGCTTTCATCAATGCTGGAAGGCTTCCGAAAACAAAACCAAGAGATCACTCTGAAACATGACCACAAGTGGCTCTATTATGCATGGGTGTACAGCCCCAGGGAGCTGCTTCCCTGCTACCACAAAAGGGATAGAGGGGTCAAAAATTTCCAGCAGTGCATTTAAGTCCTTGCTCTCAGTTGTTGTGGTCTTCTTCCTGGATGGCCAGAGTTTCCAAGACCTCCTTACACCACTTTACAGTAGGTCTGAAACTTGCCCAGAAACAGAGTGGTGGCTCCTCTGTCAACACAGCCTTGAGACAACCTTTCCTTCCTTGCCCACTGTCTCTAGAAGTCCTTCATCTTCAGGCTGGTAGAGAGTCCAAGCCTGCTGATGGCACTGCTAATGAACAACCACAGGCAAATCTTCTCTCAAGAAACATGTCCAGAAAAGGCCAATTATAACCACTTGCACTTGAGTAAACCACTTCACCTGGTTTCTGAACCGCACAAAAAGACAGTTCCTTCACAAGCCAATTAAAATGGTACTCAAACTCAGGGTTAAGTCCCTCAGCTCAGGAGAAAAGCCTGCAGCTCAATGTCACATTTGTGCTGAAACAACCCACACTTTCTTCCCCTGCAATGAAGTTTTCTTTTTTCCTATTGCTTTCATTTTGTAATTCTGTTGCTGAATTCTTTAAAATGCTGTGGCACATGCTTTTTTATCAACTCTGCTACCAAAATAAGCCAGGACACTAACACCATTCTGACTAGGGGGAGGAGAGGTGTTACTGGGGAGGATTTTGTTTTTTTCTTGTGATAAAACTGAAGTCTGAGACTCACTGGAGAGGGGCAGATAAGGGGCCTAGCACTGCATCACGCTGTCAAGGCGTGATGGGTTTACAAGGTTCAAAACAGAGCTAGATTAGAATGTGCAAATGCCTGCACAGATATGGAACTTTATATGAATGCAGTCACCCCAGGGAAGAGATAATGGCTTCAGGAAGGTGGAGAAAGAAAGGGGAGAGGAAAGAGCAACGCAGCTGCCACCCATGGTTCATGTGACACAGCACCTCTGTACAGACTCCCCTGCTTCCTAAGGCTTTTCCTACAGCATGTGCAACACCTCACTCATCAGAAAAATCTAAGATTTTTCTCAGGCAGGTTCAGTAGGGAATTAATTTTTCAGATTAAGAAAAAAGACAGTAAAGAGATCACTTAAGAAAGTGAGCCTTCATCATTGACCAGGTGGTTCAGGTAACTTGGCCACTTTTGCTAACAAACTTCCCCAAAATAACGTAAGTCTGTGTGCTGTGTAACTGGGTACCTGGCACTCTCCCCTCTTTGCTAAATTACCCAGCTGAGACTTGAGCAGAGAGGCACGGGCCCTATTCACAGCGTTGCAAGATGTCTTGTGGTCCCAGCACAGAGCAGCAGTACAGGGGAAGCAGTGCTGCCTCTGCTGCTCCTCCAGACATGGCCATGCCAGCCAGCAGGTAATCAGCCCATATCCTTTAACACCCCTGCCAGTCCCAGCTAGGCACCTCCTTCATCACACAGGAGCTATCCCTTGATGCCCCTGCCTGAGATGTAAGAACGTTATTTCTCCATAAAGTCCACGCACTGTATATTTTTATAGAAAAACACGTTTGTCCCTAAAGAACATCCTGTCCTCCTGAAATATGTGACAAATTAACCTGGAGAAACCTCTCCAGCTCCCCTAGATCTGCCTTGCCTGTTACACTGTCTGGGAAAGAGCAGTTCACTTCTCTGAGAGTACTAAAACCCACCCAGATCATTAAATATCCAAATAAAAAAGGTATACCAAGAACAGAGAGAAACTATTATGAATTCTACATAAGAGGTCTAAGATTTCTAGTGATTTTAGACCAAAGTACACAATACCTAGAGTTACATAAATCCTAAGATGACGAATTCCCCCATGGTACTGCTTACAGTCATTCAGACACAAAGGTCAGAAAACCAAGTAGGTCATCCTTTTCATCCCAGTTGGGAGGATGCCTCACTTCAACATCTTGTTTTGGTCACATAATATGCAAACTGAGCTGTGACGCTATGAATCATGACCTGAATCACCATAGCTATAACTCAGGAAAAACTTCAAAGTAGAGTTTCAGGTGTACGGTAAACAAGCTATTAAAGCAACTTCATTTCAGACACGCTACTAAACAAGTTCATAAATGGTGACATTTTATGATTTTCCTCACAGTACGACTGAAAAATTTCAATCCCACTGAAACTCAAAATGTTAACAAGGAGAACAGGGAGTTACACAAGTTTTCTGAATGCTGTTCCTCATCATTCTGTCTTAAAAGTAAGTGTACTATAAATTGCTACTGATACATGGCTAGTCCTTCAAAGGAAAATTTCAAGACTGATGAGATACAACCAAGGGTATCACATGCTGTGCACCAACAGGGGTAATTGTGCAGGTACTTCAGATAAAGAACATACCTGGAGGTGCAAGGACCTGTTTTTTCCCTATGCCCTTTGGCTCTCTCCCTGCAAACATCAAGCAGTGTGGTGTTATGCCAGCATGGCTCTCTGCTTTGCAGCATTTCTACGGGATCAGTCTCTTGTTGCAGAGCACCACTTGCCCTCACATCCAGCTTCTAAGTGCTGCCAACCACATTTCACTGCCACTATCATGTGTTTAATGATCTTCATAATGCTCTAGCTTTGTGTGTGCTCATTTACAAGAAGAAGGTATATTTACAGTACTAATGAACAGTAAAATATGGATAGGATTACACTAAGAGCAATATTCACTTTCACGGAAAGCATTTAATTGTATAGGAAGGAGGGGTCTTAACAGTCATTCTATTTTAGTTGTGTCATTGCTCCACAATACAAAAGCTATTTATCTGGTTACAAGTAGGAGGACTTCTACAGCATATAATGAACACTCCTCCCTTGGTAACCAGTTTATTGTTAGCAAAAAAAAAGCTTTTATAGGATCAACAGTTCAGGTATTTTCTCTTGTTTAAATTTACCAGCAGGTTTTGTAACACAGCAGAACATTACAGTAATTCAGAAACTATGAGTATTATTCCAAGTATTCAAAGAAGAAAGATTGGCTATCCTGAGAGTTTTAGCCACACTTGGTACAACTGAAGAAAAGTCTGCACTTGTAAACTCTCAATAACATAAGTAGAGGTTAAAACAATATATCACTGTATAACTGCAGATAAATACCTGCATAAAATAATTCAGATGGACAATGAAGTCAACATCAACACTATGTTTAGGCAAATTAAACTGATCAACACACATTTTTTCTGGAATACACCCTGGATAAGGAGGCTAGAAATGTAAGCACATCAAGAACACAAGTAATTCCAAGTACTTACTGAATCCAAAACTGCTCCCAACTGAACAATTAAGTATCAAATTTCTTAATAACCCAACCCAGTGATTTTTGAGTAGACAACTCACTACATAAGAGAAATAACACTGAATTTAAATCACTTCATCTCTAAACATTCACCTTGTAAAACACTATAGAATAAACTACAACCTTAAAGGAGAACTGCAGCTTATATACACTTCTATGCTCATAAAAAAAAGTAGTTTTAGCCCTAGGTTGCATTTGAAAACACTCTAGTGAAAGAATTGAAAAGAGGATGTTGAAAATTAAATATCTCCTTACAGAAAGAAGAAGTACTTTGGTTAAAAGCGTGCCAGAATATTCTGTACATTAAAGCAAAAGAGTAATTTTCTGACCACATCATTATTTACACTACCACAGATCTTCATTTGCACTTGAACAAAACCATACAGTTCTCAGTAAAAGCAGCTAAAGAGCTCTCTGAGAAGTGGAAAACTTTATACTGCCTAAATCTTTGGGTTTTTTATGAAAGGAAATAAGTCCACAGAAAAGTTCAATTCAGTCTGAAATATATCTGTATGTTTAGGTTCTAAGCTCAAAGAAACAGATGAATCACAATGGCATTGTTTCAGCAATGGTTTTTTTTCCTCAGCAAAACCAAGAGGATGCAAAAGAACCTATTGCAAGCTTACAGAAATAGATGGAAGGAGTGTGTGCATGATTTAACACCAGTGAATAAAATGTTTTGCCCTGGAGATAAAGCCACAGTTTAGCTAAAAAGTACTTTGTATCGTCCACTATCACACTGAGCAAGGAGAAGCTCCTGAAGGAGTAGCCAAGTTCATGGTGAAAGATCAGGACTTCACTTGCACTGACTGAGCAAAGTGCATTTGAAACATTGCTAACCAAGGTCAGCAAGGTTAAGGCAAGGTTTGCTTCACACCTTAGAGGTAACAGTACAATTAGGGTTTTCTCCCCAGAGAAGTGACATTGAAAATGGTTGCACCATTTCTGCAGGTGCTTCCTGAATTCAGAAGCACTTTACTCAGATTATTTCAACACGAGCCAATGTAATTAAAACAGACACGCAAAATAAGCCTGACCAACCCTTTTTCTCTTACCTCATAAAACATATACAGAGAAAGCAGTGTAAGTCCGAGGTTGTAGATCACTAGAATACCCCTGCATGAGAATGGCTGCTTATTCCTCATGTACTTTGGTCCTAGCCATACGATTAGTAAGTACAAGACTGAGAAGATAAAGGTAGGTGTATAGTTCTCCAGAAGAAGCCATCCTTTTACCCTGGGGTCTGAAACAAAGAAACAAAAATATACAAAACATTTAGATTTTGTAAGGAGAAGAATTCAACACATCTGAAAATAGCTGTACCCAAAACGGTTCCAGGGCTGGAATATCAAAGAAAGACGAAGGAAGTGCAGCAAACCAGTTTATTAAGGCCCACATTGTTAATAACAAACATTTTATCTACATATTTAAGAAAGCAGAAATAATTCTTTTCCAAAGGCTAAAATATTCTTAAGTTATTACCACTATTATTTTTAAATACTCATTACCATTCACAACTGTCACCCACTTGAATACCACAGATAAAATTATAAAGAAAAGTTTCAACAAATCTCTCCCCTTTATCTTCTCAAACCAACCTTTCCTGATGGTACACATATTATTTCCTAGAGTCAGCAAAGTCACACCTAGGAGTGAAGTTGATACTTCTGTAGTTATAGGTGGATGATCCTGATAATTATCTTCCAGTCAATACTAACACAGTTAGACTAATGCATGTGCTATTAGAAAGAATTAAATTGTGGAGTCTTTGTATAAGCAATTGAACACAGAGCATCCAGTCCCGCCTGAATAACCAGTCCAGGTTGGCAATACAACGACTTCTCAGGAAAAGCACATAAACCACCTGGAATCAGAGAATTTTAGGGGATTACTTGGAACACTAGTGCAATCCTTTTGAACCACAACTGTGTTGTCCATGGCAACAGCAGAGTATCTCACTCCTCTCACTAAAGTCAGTCCAAAGTACTGACCAAGTTAACTAAACTATAATGAACAATTCAAGTATTGCTGTCATTCACAGTCTTGACTTAATTTTAAAGGAATCATACATGGATCCTGAATATAAGAAATGAAGCCTTAAAACTGTAGGTTGGAAAGTAGGTAGGCAAGGCAGGGAATTGTTTGGATTTGCCACCTTTATGGTTCATGATTTTTCTCATAAATTAAATAGAGTCTGTATGCCAGCACATGCAATATTTTACATCAGAACATCCAGGCTAATTTAAACAGACTTAGTATGAAGAGAGAAGCAACAAGGGCACTGAGATACTAATAAAAGCAAACAGAAAATACACTTAAAAGAATCAGAGGCTTGTTCCACCTCCTGTGGACTTTCCTCTGTGAAGAAGGGGCACCATCACTGGATCTTGAGTGGGACAGAGAGAAAGGCATTATTGCAGCAGTCAGAAGAAGAAAGCACATGCCACTGAGCAGCAGTGCTCTGCACACTCTGCGCAGGATGCAGCCATTTAATCCACCTGGTCAGAACCAGGTGGAACTGGACCATCCTACCCAAGCCCTCAGCATGAGGCCACTGTTTGTCCTGGTTCCACAGCCTCTGCCTTCCTCACACTGACCAGGACTGCAATTCTCCACCTGCAGAGTTTTTCCCTGGGCATAACCTATTGCTTCTTCAAAAAAGAATGGTTTCGAAAATGCAGTACTTTCCAAAAACTACTGATATTTTTAGTGAAAAATTCCAGAGAAACGCTATAATTATTAAGGCAAGAGTATATTTTATTTAATTAAATGCAAATTGAAGTGGCTTTTTTAGAATTAAAGCTATTACTATTTTTTTTTAAAAAAAAGCAGCTCCCACTGAGACAAACATAAGCTTAACTGATCATAAGAAGAATGACCTCTTCAGGTCAAAAGATCCAGGAGCACTGAATAGACTCTTATTTATTAAATTGTCAGACATTTTGATGCTTTGCAGATCCTAAAGAAAGCAGTCAACTGTCAATGTCAAGTTAAAGGAAAAACGTTTCTTATGTTCTGGTAAGATCAGTTTTATTTATGTGTCAATTTTTGAGAAATCTTACCTCTAGGTCCAAGCCAAACGTCAAAGTAACTATTGATTGTTTTATCCAGAAGTTCCATTCTACAACCTACTGAAAAGGAAGGAAAAAGAGAAAGTTAGTTCTTCTGCTCAGGAAAATAGTTCAAAGATCTGAACACATCCTGTTAGGATTAACAAAGAAAATACTAGTATGCAAAAATTCCAGCAAACATAATGGACTTTCTCAGCATATATTAAGTACATAAAGCTTATTCTAGTTTCAGAGAGATATTGGTGTATGAGCTACATTTCCCATTGAAGTACTTAATCATAGTTATAGATGCACCAAAGCTTAAAATAATGAGTTCAGATTAAACTGAAGTTCTTTCTAATTCTTTATTTCGTACACGCAAACAAAAGCTGGAATCTTGAAAGATCCCTCAGTGAGGGGGAGGACTGGACTTTGAGAAAGCCAGCAACATTGAAATTTTCAGATAAAGACTATGAAGCTATTTTAACAAAGAGTCTCAAATAACTAGCAAGGCTAGCTAGGGAGGAGGAGGGAAGGAAGAAAAAAGCAAGAACTTGTTTTGCCATCATCTGCAGATAGGTGACTGATTACAGCACATAAAACCAAGAGATCAACAGTCACGGAGTGACAGAGAGGGCTGCAGAGTCCAGGGAAAAAACACAGCATCTCATGGCATGAGCATCTCCAGTTCCAGAAACTGCTTACTGGTAAGACACTACCAGATAAAATTCAGCCAACATCAGTACAGTGATTCAAATGCCATCTGTCAGCTCCTGACGTGGCCACTAATGATTGGAAGCACCTGGTCTGTACATGGAGGCAGCCACGTTGTGGTACCTCACTGTGGTTAAAGCAGGATTGAAGCAGCAACACTGTCTGTGAACAGGGACAACTGTGCACAAAGCTGTTCTCAAGAGAAGAGGAAGTAATTTTCTTCTTGATTAAGAAAAAATAAAAAACCTCAACCCTTCCAATTTCCTCTTTTCTATCCAGAACTGTACTGTACTTTCACTAATAAAATTTTATCCATTTCTAATAGAATGGTTTTCTCTTTGTAGTGTTTCTCCTTTCCTAAAGTACTAATATTAACAATTTTTAGCTATGAGAAAATAACGTAAGCAACACAAGCTGTCAGTATAACCATAGCACAATCAAAAATTACACAAGCTTATATGTAGTTGCTAAGAAAAAAAAGTTTCTTTTTTTTTAGTTCTACCTAAAGAAATATCTCTCTTCCACCTGTGAAAATCCCATCTCTAGTAGATTTCTGATTTATGCAACTTATTAAATTAATCATATATCCTCTGGTTCTAATCAGCTGGGAACTGAAACCTGAATTTCATCCAGGTCCAGCAAGAAAAGCCAAGCAGGATCCAAACTGTGCTTTCTCCCCAGACCCAAGTGGGACTGGGAGCCACTGTTGGAAGACCTGCAGGGACTTTGACTTCCCATGGGACCAAGCAAATACAAGGGGCTTACAAATCATGCATTTCCATTCTGTGGTCTTCTCTGTAAGCCCACATCCCTTCCACTGCAGGGCCCCAGGCAGGAGGCTGATAGGCTCCCTGAGGACTTCTGCCTGCAACACCACCCACCATTCCCTGCAGGACTCTCAGGGACACACAGAAGAGACTTTCCCTTCTATGCCATACTGCTTGGGACTACAGAAAGCCACAGAACATCATTGGAATGTGGTCACCAGGCACAAAATTACCACAAGTGTCGAAAGTATTTTGCAGCCCTAATTCATACTGGTTTTATTTTCCGACTTAAAACTTTAAGTCTAAACTTTAAGTTTAAACTTTACTTTCTGACTTAAGAAGCCCAGCCCAAGTAAGTAAACACTTCAGAAGAAAGTGCATTTTTGGGATTATGTCACCTCACCAACTATGGTACTGTGAGCACTTGTGTTAACAGCCACAGCACTGGCACACTGGTGTCCTAGGAATAAGGAAATATAACTTGTGTCACTAGAAGCACGAACATTGGGAAGGCTGCAAGAAATTAGTATATAATTACAAGGAGAAAAAAGATATTTAGAGAAAGCACCCTTTTTTGTCACCCCATCTTTTTTTTTAGTTTGTCAGCTATTAATTATCGCCATGAAACCCCTTGTGAATTCATTTTGATGAGATCCCCACTTAATCAATTTGCTGCTCGTTTGATCCCATACTAATTGGTCTAGTTATGCAGCACTGCATCAGCAATAATCTGCACCTGACTTCAACTTTGCTTCTCACAGGCAAAGGCTTCAGATGACAGAGGCTGGTACAAAATCAAAGGTTTGTTATACTAAAATATACCAAAAAAGCTCAATACAGAACTGACTTGCCACATTTACTGGACACTAAAAATGCATATACGTAAATGAAACAACTAAGAAATCAGAAACAAACTCTGTCTAGCTGTAGTAAAGATAGCGAGAACTGAAAATCCACACTGAAGCCCTCCATAAAATTGGAAGAAAAACCCATTTCCCAAGAGGAAGAGGCTCTCTGCAGAGGTCTCAGCTTTTTTTGGGCTGGTACCCCAAAGCAACTTTTTGTGCCAGCATTATCAGACAGCAGATTGTAAAAAACACAGCAAAGGAAAAACTACTCCTGGTGTCGATTTCCAGAATTTGCAGGAAAAGAAATTGTTTCAAAAGGAACTCATTTGTGTAACAGAAAAACAGAAGGAAACAATCTGCTTTTGTTCCAGAGGGGGTCATGTGAAAAGGCATCAAGTCTCCTGCCAACAGCCACACAACATTAAACACTGCTTCAACAGCAGCAACTACAAGGGCTCTTTTTAAATTAGAATAGTTTCCCAATTCAGAGAAACATCGACTCCCAGAAAAATTAAACCAGTGGCCATGTGAAATACTGTGATCGGCATATTTCCTAACACTGGAAGTAAGAAAACTCTGCAGCTGACCGCATCCATGAGCGGATCAGTAGCAATGCTCCTTTACCTGGATGTCATCCCATAGCAAGGCATGTCATTCACAGATTCATGGAATTGCTTGGTTTGGAAGAGACAGAGACCTTTGAAGCTTATGTAGGGAACTACTCCACCATCTTCCACTCAAGATGCTCAGAGCATCATCCAGCCTTGAAAGTTTTCCTGCATGGGGCATCCATCACCTCTGTGACCAACCTATTGCAGCATTTCAAAGCCTACACTGAAAAAACTTCTTCCTTTAATCTAGTCTAAATCTGCCTTCTTTTAGCTCAATACCACTCTCCCTTGCCCTAACACTACAGTCCCTATTAAAAAGTTTGTACCCATTTTCCCTGTAGGCCTCTTTTAGGTACTGGAAGGCTACAATAAGATCTCCCTGGAGCTTTCTCTTTTCCAGGCTGAGCAGCCCCAACTCTCGCAAGCCTGTCTCCACAGGGAGAGGTGCTCCAGCTCTCTGACCTCCTCTGGATCCACTCTAATGTGTCTGTGTCTTTCCTGTGCTGAGGACCCAGAGCTGGATGCAGCACTCCAGGTGGGGCCTCACCAGAGCAGAGGGGCAGAATTCCCCTCATCCTGCTGGCCATGCTGCTTTGGATGCAGCCCAGGACAGAATTTGTTTTCTGGGTTGCAGGTACATATTGCCAGCTGTCCTCTACCAGCACCCCCAAGTCCTTCTCAGCTGCTACTGCTCTCAATCCCTTCATCCCCCCCAAAACCATACTGATGGTTGTGGACTTTCCCAGCCCAGGTATAGGACCTTACACTTGGCCTCACGTGTTGAACCTCATGTGGTTCCCAAGGCTCACTTCTTGAGCCTGTCCAGGTCCCTTTGGATGGCACCCCATGCATGTCAACCACACCACTCAGCTCGGTGGCAAACTTGCTGAGGGTGCTTTGGATCCCACTGTCCATGTCACTGACAGAGACATTAAACAGTACTGGTCCTATTATGGACCCCTGAGGGACACCACTTTGTCCATCAGGACTCCAAGTCACTGACCACTACCCTCTGGATGTGGTCATCCAACCAATCACTTTTCCAGTGAACAATCCACCCAACAAATCCATGTGTCTCCAATTCAGAGATAAGGATGTGGGGGACCGTGTCAAAGGCCTTGTAGAAAATGGCTGACAGCATCCACAGCCTTATTCAATACCTACAGCTGGAACAGAAAGACCCAATTAGGCCAGACAATGCTTTTCAAAACATGTACCTTTACAGACACCAGTTATTTTTTCCTAACCTGCTTTTCTACAATGGAGAAAGGAATCATCCTCTCTGCCACCAAATTTTACCAGTGCAGTAAAGCACTTGACCAGGGCAAACTGGATCAAAGACTGGAAGCAATCAGCTTCCGCAACCGGGAAGACATTCCACTCCTTCAAGTCCAAATAGCCAATCAGAAAAAAAAAACCAACCCTATCTGATGCTTTAAACAAACAAAATTAGTGGACTTTAATCCTGCAACACAAATATAACAAAGGGTAAACTTGAACCTTGCCCCAACAAGACAGAGCAATGTCATTAAAATACATTTTCAATTGTCCTCTGGATTTTGTCAGGTTTTTTTGGACATCCACAGATCATTTGGCATCCTGCGTTTATTTCTGGCACTATGAGCTGAGACAAACACTATGCTCCAGCAGCCACCCAAATATTTGGGCAGAAGATGTGAAACTCTGCCCTACTGCTCAGTCCAAGCATGGATAGCCTCTGTGCTTCTTGGTGTGACAATCAAAAATACAGTTCAAAGCCTACACAGAAACACGCTTTTCTTGCAGAAGACGTGTAAGAAAATTATTTATAGGAAATGTTTCATACAGGCTACCAGCATTGACAGCCTGCTCTTCTAATGCACATAACTACTCTGAGGAAATGGCTACTACAGAATGAAGGACTTCAACCAGCTTCTGCCCTTCAAAGGAAATTCTTTCCTACACTTTCCCCAGAAAATGCATTCTAGAGGCTTTATGCTATGAAGTACTTTAAGAATTCTTCACACATTTTGATGGTGCTTCTTGAGTTTCTTCTTGGAGTAACTTTCCAGGTGTAAAGATAACACACAAAAATATAAAGGTTTGCTTTCTGTCCCATAACACCCTTTTTAACCAAATCAAACAATCAACAAAAAAAAAAACATTTTAAGCTCAAAGCACTGGGAGCCTGCTCCCTTTCAGGAAGATTCTCCAGCTCCCATCCTGCTGCTCAAGAACTCTATGAAACAGATTCCAATTTTTGCAGCTAAGTGCCTGAACTTGAGTTCCAATAAAATCCCAAAAATAGGAATCTAAATAATTGTTCTGGCTTCTGACAGAGATGTGCTGTCAGGCCTGGCTGCTCAACCTTTCTGGAAAACAGCCACTTTCTCTGTTCTTAAATTAGGACTTTGAATCCTAAATTTAGGCACTAGCTTTTGTTTTTGGAAATCTTGAGTTGTGTTTTCTCTTAAAAGTAATGTTTCCCAGTCCCTGCCACTGCAGAGGTGACTCCTCTTCTCCCTCATCCGAAAGTACAAACTATCTCTCCTCCAAAAACCCAATGATCACACTGCTGTTTGCTTTTGTAGATGCACTGGAACTGAAAACGTTTGGCTTGAGAACTGGAAGACAGCACTGATAATCAAAGCTGTCAACTGTTTTCTGTCCATTTGGCAAAGCTGCCCAGTTTGTCCTTTCTATTCCCCAAGCCTTAACTGCCCCTTGAATGCATTTCCCTTTGCCTTTCAACTTCCTGCCAACTCCAGATTACCCTTTTCTTTCCTTTCTGAATACCCTCTTAGGTCCCAGCCACGCTTAATGCTAGCAATAAAAAGGACTTCATATTGATCTGATTATATTGATCTGAAAGCATAGATATATTTATTTTATGGGAAACCAGGTGAAGCACGAGTGCTGCGGATTTTGCACTTTAGTTTTGTTAAAATACAAGAAGCTATTTTTAAACTTTATTTTGCATCTCTGTCTTTAGCAATGTGATTCAGATTTTTGCCCCCCTTGCATCAGCAGCAAACCCTCCAGCCTGCTGCTGACACATCAGGACCCACACTCACCAGCAGCACCAGCATAAGGAAGTTTAGAAATAAATCATCTGTATAAAATTCAGGGAAGCATAACAAGTGTGGGACAAAGGAGAGAAGCTAGTTTCAAACAGTTTAACCTCAGTGGGATTTCAAACCATTTGAAAATGCATGGGGTAAAGGAAGACTTTGGACAGGCGTAATTTCATAGCATTACTTCTGTCATTCCATTCCCTCAAATCCTTCAGTAATAGTTACCTTACTACATAAACTTAATAAAGTATCTTACAGAACAGAAATAAATACAAAAAAGAATACTGCAAAACAGAATGACTAATTGCACTCAGTAGACAGTATCTCATGAAACCAGAATCTAATGATCTTCAGATAGACAAATTAAGAGAAATAACAGGTCCTTGCAATTTTATTTACACCTTCAGCAGATCTAAAATAGCTCAAATTGGGATCTGACTGTCCTAGGATTAGAACACTAACACAACATTCATCCCCTTGCACTCAACAGCTCTTGCTATGGCATGGATGACTTCAGACAGAGGGAAAATACCAAGGGTGATGTCCAAGCAGGAAGAGCAAGTTGGAAGCAAGCACACAAACATACCTGTGTAAGTACTAAGAATCAGAGGAAAACGGTTCATGACTGCCTCTACATGCCAGAAGGATGCATCCAGCATCCATCTACAAACAAGGGCATTTTATGCTGCAAAGCTCCCCTTAGCAGCAGCAGATCTGGCTTCACACAGCACTATGGTTTTCACAAGAGCATCTTCCTAGAATAAAGTGTTCAAGGGGGTATATCCCGTGCCTGAACATTGTGCCCATACACCAGCACTGTGATACTGGAAAACTCATCAGCCAGCTTACAACGCACTGCTGTGAGAGCAATACAGTCAAGCATGAAGGAGTATTCATAGAAATAAAATGTGGAGGAAGAAAAAGCAAAGCACACAGGTTTATTTCAATTGATGTAATTGTAATATACAGCAATGACACTGCCGCCTAGGGTTTAAGAACTGCTTTTTTTTTTTTTCATTGAAACAGAATAGAGTATCTGTAGCAAACTAGGTTAGATGGAAACAGGGAGAATATGTACATGGCACAAGAACAACAAGTTGACTTTTTCTAAGGAAAGCCAAAGCACAGCGTTGGCTAGACAGCTTTGCTGCAAATCCCCCCTCCCAAAGCACTGTGGGCGGTGTTTATTAACAGCTACTCTTTGAATCTGAAACTCCATCTCTTTACAAAAGCCGTGCTGGTATTGCAATTGGGAAAACAAGGGAACTTGGAGCTCCTGGTCAATGACAAGTTGAATACAAATGAGCAGTGTGCTGGCAGTCAGGAAGGCCAACCCTGTCTTGGGGGCATCAGGCACAGCATCACCAGCCAGGCAAGGGAAGGATTGCCCTGCTCTGCTCTGAGCTGGGGCAGTCTCACCTCGAGTGCTGGGGGACAATTTTGGGTGCCACACTGAAGGAAAGACATTTTAACTATTGGAGAGTGTCTAAAGGAGGGCAACAAAGACGGGGAAGGGCCTTGAGAGAAGCTGCATGAGGAGCAGCTGAGGTCACTTGGTCTGAGCCTGGAGGAGACTGAGGGGAGACCTCACTGCAGTTCCAGCTTCTGGTGAGGGGAAGGGGAGGGGCAGACCCTGATCTCTTCTCTGTGGTGACAGTGACAGGACCTGAGGGAATGGCCTGAAGTTGTGCCAAGGAAGGCGTAGGTTGAATATTAGAAAAAGGTTCTTCACACAGAGGATGGTTGGACACTGGAACAGGCTCTCCAGGGCAGTGGTCACAGCCCTAGCCTGACAGAATTCAAGAAGTGTTTGGACAGTGCTCTTGGGAACACGATGGGACTCTTGGGGATGGTGCTGTACATGGTCCAGGAGTTGGACTTGATGATCCTTGTGGGTCCATTTCACCTCAACTTACTCTGTGATAACACTGTCAGCTGCAGCTCACAACGGAAGATTAGCTTCAGGAAGCCTGGGAAGCTAAAGAGAATTGAGAAGATAAAGGGAAAAAATCTAAGTCCAGAGGGCCATAAGGATTTTACCTTTCATTTCTGGTCTCGTTTCTTTGAATCAAAAGCCACCTGCAAGAAAGTATTAAAAATTTTTGTCTCCTTTAATAATGGGATTCCTGTTATCTCTGTGCACTTCGCTCAAACCAACTTTGTATTTCACCAGGAGAAAAATAAAGTTACAGTCCCCAAAGCCTATTTTAGTGTGTCTTCTTGGTCAAAATATTGCATTTTCTAACAACAGAACCAATGAGACTCCAGCCACTAGGACAAAGGATGGAGAAGCCCAGCCTTCTGTGACCATAACATCCAAGAGCACTGTGTACTCTAGAGTACAGTAAGCTTCAACTTACATTTTCTTCAAATGCTCATGCCTCATAATTTCATAATAAAATTTAAAAAGAAGAAAAAAAAGTGACAACTGGGACTGTCCCTCCACATCCCTCATTTCCTCCAACACCCACACCTGCAGCACCAAATCTAAACACTAAGAATATCTGTCATCCACCTGCCCACTCCTCCTGCCAAAATCCTGCACTGAGCTCTGAACCCAAGGGACATCTCAGTAATAAAACTCAAAGATATATGGAGATATATAATTCTTAGTTATCTCCTTTGCATTTAGTAGCTTGACATATGAAAGTCTACCGTGTAATCTATAAAAGTACTTAAAAATTCTCCTGCACATGTGAAACACTGTACAAAGCAAAAAATGGCTGTGTACAGTTATCCTGTAAACAAGGTTTAGCTATGAAGAAGCTATCTCAGGTTCACATGCTGACTAGACACAACAATCCAATAAGAAGTGGAGGAATTAGAAGACTGTGCAAGCTGAGCATGACAGTCACAAAGGTAATGCTACACCATGCAAATCTGACTTGTACAGGGGTAAGAGTGCACATAAAACCTGAATTAAGATGCCCTGCTAAGATGTGAAACTACAACCCCTGTGTTCAGGTGGGTAACTGACACCTTTCAGAGGACACCTGTGTTTTGGAAAGCAGATCACACTGAAAAAGCACACAAGTCACCGTTAGGCAAGTTACAGTATGTTAAGTATTTATTTGTGTGCTTACTCTATTTCCAATGCTTGTGGGGTCGTACCTGGAGTGCTGTGGGAGAGGTGAAATTCTCTGGTGAGCCTCAGCACACCAAATTACATACAATATACTGAAGTAATTACATTCCTCAATACAAGTGAATTTCTGTACTCTTGCCTAAAAGATGAAAGGATGCATACTGGCACTATAGATGCACCCCAGCGCTTGCCTTGCTGCCATTTCTTTTTACAGTCAGCCATGCTATGAGAAGTCAATCTTAAAACTTTTCTATGTTCTGGCTGTACACCTGTGAGACCCTGTGTGGTTGCATACTTAGCACCTTCATTTTAAGATGCTAAACATCATGCCAGACTGTACCATCATCCAAAAGTAAACAGTACTAACAGAAGTCAGGCAAATATAAATGACAGCTGGCTTTAAACAGAAGAAGGTACAAAAACATTTCTCAATTTCCCAATATTCTGAGAATTAAAAAAAAAAAATTACTTTATGTACAAGTATTATGCCATGGCATTGTGCTGCTCAGGACAGAATCCTAACCACTAGGTGCCATGTTAAACCCTCTGTCTTCAAAACAGTAAAAAAATAAATAGGCTCATTATTCATAAAATCAACTACCTTTAAGATCTAACTGCCTCTCTAAAGGATAAAGGTGCTAACACTATCATTTTTAACCTTATTCCTGCCCAGGATGCACAAGGAATATTGGTAGTGAAGATGACATGTCCCAGCTTAGGGACAGAAAACAAAGAGACAGGAGATTTCTTGCAGATGCATTTGTCAGATCACTCCCCCACACCTTTCCCTTCTTGGACAACACTTCATGCATCTGTAAATTGTTAATGCTGCCAAAACCATGCAGCCAGCTGATGGCATTTCTGTTACGTAAGCTCAGAGCTGTAAAGCCTGCTGAGTCCTGAGGAGCTGAACTTCCTTGCCTGCACCAGACCCATGTCAAAACAACTTCTGCTGAAAATCAGCAACTTTTGGGATACCAAATCATTGCTGCAACAAAGGCCCATGAAAGAGGACTGACTCCTGGAGCAGTCAGAAAAGAAAGCATTGGTAACTGCACATTTCCTTTATTAGATTTTGGCAGCACTTTCCAAAATGTTACTTCATCAAAAGACCCTGCTTCAGGAGGCAAGTACTGAGGTTTCTTATATTTTATTATTTGTTTTAAGGTAGAAAGATCAGCCAACCAATTATAAGGAAATTCTGTAATGGTACAGCTGCATGTGATCTTATCATTTACTCTTTCTATGAACTTTAAATAGACTACTGGAGAAAAAAAACTCCACATATCTGGCAACTTCCAAGATGTTTTCTGCAAACTCATAATTTACCTGCAGAAGTCACGCAGTGAATTCCAGGAAAATAAGTATCTTTCCTCCAAATTTCAGCCACTCTTTTCTTTCAATAAAAGGTATCAAATTCTTGGTGCAGTGAAAACCCTGCTGCCATTTAAACCTGCTCCAAGGAAGAACACAGCTAAACTGAAACCCCAGCTCCAGCACCAAGATGCAGGTTTTGCTACATTTGCTTCATACTTTCACAAGCACTGAATCAACAGCAGGGTCAGCACTGTAACCTGACATAATATATCTGCTTTACAGGGACTTTAAAAGCAATATCCACCCAAAGAGCAGGCAACAGGTTTCCTTCCCAGCCCTGCAGCTATCCCATTCTCTGCAGGGCAGCAGTCCCCTGGAAAAGGGGGCACCAGACATGCCTCCTCTGCCTCACTGTGTGTGCAAAGCCTTACTCGTTTCCAAAGACAAGCATTTCCATCCATCCAGTTGTGTTGCCAGCTCATGCCCATCAGCAACCCTCAGGCTCAGGGCTGTCACATCACCAGATCCTTGTTCTAGCTTCTCCATTCAGCCTGGTCCCCTCTATAACCATAACCATCTATACAGCCATACCCAGGGTGAGTGCAGGAACAGGGAAAAGACAGTAACACATTTGACACTGCTGCAAGGCTGCTTTTATTCCTTTCCTACCTTCCACTCTGCTTGGGTGGAAGGAACCTGGAAAAACTGAGGTAGCCCCAAAGAAACCAACCAAGCAAGAAGACCAGCTTTCAGCCAGGTCCATCCCACTGCTGATTTACTGCAGAAGCAGTAGCACGACACAGATATGAGGGTGACAAAGAGGTCTTACATGGTTGAAGATGAGCAAAGCCATCACACTGCACCCAGCAAGGAACCACAGCAAAAAGAAAGGCAAATGAAACAGACAGACAAAATGGAAGATGGAAATGTCTAATGCAGAACTCTAAAATGCAGTTAAGAGGAGGCCAAATTATAATGCATTGCACAATCATAATTTTACATATAAGAATGGTTCTAGCCAAAAGCACGAAATTTGCAGAAAAAAAGAAAGCACAAAATAACAAAAGGTCATACAGGATAAATCACACAAAGCTAACTTTGAAGATTTCTTAAATATAATTGTAGCAGCATGAACAGACAGATTATTGCACTGTAAAAGGCAAAAACCAATAAAAAACCCAACCCTGATTTGTTCAAACTATAAAGAGGCAGATTTTAAGAAGTCTTAGGCCTGTTTCTGTCTTGAGAACTACAGGACTAAAGATGGCCGCAGGGCAGGTCAGGTAGGGGAAGGGGGAAAAAACCATCAAGAGACCAAATGCATAAAGAACAACAAAACATTTCAAGAAAAGGCAACTTGAATGTTTTACTCACTCTAAACACAGCTAAGTATTCCAACAGAAACAGTGCTAATGAAAATAAATACACAGAAAAAGACTGAAATAAAAAGTTAAATGGACAGTGAATACGACCAAAACCTCTTGCTACATACACCGTGGCCAGCCTTCAGCTGAGAGCCTTGAGGATAGAGGGGAAAAAATGTCCTTTCTCAGCCTTATATGTTATACAGTAAAAGACAGGTTATGCTGTAAGAAACATCAAACAACAACTTTACTAGTGATTTGAGACACATCTTGAACACAGTAGCCCAAGACTAAGCTTCAATGGGAAGTCTGACTTTCTGATAATACTGAGTATTTTCTATTTGATGCCCAAAGCTTATTATTAAATTTGTTAGATGAGAAAAACACATCAGTATGCAATTAGTGATTTACACATAAAAACAATATTGACAGCAGCAAAGTGAAAACCTAACTTACACTGTATTTTATAAGTGCTCATATTCTGCCAGGAGTAAAAGGACAGAATCAAGTGGTGTTTCATCATCAACACTTGTAAAGTAACTCTTTAAACTCTGGGCAAAAAAACCCGTGCTTTTCAGTCTCTATAATAAGACTCTGCAGATTAATTATAAAAAAATGTCAACATATTAAAAGTTGCTCAACAAGTAAACCCTGTACATTCTGAGTGTACCTATCTCATACATGTTTTGTACAGACTGTGTAGAATACAGAATAATCCTTCAGGCAATTAAATTGCTTATTCCTGTCAGCAGCTCTCTGAGTCTTCCCCTCTGGAATCTTACCACCACCACATCTCTATTTTTACTGTATGCTAAAAGCAAAACATGTTTTTGTGCAAAAAAATCTTTCATTAAGCAATTTTTCAAGTATCAAAATACCACTCCTGTAGTTGCTAGTTATTTTTCCACAATGTTTTTATCTCCGTGTAATACAAGCCCTCCACATAGATGTGTCATCTCAAAACCAAACAGCAGCAAAAGGACCCTTCAATTAAACAGACCTATTATTCTCAAACAGGGAGTTAAACGCTCCAGTTCATATCCCCACACTGGAACTGGTATGTGGTAGGGGCATAAGGGTAGGGAAAAAAACAAAAATGAAAAACTACCAAAAAACATTTGTTAATATTCTACTCTCATGTTAATGACTGACAGCTTAGGTGGGAATTTGGTAAGAATCTTAGAAGAGCAATGATGCTTTAAGTGAGGATGTGCCAGAACCACCAATGGCTGACTAGAGCTTCTTCACTGGTTCTGTGCAAAACTCAGCCTTACTCCTCCTTTCTGCAAAACAACCCTTCAGGGTGTTGGGTGACTAAGATTTTTAGAAATGAAAAGTCTGAAAAATAGATACAGACAAACATATGAAAGTGCAAAAAGGTGCAGAAACAAAAAAATTAAATAAGGAGAAGGGTGGAAAACTATGTTAACATCCCTGCTAGGCTTCTTCACATGTGCAGTTGACCACTCAAGTCACTGCAGGTTTCAAGATGGTCATCTCCTTCCAAGGCCATGCATCTCTCCTTTGAAGGCCACACAACACTAAAGGATGCAAATAAAACACACCAAGATGATTGTTTTTCATACACGGTAAAATACAGTTAAAATCTGGCAACATTATTGAGTTCTCACAGAGAAACCTGTCTGTTTCTCATCCTTCAGGATGCAAAATTGTACTTTAACAGCTTCCTAAATGTGTATTTTAAGACAAAAAGTCAATCCCACAAATGCTTAGAAAACTGGGCTGTGCTATATGCAACTGATACCTGAGCTGATGCATTGTTTGAGCCTGACGTGTTTTGTGAAACCAAGAAGTATTCAGTCTGCACAACTGGAAATTCATCATAGCTCTGCAAGTGTTCAACTACAGTTCAGATTTGAGTCTCTGATCTAAACAAGTCCAGCACTGAATTTAGAATGTACCAGCCAATTAAGACAGATTTTTTAAAAAAATCAGAAACATTTGAAAACAACATTAGCAGTTCCTTCCTGCACCATAATGCAACCACTTGGCAGTGGTGATATAACAAGAAATCAATACAAAGAAATACCAAAGGATATTATTTTTATTCTGCAAGGCATGACCAGACTTGCAGCCTGCTTTTGTGTGCTTCAAAGGCAGATGATGATGGTTTTGAAAGGGCTAAAAAAAGAATAAAGAAGTTAGAGGTTCTGGGAACCTGTTAAGTTAAAGTGGAGAATCAGGTATGGCCTCTGGAAAATTACTTGGGAACCTAATGAAGGCTGCAAAACCAGGACAGAGTGTCATAGTTTGACTCCAGCTGGTAAATAACACCCCACAGCAGCTTGCTCACCCCTCTAGAGACCTGGTGGAATAGGGAAGAGAATCAGATAAAGGTAAAGCCTGTGGGTTAAGATACGAACAGTTTAATAAACGAACTAAAATTAACAATTACAATAACAATAACAACAATAATGAAAAAGGACATAATAGGAGGAAAAAAGGAGGAATAAAACTGAAGAAAGACAAGTGATGCACAGTACAATTGCTCACCACTCATTAACCAATGCCCAGACCATCCTTGAACAACCATCGGAGCCTCCCAGCCAACTCCCCTCAGTTTACACACCAAGCATGACATTCTGCAGTATGGAATATCCCTCTGGCCAGCTTGGGTCAGTTTTTGTCCTAATTGTGCTTCCTCCCAGTTTCTCATGCGCTTGCTCACTGGCAGAGCATGCAACACTGGAAAGTTCTTGATTTAGACTACACCCTGCTCAGCAACAATTTAAACACCAGTGTGTTATCAACATTATTCTCATACTAAACCCAAAACACACCACTGTACCAGCTACTAAGACGAAAATTATTCCAGATGAAACTAGGCCACAGAGCTCTTACTATTTAAACTCCCATGACAAGTGGCCTGACACCATCATCTCTAAAATATTACTTACAGCCATGCACAGTTTTTACCTATAAGAAAGTAGAGGCTGGAGCAACAACTCATCCATTAGAAGGGCAATGATCTACACTGAAACAGTGGCCTTTCTGTGATTACCGGTATTACTATTATTTTACTCCTCATTTTTAACAATCAAACAAATGCAGTACTCCTTTCTGACTCGCTCAGAGTCATCTCTCTCAATCTCTGCGTAAGTAACTGCCACCCTATATTGGTGGTGCTCCCTCATACTTGTGTTCTCTAGTCCTTGCACTGTGTAATTCTAAAGCTCTTGCAGATGGTGATGGAGACACTCACATAAAACTTCCCAGCCCACGGCTGAGTCTAGTGGCTGGGGCCTGGCAAACCCAGCCCCCCCTCCTTACAGCCAGTGCAAACAAGAGGATGCAGAAGCAACCATGGTCTAAAAGCTGTGTCTTCTTGATGGCAAACAATTCAGAATTCAAAAAAATATGAAAAACCTGTTCAAATCTTTTGAAAGAGGCTTTTCTGCTTAGGCATGTTAGAGGCAGAGAAAAAATTCCGTAAGTAACCAGGCCTACTGGAGTGGCAGTTTACTTTCTGTCACTGTATCACATATGTTAACAAAAAAGAACATTCTGTACCATGTTGTACAACAGCAGGTATTTTCCCCATTAATGAGGCTTTATGCATGCACAAAGTCACGCTCACAAGATTAATGCAAACCTTAGCAACATGCCAAAAGGCCACTATACACCAAGTGAATCAAGGGATAAATGTGTGTGTATGGTGCAAGGGATAAATGCATGACCCTAATTTAGGACAACCAGCTGAGTTCACAGGGTCTGTGATCAGCTAAGAGCAACCTCTCGACATCAGTACTGCAAAACAGAAATGAACCACCAAACCACAATCAGACATTCACCATAAGCATCTAGTGCCCCGCAACCCACAGAAGCACATACATAAAATGAAAGTACAGCTTTGATTGAGTACTTCAAAGCCAAATACAGATCCATGTGCCTTCCCCAACAGTGGCCTGCAGCTACCACAGGAGCCCTTCCTTAAAAGTGTGTGAGCAGCCATGTGAATGAACTGACGCCACAGATGGTTTCCACCAAGCACACAGGCCATACCCCAAAATAAGATGGCATTTGAACTTCAACATGCAAAAAGGTTCCTCAAGTTTCTTTTTCTAAAGGGTGGGGCAATGACAAACATTGAAGAATGCCATCTTCCTAACTGGTTAAAGGTTTAATTATTGTTATTTAAGTCAAAGGTTCTCCCTACTGTTCGGCAAGGAGATGATTCTCAAAATCATTATTCAAAACATTAAAAGTAACCCAAGAGCAGGAAATATTCCTTCAGGAAAAGGTTAACTGAAGCTTTCTGATTCAATTATGTGCATAGAAATAGCCTATCTAAAGGGAAGCCTATGTGGATTAAGGTATAAAGGCCTATAGTTTCCCAAATCCTCATTATCTCAAGTGAACCCAAACCTAAGGACATGGATCAGCTCAAGGACTAGACATCTCGGTTCCGACCACTATGTTGATGATGATACAGTAGTGTCAAATATAAGAGTAGATTTCTTTTATTCATTTCTAAGAGACTCAAGATCCCTATTTAAATATAGATGTCATGGTTTTAACACAGGTGCTCCTCCATGAAGTTGTGATCTGCTCCAAACCTTAACCGCATGGTGTCTAAGGGAAAGAAGGCATTTTCTCACAACTAGCACTTACTGAGGGCTCTTGAGTCAACACGGGCACTGCAGAAATACTGCTTTAACCTGAAATGCTTCCCGGCAAACTTTTAACAGCAAAAAAATGAGGGACGATAAAAAGAAAAAAAGGCAAACTTGCCTGCTTATGAATTAACTAGCTAAACATATGATATGCATTTGGTTTAATCCGCAAATTAATACTTGTTAATTTTTGCCTAATCCTGGTAACACCCTTAAGATGACACCAACAAAGAACCCCACTGGCATACAGAAAAGCTGGAATGTTACCTGAAATCAAGACTACATCCTTTTTGAAATTATGTAGGTTTTAACAGAGAGCCTGAACATGCGCATAGGAAGAAAGCAATTACCCTCCAGTCACTGCAAAGACAGCTGGCAAGAAGAGAAACAGTTTTCTCAAGGTCAAGAGGGAGAGGAGCACTTCCAAGTGATAACAAAAGAACAGTCACTTTGTTCAAATCACTGACCCAGAGTCTCAAACGAGGAGGGTTATGTAGGGATCAAAGCACAGGGCATAATTTGGAAATGCAGGAAAAGAGGTTTATTCCACATTTGCTGTATTGCACAAGCAAGTTTTATCTCCTGTAAATGCTAGGGCAACTCAGCGCATTTAGTCACTGCCCAAAGCATATCAGTTGGCAGGCAAATATTTGATACGAAGTTTTAACACAGAGGTCAATTAAATACAGAAAACATTATTTTAAATAGAAGTTCATGAAACGTCTGTGTATTTCTACCTGGCCAGTATGCTGTAGGTTGTTAACAAAGCTGTCATTAATGAAGCACAAGCTCTACAGTTAATTAAGTTTTAATAAAGGCATGAAAAATACCCAGTTCCAATGGGATGCCAAGGCCAGTTCAACTCACAGCACTGAGCTCAGCATAAGTAGTGTGATTCATTTGTTCACAAAGAAGTGACAACTACACTTAGCAGCATGCATTTTTTGTAAGATCTCTTACACCTGGTAAGGAGGTTTATTCCTGTTTTATGCCAGTCAACTATTTCACCCAGAAAATAAAATAATTCTCCAGTACTCCAATACAGCAGGAAAACATTTACCAACCACATACTTAAGACAAGTTTGCTCTTGCGCTCTTATTTGCCCTGGAAAATAATGTGATCTAAAACCCAAAACACAGAGAAACCAAGGCAATAAATTTCAGGAGATTAATTTCATTAAATAGATATAAGGAGATCCAATGCATATGCAGTCAACAGCAACTCAACAAGTTATTTCCATAGTAAGATTGAAGGCAGCATTTATTTGATTTGTCAATCAAAAAATCAATTCATGTCACTGTTTGCATTATCCTCATCAAACAAAGATCTAACTGCTGTTCTGTCGGATGATGGGGACAGGCTTCAGTGCCCTCAGAAACCCAGATATAAATAATTTCTACCAATCAGCACTCGAGACCTGCAGGGATATCAGCCTAAGCAATGCCCTCTTAACTTTTGCTGCAGTACCAAATTAAAACAGCCTTAGGAAAGGTCATAGCAGAGCAATCTGACCTGGAAAAAAGTTTTTAAACAGACCAACTTCTATGCAATTCATTGATTATCTCTTTCATTTGTCCTTGTGTGTTTTTTCCATTTAAGGGAAAAAGCATTTTCCATGCTAGTATGCACAGACTGCAAGAATCTCTGCATTTTTAACACATTTAAGAATCACTAAACAAATTATCAACTGCACTACAAGAATTACTGTCAGTTTTGTGAATTGGATGCACATGGAGAAGGGTGCTCTATTATGCAGAAAGCATCAGTGTCTTCAGTCTATTATACAGCAAAACAGCTTTGAAAAGCTTATGGTGAAGCCTGGAAGAATGTAATTTGGTACACTGTAAAAACAGGAAAACAAAAGTATTACTGCAAGAGCTGAGGCCAACAGTGCCCATGGTATTCCTATGTCTAAACAGTTTTGTAGATCTCACCCCCACACAACTAATTCAAGACATGGTAATGACAGAAGGTACCAAAAGAGGATTGACATTAAGGAAACAAAATGAATGAGTTGTTATGCAGGGGAGGTTATAGTAAACAGCATAATTATCTATACATGCCTTCACGCCCTAAAGGAAGAGCTGCCAAATCTATGTGGGACTTTTGTAGCTGTGAAGAACCAACATTTTGCTTGTGATCCATCTTAAGACAGCAGGAGTAAAACAACATGCCAAGAAAGAATAGGTGGAAGTATTTGTGGCTCTGCTCTTCAGCAATGGAAGAGAACCCCTGCCTCTCTTAGTTCAAAGTCAGAGAACAAAACCTCTATGTCCTGAACAAAAAAAAAAAACCCAAACCACATCACTAAGAGCCCATTCACTCCAAAGAACGTCCTCAATCCAAAACAGCCTTCCTGGCATGAGTTGTCACAGGGAACAACTCTGCACAGCACAGGCACTCTGGCTGTGCTGCTCCCACTTATGGTGGGAACCCAGACCCAGAGAGCTAAGTCACCTACTGTGTGGCCAGCAGGGTGACACCTGACATGGCACTGAGCCCACCCTCCCATGCAGTCACTGCTCCACACCACCACACTGTTCTTGCCCTACGTACTGGGAATGAATGCTCATGGGTGATATTCTTTTAGTACTAGCTCCAAGAGGGTCACAGGCGACAACAGTGCACAGAAGCATGACACTTAACTTGGCACTGTAGGTGACTGCTGTTTCTCTCCCAAAATTTTTTCTCAGGTGGGATTCAGACAGCATTAACTGGGAGACTGGCTTTGTCTGCCATCAGTGAGGGCTGCTGAGACCACCAGAAGGCAGAAGACAAGTATTTTAACCTTGTGCTTTGTCTGGGTGTCTTTTTTTCCCCCAAACTCAGCAGAAACAGAAGCTTTTGATGTTGCAATGTTTACTGCCCCAAAAATGAGGAAGGAAAAAGAATGAGGTCAGCTCAGTACTTGAGAAGCATTTAACCAATTAGCAACTGAATGTCACTTACAAGGAACTTGCTTGCTAAGGGGCAGCTATAATTATGCTCAGCACTGGGCTCTCCCATCTGTGGCTGCCGGACTTGAGCACCAGCTCAGCCTGAAATCCTAATATATTGTCAGATCCACCATAATTCCCAAAAAATTTACATCTTCAAACATATTTTCAAAAATCTGCTCCTAGCAAGTTGCAAAAGAAAGTACAATTAAAGGAATATCCAGAGGCCTGATGGATCCACAGTATTATTTCAAATTTAGGTTTTTTTGTTCCATTAACTTATCTTCTCTAAGCCAATTCCTCTTATAAACAACACAAAATGAAAGTCAGCAGGGAAAGAAGAAATTAGACCAGAGAATTCAAAATATTTTATTTCAATTCTGACTGCACTAAAGACAAAGAATGCAACAAGAAGAATCCATGCTGAGAAATTTAAGAACAACACCAACTTACTAAAAATACTGCAAGAAGTAAACCCAGAGGCTGGTCAGACAGCACATAAATATAGCATTATTAATGATATTTAGTTTAAGTACCAAATATGCAGCGAGTTTTTATCGAATATAGTCAATCTGATCAGCTGCTGCTGGGTAAAAGGCACTAACTCACGAAGTGCAACTGTTTTTTAAAAAGCACCAGGAGGCACAGAGACCATTTAGCCAGCTTGCATGACAAAGCCACACTGCATATTTATCTCACTGCTGCTCTCCCTGGTTGCATTTGAATGCTAAAATACAGGAGACTTAAGTCAGAACACGTGACACATTCACTTAACTACTTACGAATAAAAACCACAAAGAGCTTCCAGCAGGAGCTACACTACGTACCTAATGTGTGCCTTGTACAAAAATCAGTGAAATCGAGCAAGATTCTGGCTTGTCTTTTAGTGCTCTTGACCAGTATCAGTTGTCAATGTCAAGAGCATCCCCGAGGGCAAATTCACCTCACCTTCTTCGGCAAACTCAGCACAGTGATCCTTTTCATTTGCTCCTAAGTCCACAGAAAGCTGGGAAGGGATCTCCACCCAGCTGACCCCAGCTATCTCCAAGCACCACAAGTTTCAGGTAAAATCCTCCCCATGTGTGCAAATACAGCTACCCCCAGCCAGAGCACTTGTGTTGGTTACTTGCTGATGTGAAAGCAGACTACGTCTAGCGCACCACAAATACATGAATACTTATATAAAAAACTCCAGCTTTTATTACTAAACAGCAAAAGACGATCACGTGTGGCACAGGCTGACTCTCCCCGACACAGCTTCAGCTGCTGCTAGCAGAGGTGAGCCTGCACCAGGACCTATTTCTAGCTATGGAGTATTTTAACAGCAGAGGAAAATCTCGGGCTGTGACTGCACTGAAGGAGCGAGAAGGGCTTAGAGTGAAATACCTCGCAAAACTCCTCAGCGTTATTCGCAAGTTCAAATAAATCCCCTCCCTCTACGCTAGCAGCTCAATACTGATGCAGCAGCACTAACAGCCGCATCTACTAAAACTTCGCAGCCGCAAACCCTCCACCCAAGCGCGGCCACTGGCGATAATTTCAGCCGGCGGTCCACGGCTGCCAAGTCCTGGCAGGGAGCTGCTCTGGCAGAGATAACCTCACCCTGGAAGCAACCTGGCCCAAACTCCGGCGAAAGGCTGTGCCGCCAGGGAAGACGCCTCCACGCTCACTCTCCTCTAGTTTCAGCTGCAGGGCGTGTTTCCATTTGCACAGAGCGGTTTTGGAGACTTCCTGATGGGAAGCATCCCAACTACAGCCATGCCCCTGCCTTGTTTTCCCTCGCCATCGCTAGGAGCCGGCTGAGAACTCTGCCAGGGCACTGAATCCCAAAGCATGAGAGATCGCCCGAAGCACTGAGAATACAAATGAGCCGTACGGGGCACTGCCGTTCAGCCGTGGCTGGGACTCGGAGAGGGCAGGGCACCCAGCTGCGGGAGCGAGAAACCCCTCCGGTCTGCCAGGAGCCCTTCCTTGCTGAGGAAGCCAAAGTGCGACTATTCCTGCCCAGGTCTGCAAAACTGACCTCTTGTCTGCACAGATCGACACCGAAAGCTTTCTGGAGTGAGATCCTCAGATGCTGCATTCCCGGGAATCAGGGGAAAGGAATGAGGGCAGAAAAGCAACAAACGCAGACAAGAGAAGGAAAAAACACACTGCCCCAAGACAATACCTCACGTAACCCCGGGCACTGCTTCTAATGCTGCTGGCGCCCGAGGGCTTCCAGGAGATGAAGAGATAAAAGCAAAGTCACGAAGTTTTAAAGAAAGTCCCTGCACCGGCATCTGACACACTGACACATTTCTATCGTTTGCCCTGCCTTTTCTGCTCATTTCGTACTGTACTCTTCAAACATCTAGGTTTTAAAACGGGTCGGCCCTTTCAGAAGCACTGCGCACCTCGCGTGCTGCTTTACCGCGGCATCTGTCCCGTCCCACACAGAGCCGGGAACTGCCCTGACAGTGGCTCCGGTTCTAAACAAGTAAGGCGGTCAGGGGCGCTGGGAAAGAGCTCAGGGAAGAAGGAGAAATAACAGCCTTCCCTTCCGAGGCCGACGAGCCCTTCCGCTGACACCCTGCCCCTTCGCCGGGCCGCTCTCCCGGCCGGGAGCAGCCGCCTCAGCGGGGCCGGGCTGGCGGGATGCACGCCCCGCACACCCCACACGACGGAAACAGACGGATCAGGATTTCTGTCTGGTGCCGTGGCAGCGCTCAGCTCTCCGCGAGCTCCCGGGAGGACATCTACGGCCCAGGACGAGGACTCAGGTACGGGGTCTCCTCCCTTCCTGCCCCTGTTATTTCACCCCACCCCGTGCCCCGCACGGCGGAAGGCGCTGCCGCCGCCGCCCGGGATGCAGTATCCATGGTAATGCGGGATTGCATCATGCTCTTGACTAAACTGAGAAAAGACGCTCCTGGCGAGAGCCCCGTCCCTTCCGCCGCCCCGTCCCCTCCCTTCCCGGCCGGCCTGCCCGCACTGCCGGCCCCGTTCCCGGCCGTAGCCCCGCCGCTCCCCGCCAGACTCCAAGCCCTCCCTCCGCTCCGCGCACGGCCAGCACTGCCGCCGCACTTGTTGCGCGCCCCGCGGAGCGGCGCCCCCCGCCCGTCGTGGCCCCCACCACCCTCGTCCTTCGCATCCCTCTCCGGGCCCGGGCGGCCGCGCCGCATTCCCGTCTCCGGGCGGGGAGCCCCGACACCGCGCTCTCTCCCGGCCGGGAACGCGGCCCTACCTGGCGGCGGCGGCGGCGGCGCTGAGGGCGGCGGGCGGCACCGGCCGGTCTGTCCCGCTGCGAGCCGCGGGGGCGGGGCCGGGGGGCGGGCACGGGGCCGCGGGCCCCGCCCCCGGGCGGCCGTGGGCTGACGGTGACGTCAGAGTGGTGCGGGGGGCTCACGGGCGGCGGCGGAGGGGCGCTATGACGTCACGGCGGCAGAGAGCCAATCGGGCGGTGGGGCGGCTCGTGCGGGGCTCCCGCCGCCCGCGGCTCGGAGCCGCCGCGTCCAACAGGTCCCGGGCGGGCCTGAGGGCTCTCAACCCGGGCCGTGGCAGCGGGGGGCCCCTGTGAAAAACAGTATGGGACCGTGTAATTAAAGACTGCCGTAATGAGAGGAGCCGCGGGCCTACATTGAAGGTCCCGGGCAGATGTAGTTGATGTGTTTTGAAGTAACGGGCTTTGCAACGTGACAGCATTTTTGAATGTAAGGTCTGGCTTCAATTAGCTAGGTAGTATTTGAACTGGGTCGTATAATAAAGCCTCTGGTTTTGTTGTGTAATTTGCATGCATGTGGTGAGCTGGTCCCCACAGTGTCAGATGTCCGAGGAGGGAATCGCAAAGCACCCTCTCTGGCTCCTTTCCAATGGCAGGGATGCTCAACAGAGGAGGAAAAGCTCTGTCCGTGCTCTCCAGACACTTCATTACCTCCCCGAGGTCCTAACAGGGCAACAGTGAGGGTGCCTTGATGTTCGTATGCCCAACAGAAAAACTGTTTGTTTCTTTCCCCCTTTCATGTATTCCCTCCTGATGGAAGATGACCTTTTAATTTCTTCCCCTCCCTGAGAATTTGTTCCATCTCTCATTAATTAAATGAAAATGCTACATAAATAAAGAGCAGCTTTGCTTTGCAAAGGAGAGGAGTCAAGCAGCAATTTGCATGGGGTTTATTCAAGATCAAGTATCTCCACTCCATGAGGAGCAGCTAGCAATTTGTCTCCCCATCCCCCAACACAATTTTAGAAAGCTGGAGTAAAAAGGGTTTCCTGGATCTTTCCCTCAGCGATAGAAGACAGCTGGTTGGGTGAAGCCATCAAAACTGGCTATGCCAACCCAACATCCAGTCTCTTCTCCCAGGCAGTGATACCATGTCCACAGTCATTTACCAAGGCCCATGCCCTTGGTCATTTATCTGAAGCAATGTATTGCAGCCTTACCTCACCTGACTGAAAGTCAGTGTGCAAACAGCCCCCAGAGGTGATGATGGGCTGTAAATAGTCATGAAGAGGTCCCAGGAGGGCCACCTGTGTCCTGGGGAGCATAACAAGCTGGTCAAAGAAGGGGATTGTCCCACTCTGCTCTGCACTGGGGTGGCTTCACGTTGAGTCCTGTGTGCTGTTTTGGTAACCACAATAGAAAAAGGACATTAAGCTATTTGAGGGCGTCAAAAGGAGGACCACGAGGATGTGAAGGGCCTTGAGGGGATGCTGTGTGAGAAGCAGCTGAGGTCACTTGGTCTGTTCAGCCTGGAAGAGAGTGAGGGGAGACCTCAATGTGCTTTTCAATATATTCATGAGGGATAGTGGAGGAGCAGGTACTGATCTCTTTACTCTTGTGACAAGAGGCAGGACTTGAGGCAGTGACATGGAGTTGAGTCAGGGGAGGTTTAAGTTGGATATCAAGAAAGAGGTTCTTCATCCAGAGAGTGGCTGGGCACTAGAACAGGGTTCCCAGGGCAGTGGTCACAGCACCAAGCCTGACAGAGTTCAAGGAGCATTTGGACAGTGCTCTTGGGAACATGATGAGACTCTTGGGGTATCCTATGCTGGGTCAGGAGTTGGACTCAATCATCCTGGGGGTCCCTCCAACTCAGCATATACTATAATTCTATGATTCTGTGAGTACAGTAATATGGAGTGTTTCCCAGTGGGATCAGAAATTATGTCCCTTAAGCTCTCTCTGGGATAAGACAAAATCTCTCACTAAAGTAAACACTGAGGCTATGCCACTGTTATTTAATCTTATTTCTTTTATTAGAGTAAAATGTTAGTAATAGTATTTGGTTGATGTTGGAGGGGATTTTTCCTGTTTTTATTTTAAAGCTCAAATCTTTATTTCCCTGAAGGACCAGACCCCTGCCTATGTGTTTTAACACTTTGGAAAATAACCCCAAACCCTACAAAAACAAGCACAGCTGTCAGATGAGTGTGCCTTTCTGATGGTCCTTTGCTCAAGTTTGTATTTTGGATGTTTCTGAGGCATCCCTTCCAATTTGTGAAAAGTCAAGCTGTTTTAATTGAATAAGACACAAGTCCCATTTTTTCTCACTTGAGCCAAAATGTGCTGAACTCACTGAAACATGACCAGCATTAGGTCTTTTCACACTTTATTTTAAGCACTTTTCAGTGTGCTTTAAATAAAATTCTTTCCCAACAGGCGTACACATTTGTTTCCATGATTTATTGATGAGAGATGATTGCACTGAGCGTTACTTTCACAGCCAAAACAGCTTTCTAAATCTGGAAAGTGCTTAAATAATTAAGACTCAATCTGGCTGTTTAAAAATAAAAAATAAGAACTTGAGATGCAGAAAGGGATGGAGTGGGGCATAGGGAGTAAAGCTGGGGAGTGAGCAGCACCCTGGGCAGGAATGGGATGTGCTACTTCCTGGTCCCCACACTGCATCCATCCCCCAGGTAAGGAAGTGTGCCCCAGGCCCACCGGAGGCTGGCACGCACCTGGCTGTGCAAGCTTCACTATGGAGCTTGCTTTCCTTGCTTGGTGGTGGGGTTTTAATGAGACTCTATGGCCAGGGTGCCAAGTAAATGGCACTGGAGAGGGAAGATACAACAGCTGATGGAGGAAACGATGAGGCAGGGAGGCAGGAGGCTGGTGTTTTTGCCAGCCTGGCTCCAGTGTGAGACTCCCAGTCTGTCAGCTGGTCTGCTGGTTCATCCCTCTCTTGATCTCTCCAAAGTGCTCATGCTGTTATCAGTCAGAGAACAAGAGCAAGGTCACAGCAAGGAAAATGTCAGAATTACCCACCTGGGAGCAATAAGCAGACAATGCCAAATGTTTTGATGCTAAATGTTTTGCATTTAATAGGGCTAGTAGCTGGCCAGTGTCATTCTGGGCTGCAGATGTACTGAGTCCTAGCTTCCTCCTCATCTTCTTGGAGCATCTGCAGGTTTGTCAGGAGTGAAAACAATACCATTGACCTCCTCACTGAGCACTGATGAAATTGCTGCTGGAATGTTTGCTCAGGAGGGGCTTCAGAGACCTTGTTATCAGAGTGGAATCAATGAGGCTGGAGTTCAGAGAAGGATACATTAAACATTATTCAGGATTTAGACAGAAGGATTGCTAGGACTGATGTAAAATAAGTTATACCTTGCATATAATTTTAACCTATATCTCATTACTATTGTAATCCTGCCTTTTGAGGGAGAAGAGGCAGAATCTGAGCACTGTGGAAAGCGAAGTACTAGGTGACCCAGCCTAGGCAGCAGCAGCAGAGGTGATGAAGAGGTCACAGCAGATAGACCTATCCTCACTTAATCAGTGGTGCACAAAGGGAACAGTAAATAGATACTAGTGTTTGATAGTATGGGTAGGAAGAGAACAACTGGAACACTTGAAAATAGAGTGAAAAGTCAGTGAGGGCTGCAGCACTGAGAGGGAAAGAGTTTGGAATGGAAGGCCCACCAGCATGGTGTTTGAATTTACCTGGATAAAGGGTTAGAAATTCCAGGAAAACAAGCCCACTTGGTCTTATCTGGAGGGGGTGAGTCCCCAAATCTGTCTTCTTTTTAAAAAATATTGTTAGAAATCCTAGCTATGCCTATGTAGTAGCGGTTCATCATACACACTGTAATGAATAGGTCCTTGTTTTGATTAAAAACAGATTAATCCAGTTTTTCCAGAAGTAAATTAACAAATTGATTAGAATAAATAACTATCATTTGCCACTCAGTCATCTTAACGGGATTTTTCACTTCTGCCTGAGTTTGCCTTGGCATCCATCCAAACTGACTGTGGCAGCTCCATGTTCTTTATCAGGGCAGTAAATGTGATTACTGTTCCTAGATCAAACACGGGACTAAAGAATCAGGCTTGAAACTGCAATATCCATTTCTTCTGAATATGGTGTTTTCTTCTGTTGTGCAGATGACAAATGCTTCATGCTGTGTGTACAACCTTGTCTAACTTTTACATACTCGACCTTTGTAGGAAAAGCTTTCCAAGCAAGTCTTCCTTCACAATTTTGTATTTTCAGGTCTCATAAGCAAGTGATTAGATGAAGCTGCTATTTTGAGATTCCAACACAGAACTGATGTGAATGTACTCACGCTCTGTTCTGAAGTATGATCACGTTACAAACTGATCTTAGTTTTTGAGGGTGCTTTTTTGAAAAATTCTTACAGGCATAGCCATGTGTTCATAATACATTTTCATGCATTTTACATTAACAGTAGTTACTATTCTGCATTTCCTCTTCCTCTTATGTTTCCCTGCAGTGTGAGGTGCTGTAGGCAAATGATTGAATAGGATTGGAGACCTGTACCAACTCACCAAACTTTCAGTGTATTGTAAGAGCCAGATTTACCCCAAATAGTGTCCCACAAGACCAAAATATTTTGTTTCTTGTCAAATAGATCAAATAATTATGGAGTTTTCTCTGTCACTTGTTGTAGTATGTTCTTCTTTCTCACCATGCTGTTCATCATTTCGGAGTGAGAAAATGTGATTAAAGTCCACCCTTGTAAATGCTGCTAAAGCTTTAATTACCCAGATTTCAGAGAATAATGAGTCCCAAGAATCTTGCCGCTATATAACAGCTAGTTTGCTCCTATGGCACTGCTGGGGCTGCAAATAGGAGACACAGAAAGAATAACAAGATGATCGAGTAGTTCCAAAACATGAAGAAAGTGGTCTCTTAACCCAGAGTTATGCAGTGATTAACTCAACTAACATGTGGCTAGAGCTGTCTGTCAGCAGTGTGCCTTCTCTTTCGCAGTGTCTACAGGAGGAGTGGAAATCAGTACTGGCTTGTTTATAACCCTGTACTCAAACCACACCTCTCCCTCTGGAGCAGACTCGGGCTCTGGCAGGGCTTGACCCACCTTATCCCATCCAGGGGTTTGCTGGTGGCTGCAGTGTGCCGGGGAGGGGACAGCATGGACAGTCACCCTGGTGTGCCTCTGTCCCACTGCTCTGCTCCAACCCCAGGGAGCCCTGTGAGCCCAGCCCTGCTCTCTCCTTCCTTCTGCCTACCTTCGGGTATTCCCCTCAAAATTTGGGCACATCTACAGTGAAGAGTAGATGCTCTTTAAGGGGAAAGTATATTTTCACTTTATATTGCAAGCAGCTTCTGCTGGTGGAGAGTGATTTTATAAGAGCTAATGCTAATCACAATAGGGCGAGCTATATAAAATAATGCAGTATAGACTGCATTATTTTGCATTAGTAATTGGATGGCTTGCTCCTTGCCTATTCCTGCTATAGTGCATTTTTGTTGACTTGCTGTATGGATTACAGCATCTAATCCTTCAAAACAATGTGTGGTTTTCCAAAGAATCATAAATCCATCATTGTCCGTTGCAACCTGACAACAATTTTCTTCTTAATCTCAGAACTAGTGGGACTGGGATTTGGAACTGTCATGTTGCTCAATATAAGAGAGCTGGTAAGAATGCAAGACTGTATTTCCATGAAGAGTATTAGGTGTTCTAATTTAGAGAATCAGTTAAAAGCAGCATTTGCAATCCCTCTTTATGTGCCATGCTGCCTATCCCTTTCTCTTTAATCAGAACCATTGTAATCTGTTTGAAAAAATCCTGTTGTTGAGAGAAAACACTGTCTTACTGCTTAGAGCAAACAGTAAATCATGTTTTTGAAAAAGAGATGAGGGAAAGTATTTTGGAAATTCCCTTGTATGTCTGAAAACATGTATCTGAACGGCTGTCATTCCATGTTGGAATTTCTAAAATATTAAATCCATTCAAACTGGTTTGTTGGTGGACTTCATGTTGCCAACTCCTAATAACTAATAGTAGTTATTTAATAACTAATAATAGTTATTAAATCATCACTGTTGTCATGTTTTTGAGGAGGCTGTTTCCCTACACTGTTTTCAGTGTTTTCAGAGCACTCTGATCCTGATATAAGTCCTTTCCTCTTTCAGCCCTTAAGCATGCACAGAAAATCTATTCTGCATTTTGAGAAAACCATTATACCTGGACATTTGCCCTGAGTTAAAACTATTGTATACTGTTTTAATAGTCTGTTTTGAAGTATCAGCACCTGTGCAGACCAGCCTGCAGCCTGCCTTCCCAGCTGCAGGATACTAAAGCCTCAGTACACAACTCTGAGCCCTCCCCTGCCCATCTTCCAGCAGAACCTGCAAATCCAATGTGCTGTCTCTGTTGCTTGCTCAGCTAAAGTGTTCAGATATCCTTTCTCAGGATATCCTTTTCTCCTTCTTTTAAGGATTATTTCAGCTCTCACCTGGGAAGGCAGAGCCTGCCTTTACCCTGTAGCCTTTGCAGTCTTCTTGGGACCTCCGCTCATGTGGCCTGGGAAAGAGGAAGGCTGAGAATGTATTTGACAGGCAGTTGGGGGAAAAAATGCCAAGATAAAAATTAAACATACAAAATAACTTGTGTTTTGGGGTTTTTGCATTCTCACTGACCATCTTCAGAGAGCCTCTGGACATGTGCAGCTGAACAGTGAGCCGCTCAATGCAGCGGCTGCTGTTGATTTTTCTAGCTCTGCTGCTGACCTCAGGAGAACTGTGATGGGGTCCTGGGTGGGTTCCTCAGCTGTAAACTATCAGCAGCAACCTGCCAGCTATTGGGAATAATCTTTGGTCAGTGATACAGCAACCAATCCAGGTCAGGTTTTGTGTAGGAGGTATTTTAACATAACCCTTCTTCTTGTCAGTTGAAAAATATTTTGCCTTTCCCTGGGAAGGATGGGTGGTTTGGTTTTTATTCTCCTAGGAATGCATTTTTTTCCCAGCTGTGAACAGTACAAGATATAGGTAGATAATGAGATAAAATATGATAGATATTCCTGTCTTCCTTCCTCACTCTTATCTTGTTTTGACCACTCACACTGTAAACTGTGTGAGGGCAGGGATTCTTTCCCACTATGTGCATGCATAGTACACTTCAAATACTTAGATGGGAGAAGGGTATAGAAATGTCACATCCCCTGGAGCAATCTTGATAATGACCCAAGGAGCTCTAGGGGAAGACTGGGTACACTTCTGGATGGGCTCATCATGAGGTTGTAAGTAATCAAAAGTCTTAGAGGTGGCTGAATCCATTCTGTCACCCTTAAGCAGAGTGAGATTTTCCTCAGCATATCCAAAGATACTGCACTAGTCCTGCTGTGTAAGGTCAGCAGCCAAAAAGAACATTTCCCAGCCTCACAGACCATCATGTCCCAAGTGTGTAGGTTGAGACTGTGACTGCCAACCAAAGCCATGTTAAAATCCACAGGAGGTCATTATGGGGTCCTGGGAAAGAAGAGTTCTTGCTTTGAGCAGAGGCTGCAGTCTCTGGGGACTGGTCTTCAAAGAAACAAGCCTGATTTACACTTTTGAAAATAAATTATATTTAAAACAATGTTCTGGTCAGTCTCATTAATTTCTTCTTGAGTACCTTGCCTTCCTCACAACTCTTTTTAAACAGTGTCTACTTACTTCAGCATGAAAATAGTACTTAAAATACTTGGGTTTGTTTCCAAAAAATATATATTTTAATGCTGCTGAGGTGACATTTCTCCAGACTTATCTTTTATGTATAAAAACATTTGTGCTTACAGTCTTGTCTTTTAATTTTATGTTTTTTTTTTTTTTTTTCATTAAGCCTTACACCTATTCTGATAACATTTCTCCTGTGCCTCTGGTACATAATTTGGTCTATTGTCTTCTTTCTAACTTCCTTCCTTCATAATTTATTGCATTTTCAGCATTTTCAAGCTGCAGTCTGCTAAAACCTATTCATTTGTCTGCTGTAATTTTTGTTTCCAATCCTTTGACACAAATTTTTATTTCAGTACTTGAGCAGCAATATCTAACTAACGATTATTAGGATTTCATGTGTTTATTGGTCTGTTTGAGAAGGAGAATGGCATGGCTACACTATTGTCAGAATCTACATAGTGACCTTTCACATCCATATCCATCCTACTTAGCTTCGTGGTGCTGATGATGTGATGGATGTGGCTCATACTGACTGCTTCCCTCGTAACTCCATTGTAAATGAGGCGAGTTCTGCTTTTTGAGTCCTGCTACAGTTTTGTCTCTTGCATTTAAGGTTTATCTTTTCTGTGATCTCTGTGGCAAAATATTTTGTTTCTGAACTTGATTTAATTTTCAGCTTTGGCTGTATCACTGTCTAATTGCTGTACTCTTATGATTTGTTAGCTTTAAATACAAAATTTGTATCTAATTGAATTTAGAGGCATTCTGTATTCTTGTAATTATGTTTTTTCTTATTTAAGTGGAAGCTCTTTAGTATGGTTGGACTAAAGGCTGTTTTTGTTTTTATTGTTGGAGTAATTTCATTCACTGTATTTTTCTAAAATTGGAAGTTGCTGTGACTTATTCACTGCTGCCCCCAGCCTCTGTGTGGGAATGGCTGCTGTGGGGTGTCCCTGGACCCTTTCATCTTCAAGATAGCTTCTCTGGGTTCAGGACAAAACAGCTGGAACTCAGAAATGCCAAGTTAGTGCTCTTTAATGAATTACCACATCAAGCTGCAGAATTGTTTGTCTCTTTCTTTCTGTTGGAGATGAGAAATGAAGTGCATAAGTTGAAACCTTTGCAGATCAAAGGTACCATGCTTTTACTGGGGACTGAGAGCTTTTAGCTCCTGCTCCTGTACAGGCACTTGGTCAGCTTCAGGTGCCTCAGCCCTTACATATATTTTAACAAGAACTAAAGTAGTTCCATGTATGCTGAGGACACTTACTGCTGCTACCAGCACTCCTTGGTACCAGCAGCTCTTCCAGGCATGAATATGACAGTGCCTCTATTCTCATAATTATAGTATCACTACCCATGTGCTATAATTAGACAAGTTAAAAATTGTCTGAGCTGAAATGCACTAAGCTCCAGATGCAGTTATCACTGAGAAAAACTGCTTTGACGCTTTTTCTCCAGATAGGTGATATCCTGACACCCTCCTCACCTTTCACTTAAACCGAGCTTTTTGCATAGACTTAACACACATGGATGGTCTTTGTAAACAGCTCTTCTTGTCTTTTTGTTGTATACCAGTGGAAGCATTAGAGGCTCAGTGAAGTATATTTTTTTACATAATTCCTTTATGCCACCTGCCAGCCAGGGGGTTGTTATTTTATTGCAGTAGTTTCTCATTAACTCTGTGTATTTCCTCTGCAGGGGTCTGCATAGAGCATCCTCTGAAACTTGGAAGAACAATCAGTTCACTCATTCATTCTGTGTGAGGTGTCCATGCTCCTTGTTTCTTACCTCTTGCAGATAGTGGGTGTGAGCTCTGCACAGCATGGACAAGACATTCTACCTTTGAACTGCTGCCAAATTCAATAAACTGTCAGCTTTGATGTATCCTGGATTCTTTTTTCTACCTAGTTTTGTGAGGAAAAAAAAGCAGCACTGAGGCTATTTGCTTTTTTTGCTATAACCACTCATATCATTTTGACAAGGTAGTTGCCTTGTTATATCGCTTGTCTGAATCATTGATCATGTCACTTTTTATAATCACTGCATTTTTGTTCCAACCCTGCAGTGAGAGCACTGTCAGCAGAGAAAAGGTAGTGCAGGGCTCAGCCCTGTTCTCATGAATGCAGTAGCAGGAGATTCATCATCAGAGACTCTCACCAGAAATCCCCATTCTTCACATAGTTTTGGAGCTCTTGGCAGACTTTTTGCTTCCACCCACACTGTAAAAACTTGTCTAATAATGCCAACAGCGTGAAGCCCATTAAGATCAGAATGGCAGAATAACTGAATCCAACTTTGCCTTTTGATAGTAGAGAGTTGTCTTTTTTAAAGGAAGGCAGAAGTGTATTTCAGCTCATAAAAGTGGCTCATTTCTGACACTGAAGCAGCAATATATGTTTGCCCCATGAGTGCATGGATGCCAGGGTGGGCTGAGGCGGTGCATCTCTTCCTCAGCTGCGTTCGTACTGTGCCTGCTGCAGAGAGGTCCTGCCCCATCTACAAGGAGCTCTGTGGGATGTGACCTGTGGGCAAGACTATAAACCACCCCTCCTGCTTCCAACACATAGCTCTGTTATACTTGGACCCTGTGTTTTATTTCACAATGCTTGTCGTTCCTCTGCCCTTTCCTCAACCCAAGCTTCTGCCAGACTGACTTAAAAGTTGCAGTCATCTGATTTCTTCTGGAACATTGCTCTGACAAGGAGGCTTAGCATTCCCAGTGCTGCAACTTTAAAGGATGACTATCCCCAGGGTGGCAGGATGGGCCACACAGGCACTGAGGGGCTTTGAACTCTACTCTGTGTGTATTAGCACCACAGACTAGTCCCTCTGTTTAATATATTTATCAGTGTTTCTTACTGCACCATTGTACTCTACGTAGAATTGATTGGACATGAATCAGCAGGAGAAGCTTGCACATCCCAAATGAATGATGTGCAATGTTGGCTTTATAAAATACTAATCCCTGGTTGATGCTTGCAGCACATTACACACCTAATTGCCCACATGGAGAACTGTGTCAGCAACCTGCCCGGGTAGGGTGCAGTAAACATGTTCATCTGTTGTCTAGATCCTGTTTTAGCTTAAATAGGGGATAAAAGCTTCTAAGAAAATGAAGCTTGGCTATTTAAACTCTGGTTTTGCTTGATGGACTGTATGCGTATTATTTTCATTCCCAGTAAAATTCAGCATTAAGCAGACCACAGGTCAGTAAGATGGGTTGCTTCCCTTGAAAGCTAACAACTTTCATAGGCATGCTGGTAACTGAAAGACTAAGAAGGGACTGGAGTAATTGACTGTAGGGTTATGGCTGTGGACTAAGTAACATCCTGGAACAACTTGCCCTGAGAGCCAGTAGATGCTCCATCTCTGGAAATGCTCACAGTCAGGTTGGACAGGGCTCTGAGCAACCTGATCTTGTTGAAGACTTCACTGTTTACTGCAGGGAGGTTGGACTAGAAGACTTTTAGAGGTCAAATGCAAGTGCAAGGTAGAGTATGGGACTGAGGCCTGGGAGCCATGGGAAGAATGGATCATTTCTTCCTGCCTGAATAAGTGCTTGTTCTAGATTAAGGGATCATGCATCTACAGTGTCATTTGTCTCTGCTGACACAGGTATGGGTGCTACATGCTTTCCACAGTTTGTTCCTGCTGATGGTCTCCTTTGCTAGGAAGGTACCTTTGATTACACCTCTTATTTCTACCTCTCATTACAAGCAGACTCTTGAAAATACTGACTTCTTTATCTGCTTTAAATGTCCACCATATATCAAAACCAGACACTTAATAAATTTTCTGGTTTTATTATTTTGTATTCTTTTTTTTCCCCACATCAAAGGTTTATTTCCATACATTAACTCCTCTTTTTTTGACTGAATGTTTAAGGAAGAAGAAAACCATGCTGTCAGATCTCATACAACTAGAACTGAAAGAGAGTAGCTCTGCAACAGCAGATATTGACTAGACCTCTCTCGGTTCAATCATTTTTTTTCTATTTGTCAGTGAAGACTTGGAGCAAATTAGTGCCGTGATTGGCCCCTGCAAATTACAGCATGCCCACAGGTGGTGGAACACAATGGCTCTGCTTCCCTGAGTCTCAGGAATGTTCCTAAGGCTTGTTAGGATGCACAGTATAAGGGACCACAGTCACACAGCTATGAAAAACGATAGAGGAGACAAATCCCCCTGCAGATATCCCTGTGAGGGCCCCCTGGCATTTCCTTTGAGAGAAGAAAAACTACTTAGAATGACTCATGTTAGAAAAAATGTAAGCTCTTCTTCTTATCTTTTTAGAATATTATTGGTTAGGTTTGATTCTTTATAATTGGTTGCCCCAAACAAAGATAATGTAGTTGGCCAAAATGTGTTAACCCTGTTTTCCATTGGTTTACTTGTGATCCCCCCAAACCCTATAAAACTGCATGTGTGATCTCCCATCTTTGGATTTGTAGCCTGACCCCTTCAAGGACGATAATAAAGCCTGTGGAAAAAGTCTGAGCTGCTCTCCCGGTGTTTTTCTGCTGGCTGGAAACTACAGGTTTCTGTGAGAAACCATGAAGCTGAGTGCCTGAAAGGCCAGCACTCACAAACCTTGTAACTTTCCCCTGCCCAAAAACAACAGGACAGGGGAGAAAACAAAAAGTTACAGAAAACCACCACCTAAATGAAAGCGGTCCAGTCCTGTGTACTTGGGAAATTCACATGTCGTTGATAAAAGGTCACAGAACCATCTCTATGGGTACTGTAATAAAAAGGAAATATTTCAGTCAAAAGAGTAAAATCTTTCTTAAACTTCTTTAGAAACATATATTTATAAGAGAAGGAAACTAACATACTTAGGGTGTGATGGGTTTCTTTTTTTAAAAAGAGCAGGGCAAAGAGGGAAAGATCTGGTTTACATTTTTACAGAACCAGGATCAAGCTTCTTCTTGAACTCAAATTGTCATTGATTTTAACAGCAGAAGGAATGAGCCTCACATTGATTTTAGACAGCTGAAAATTGGATTTTGTGTGGCAAACTGTTCTTGAATCATGACTAATTACATCACTTTGGGTAAAAGCTATTTTTAAACCCCATAGTTATCATATTCCGTTTTAAATGCTATTTTATCTGAAAAAAAAAAACCAAACCAAAAACCCAAAAACATCTCTTGTGAAGGGGGAAATCCCCAAATTCTGTACTCAGTTCAGCTTTATCTACCAGACATCATTCCGCATTCTGTAAAACCTGTAAGCAGAGGAGTGAACTTGCAGATTCCAGGAATGAAGGCTGGGAGCAGAGTCTCCCTGGCTGTGTGTGCCAGTGGAACCGTGCTGCAGGGAGCAGCGCTCCCGCCGCGGCATCCAGGGGCAGCTGCGGTGACTCAGCTGCCAGCTCTGGTCCAGCCCTTGCCGGGAAGCTTGCGTTCTTTCCTTTTCCACGGGCAGTCCTGCCTCTCGTCCTCTTGCCTCAGGATGTGCTGCTGCGGGCCACTCCCTGAGGTACTTCAAGGCATGTTTTTGTTTTGCTGGGGAGGCCAAGAAGCTTTGGCTAAAGGCACGAACAGGTTGTGCTTGGCTTGATTCGTGCTCCCTCCTCTTCTGGGAGTGTGCCCGAGGGAGCAGCTTGAGCTGCTGATAACATCCCAGCTTATGTGTAAGGACACATTTAAGTCAAGCCCTTATCACACTGCTTTAGCCTTAGCTGAGATGCAAATGTGTCCTGCCCTGGCCAGGGGCAAGTGGCCAGGCCATGGCAAGCATCTCTCTGGAGAGCCAGGGCTCCCGGAACCCACAGGAGGGGTGAAGTCCTGAGCATGGTTTTGGAAAAGAAAATAAGGACTGCAGAGGAGGTGTCTTATGAGACTTCAGCAAATCTTCTGGACCTTTAGGGAGAAAATCAGTTGGCATTTTTCAGAGCCCTCTCCCTGAGCATGGTATTTTTACAGTAGGTATGATTAGCAGAAGATTTGCTTGGTGAGAGACCTGTAGTATCTTTTTATGTTTAGATGGTTCCGATTTTTGTTGAAATTTGAATTTAATTATTTAAATTCTAGCAAACAGTGATGGGTGTGGCTGTCATGAATCCACGCCTGGCACAGCATCTTAGCCTGTACTACTATGGAGACTTATGCTTACCTGTCAGGAAGGGTAGTGGGCTGGGGCTGAATGGACATGAGCTGAACAGAAGTTTGGGGCCCAAATTACTTCCAGCCTCATCCAGTACCTTATCTGTTGGTCTTGCCCATTTGCAGGTCAGTTTTTGGTTAGTAACATGAACCTCCACTTGGCATTTTCTGCCCCCACTGACTGTCCACTGGCTGATGTCTCTTCCAGTCCGTCAGTCTGTGCTCTTCTAACCATGACTATTGAGTGCACCCTTGCAGCCCAGCATGGGGATGTTTGGGCCTTGTTCACCAGAGGAACACAGAAGTCTCTTTCTTCACACTATATTTTCATGATCACATTGTCATCTTAAATCCTGTGGTTAAGGACCAAAGTTCCTGAATCACAGCATGTTTCATCCCTCAGATAAATTCAGATCAGAAAAGCATTGCATATGCTTTTTTTTTTTTCAATACCAATACTGCTGGTATCTGTCTTCAGGTACTTTCAGAACATCCTCCTTTTCTTCTAAAAATATGTACTTCCTTCCTGCACCTCCCTCCTTTTTATATTATCACCAAAGTCACAAATATTTGTGATGTTGGTTGTTCAGTTTAGTTAGCTAAGAAAAAGAATCAAAAGAGAAGGTCATAAAGTAAAACTGAAAACTGGTAGAACACTGGTGAGAAAACAAAAGAAAGTTATCTTAAGGGCAGAGCTGAGGAGCAGAGAGAAATCAGGTGAGGTCTGAAGAGATGGTAATAAGGAAATGCTGCCTGGAAAAAAAGATGGCATTTTGAACGGTCTAAATAAACTGTGGAACTATAAAGAATGCATCCATTCATATAAAATCTATTGTAACATTCTTTTTTTGAAATACCAGTGGCAAAACCCAGAACCATATCTTATTTTAAAATACCAACAGAAGCTGTAAGCTTCGCTTTCTTGGAAATATTTGGTAGCACCAGCAGTCCAGTCAGCTGAAGATAAACCATCTCCCTGGCTTTGCCAAATACCTGAACCTTCCTCCAGCTAAAGAAAGGCAGAAAACCGAAAGGGAAAGATGCCAAGGGTTGTCACCACTTCTCCTCTGCTCTGCAGCTGGTCATTGTACAAAGGGCAAACAGCAGGAGAACTGCTCAGCATGGTGGGAAGTACAGCACCCTGTGCTTCAAGCCCAGCAGCAGCTCATCAGGTAGCCCTCATCATTACTGATCCCTGGTGCCTTTTTTTGTGCAGTGCTAATCATAATCTTGGCTGTTTTCCAGCCCAGATGACTGCCTCAACAGTTTGAACTAGATTTTGTATCTTTCTGCATGTCTTAGGAGTGCTCGGCAGATGTGTCCACGCCATGTCCTTACTGCAGCTCCTGATTGAAGGCATGTAGGTGATGCCCTTCTCTCTCTCTCTCTCTCTCTCTCTCTCTCTCTGCCACTTTTTCATGTCTTGGAGCAAGGTGCTTAATAATTTTGCTGGGTTTCAGATCACACAGCTGGAAATTGCTTTCAAGGTCTAAAATATGGCCCTAGCCTTATTAAGAGTTACATACTTCCAGACAGGAGAGACCCTGCATATAAGTGCCATCCAGTACTTAAGGAAGTATATGTCTAGGAAATGGAACAGAAGTGCCTAGACAGCTTCCCAGGTGACAGCTGGCCTCCATTGCCTGTTTGCTGTCAGCCCACAGCATGATCATGTAAAACTGGTTGGCTGCAGGGGTGGAAATAACAAGTCTTCTTTCACAACTGCCCCAGGCTGAGAAAGGCAGAGCAGGACTCATCAATGTTACAAGCAAGGCTGGGCAGCTGCCAGTGGCAGCAAGACAGGGGAACTGTGGGCTGCCTACCTTGGCTGCACTTACTTCCAAAATCCTGGCACCCCGTGGCTCTGATCCTACTTTGCTTTTTCACCTCTCCCCACAACCATAAGCTGTGTCTCTTCATGCTTGAATTTTGCTTATTCTGCTATTCTGCTGAGACATTTGGAGTCACTGTCATTACCAAATTACTGAACTTCAACTGACAAACGTAAATCTTTAATCACAGTAATTTACCCTCAGCGTACCACTGCAAGAAAATGGATCAAATTATTCTCCCATCTCTGTTTGGGCAGTTGCACAATTTCCAAGAGCTCAAGTGAGGGGAGGATCTTCCCCTAATCTCCCAGGAGAGTCACAGTTGCTGCTCAGAGTACCTCCTCCCAAATCCTCTGAGCTCTTGGGCAGTTTTCCTGTTTCAAATTGCCTTGAATGTATAAAAAAATTAGAGTAATCTGTTGAGGCAAGCTTGGCTGAATGTTTCATTGTTCCTTTGTTTCTAAAAATGTGGAAGCTGATTTACTTCTGCTGCTATCCAGTTAGAGAGGAATAACTGCTTTATGAAAAATAACACTTGGGAAACACGGGAAAACAATTGGAGTTTGAACATGAATGGCCATAAGCCCAGAGAGAGTCATGTCTGAGAGTGAAGAAAAACTGAACAGATTTATTCTTTCTATATATATAAAGCAAACTATGTTTTTAAATCCTTAGGAACAGATGCTCTTTGTTTTCATTGCATGGTCAAAAACAGTGGCATTGGTGGCAGGGGGAAACAGTTTTAATGCTTTGCTGGGGGAAAATGGCATTGGCACTTCCCATCTTTGTCAGCGAACTGTTCCCCAGCTGTGGCAAGTTGCCAGGCATGGCTGGGGCATGCTTGTACTCCTCCTGAAAACCATGTTTTCCCCTTTTCCTTCCCAGCTGTAGAGTTCAGGGCTTGCTCTGAGGTCACTGAGTAACCTGTTAGACAAGCTCAAGGTATTACTAACATTGAAATATTCCTGAGCTGCTCTTGTGATTTTTTTACAGTACTACCAAAGATATGCTGCTGCAATGTTTATTTCCAGGCAGCAACTGAAGAAACCAAACTTTGTCATCCACAGAGGGCTTTACTGAAAGCACAAGAATGAGCTCTAATGTCTGTACAGTCCTGTGCTTGATTTCTTACTCTTTCTTCCAGGATACACAAGAAATTTAGCTTGCATAAAGAAGTGATTTTAGTTTTGCTATAAAAACAGGACAAAAGAATAGCTTTCACATAAAATCTTAAATTGTGTGTTAATCTTAACTACCAGAAGATGAGAATAATTAAAAAAAAAAAAACCTCTTAAAGCACTTTACAACAGTTTTGTGTCCTCTGGTAGTGGCAAGAAGCTTTTAAACGTGGATACACTGCAGACTATTTTATCTTGTCAGAAAGATATGTGTAAGTACATGTGTCAGCAGAGCAATAACCACTTTCTTCCCTTGCAGTAATTTGAAATTTTATGCCATTCCTTACACCTCGTGCAAAACGGACTATTAAGGACAAGGCCTAAATGCAGCAAAGTTGCCTACTATTTCTTCTAGATTTTGTAAAGGATGAAGTTTTAATCAAAATCCCCTTATTTTTTTGTGATTTTTGTATTGCTTTCCTTGTTCTTGTAATTGCACAATTCAAATATGACATTCAAAAGGAATAAATGCTCCTCAGAAGCAGCTTTGTCTCTCTACCCATTAGATACTAACAACTGCTGTCATGGACAGGACTGGACAGCAGGCATGCTGTACTCTTGATCTGTCTTCCTCTTTTAAAAATGTTAAACAAATTTTTTCCCAAAATATGTTCAATGTATTTGCAAAAGACTCTGAGGGTATTGCCTTCATGCATTTAAACAAACCCTGAGTGCAGATGTAGGTTATACAACATGGATAAGCAGACAAGAAAAAGGAAAGATAATTTGTTTACTCTTTCCAATTGCAAAACCCTCCTGCTGGATGACTCTCTGCTGTCACTTACTGTCTGTGTAATGCCAATGTGAGATGTTACATAGTGATTTGTGTCATTATGAAAATACATGATGGGATCAATATAAACAAAAATATTGATTCCAAAGTAAAACATGAACATGAGACACAGGAAAATCTAATAATTTCATTATATTTGTCTAAATCACTTTGTTGTAAATAATATATTTTTTATTATTACTATAATCATGAATTGTATCCACTTTTATGTATAAGGAAGATGTGAGCTTGTTTGAACATGAGCAGACTTGTCACTGCTGTTACCTGCTTGCTAGGAGTGGAACCTGAGAACATGTTGGAGCCTTGTCCACACCTGGTGGGGGCTTGTAGCCACTGCTGCTTGGGCCCTAGCCAACATATTCGGGCTTGCTGGGACTTGTACCCAGCACGGTGGGCATGCCACAGCCCACCAGAGACTGCCTGTAAAAGGGGCAGTGACCAAAGGTGAGGTGGACGTATTGGTGGAGCGCAGACTCCCTGCGCCCCCAGCGCTGTTTGCCTGCTCCTTATCGACCGACTAATAAATTGCCTTATTGATTGACCTACCCGATTTTGGTGAGTAATTTATAACACCAAGGTAACCTCAGTGCTGCAACTCTGCATCTACAGCAACACAGGTGAAGGAACCCACATCTAGCAACCTACCTCGTGTTGTTTTAAAATGCTCTGGACATCCCCTTCTGTCAGGCAGTGGTTTACATGGCTCTGCATAATCTCTGTAAGTAACACATCTCTGCTCTGACGTGTGATATCATTTAAACAAATGACATATGAGGTTGAAGTTGAGGAATGAAATATGAGGTTGGTGGCATTTGAAATATGTCTTGCACTGGAAATCTGTGAAGGATGAGGGTATGTGAATTTGTGCTTAGATCAGTTTCTTCAATGGTCTATGAAAAGGGCACCAAGCTAGAAGATTAAGGCATGCATCAGCAGAAGGTAAGGATATGATGACATCGTTCATCACAAATTGGAGATATGAGGAGATGTGTGTGCTCTGCCAGCTAAAACCAAATTGTTGGTGTGACTTCCTATCTGTCATCTGTTACCTAATAACGGTAATGACCTCATAAAACATTAATGGATACAATCAAGCTTTATGGTACAAATTTGAGGAAGCATAACACCTGTTACAACTCCTTTGGTGCTGTGTTTTTCCATGGATCCTGGGTATGCCCCAAGCCTTTGGAGCGGAGTAGGGAGTAGCAGGGAATCAGCGAAGAGGGGTGTCCTTCCTGGTGGTATCTGCCTTCTAAACATCAGGACATGCTGCTTACATCCTGCCCAGACTTCCTGATGCAGTATTTAGAGCCCAAAGAAACTTCTCCTTGGAGAAGATCTCTTTCTGCTTTTCTCAAACTCTTTTAGTTTGAGATATTCAGAACATATCTATGATGTTCTGTCACATGCAGCAGTGCTCTGACTGCTTAATCTCAAAAAGCAGCATCATATTCTGGACCAACCATGATACATTTTCTGATCTATTCCTCTCTCTGTATATGTCTCTGCCACAACTCAATTGTCGTCCATTGGACTACGTTAGAAACCTGCCTGAAACAGAATGGTCATTAATTTTGTACTAGTGGCTAGGCCAACTTGGGTTATGTAGTTGTGGGTATCTTGTACAGATCACTGGATTAGAAAGAAGTAATAGCTGAGATCTTCTTCAGGCAAGTGGAAGAAACCTTGTTTGATCAAAGTGATTTCGAGTAGTCAACAAGGATTTATGAAGGGAAATTGTGCTTATCCAAACTCATCACCTACCATGAGAAGAGTGGTTTGGTGGATGAGTGGATGTTCTCTTTCTTGGCATTAGCCAGGGTTTCAAAATGTCACCTGTAATATCCTCATATACAAGCAGAGAAGTAGGGGCATGATAGTGGACAAGGAGGTGGACTGACAACTGTGTGGATTGACAGGCTTAAAGGGTTGTGATCAGTGGCACAAAGTTCATCTGGAGGCCTGCTACTAGAGTGTACCCACAGGTTGATGCTGAGACCACTATTACTTAACATCTTCATTAATAACTTTGGTGATGGGACAAGCTCAGCAAGTTTGTTAATGGTTCAAAATTGTGAAGAGTGGCTGATACCATTCAGAGGGACTTGGACAGCCTGGGGAAAGGAGCAGAGAGGAATCTCAGTGAGCTCAGTAAAGAAAAATACAAAGTCCTACACCTGGACCTAGCTCCATGCTCCCATACAGACTAGGGGCCAACCAGCTGGAATATAACATGGCAGGAAAAGTCCCTGAGTGTCCTGGTGGACAAGCTGACCATGAGCCAGCAATTCTCCCTTTTAGCAAAAAAATACCAGAACTGGACTGCATCAGGCAAAGTGTTGCCAGCATGTTGAGGGAAGTGACACTTCCCCTCTGCTCAGCCCTGGTGAGACCACACCTGGTATACTGTGCCAGTCCTGGGCTCTCCTGGACAAGAAAGGTATGTCCTCAATGGATTGGGTCCCATGAAATATCTGAAAGTTAATTAAGAGACAGGAGCAACTGTCACATGATAAAAGGCAGAGAGAGCTGGGAGTGTTTGGGCTGGAGAAGAGAAAACTCAGGGGGAATCTTTTTATTAGATATAAATACCTGATGGGACAATAAGAAGAAGGCAGAGCCTCTTCTTAGATACCAACAGGATAAGAGGCAATGGGCATATACTCAAGCACAGGAAATTCTATTTGAAATAAGAAAACACTTCTTTTACTGTCAGGATGGCCAAACACTGGCACAGGTTTCCCAGAGAGGCTGTGGAGTCTCCATCTGTGGAGATATTCAAAAGCCATGAGGACATGGTCTTAGGTGGAGTGTTCTAGCTGACCCTGCCTGAAGAAGGGTGGCAGGGGGTAGACTAAATGATCTCCAGAGGTCCCTTCCAACCTCAGCTGTTAGGTGCTTCTGTTCCCTAATTTCCAAATTGCTATGCACTTTAACTGCACTTTCCTTTATCAGGAAAGCAAGTCAGGTCCTACACACATTACAAGTTACAGACAGTAATACTAGACCTCCTCCATGCATGAGAACCTCTTTCCTATTTCAGACACAAAGTGAGGATTTGGCTTTTAGAAAAATGTTTTAGAAAAAGTTGGACATGAAGACAGTGTATAAAAAGAGCATTTGCTATATAAGACTCAAGTTCTGCTTGATTTACACAAGGTTAAATCATAAATTTCTGAGGCTTTGTCATTTCCTGGAGCTGCAGTGCTTGACCAGCCTTCTCATCTGTGAAGGGCTCCTTTGGTCCTGTATAGTAGATGATGTGTCATCAAACAGTGCTGGATGTAACCCCAAAGGCATAACATTCCTCTAGTTCTGTAGAGGGTCGGGTGAGAAAACTAAGAAAATATTTAGGTACATGAAAGTTAAGATGTTATTATGTCTAATTTATAGATATTTGTTGGAACCCTGAAGCCTGGGAGTTCTGAGCTTTCTATGCTTTCTGACACTGACCCTCAAGGGACCACTGCTTTTGACTTGAGGCCTTGGAGAAAGTTTCCAAATTTGAGTGATGGAGTTAGAATTACTGATGTGTAGTTAGAATAGAAGTGTGTAATATCACATGGTGAAGGGTTGGAATTTGGGGTCTTAGAATATAGTAATAGATATGGAACAAGATGGAGGTGGTTGGGCATTGTCTCTTCCTTCCTGTTCCTTCTTCTTCATGATTTCAGGTGGTACGTTTTGGTTGGATAGAAAGTACTGCACTGCAGGTCATGGGTGTTTGGTCGTTGGGTCAAAAGTATAAATAATATAGATGCTAGCTTTTAATTGGAGAGTTGGGCTTTAGAAGACCTTGTAACTAGCTAGATACATGGACATTTTCTTGCTTTTAGCTTGTTAGCTAGAAGTGCTGCAGAACTCTCTGTACTTTAGATAATAATTAATAAACAACTGAGTCCAAATAAGAAAATCCTGACTCTGAGTGAAGGCAGAAGAAAAAAGAAGATAACCACTAATATGTGAAGCCACAAATAGATATAACCTATTTTTGCCAGTGGAAGTTGGTGGGAGGCACATAAGCTATGTCTGTACTAGTAAATAAAATAGTCAGGAGGGCTGACTCACCTGCCAGCTTTACTTGTATCCATGTGCTGGCTTTGGCTAGGGTGATTTTCTATACAGTGGCAGGTATGGGGCTGTGTTTTGGAATGTGCTGAATACAGGGTTGATAATATAGAGATGTTTTTGTTATTGCTGAGCAGGGCTTACACAGAGAGCCAAGGCCTTTTCTGCTTTCCGTACTGCCACGCTGGCAAGGAGGCTGGAGGTGCATGGGAAGCTGGAAGGAGGTGACCCAAACTGACCAAAGGGATATTCCAGACCATACAGCATCATGCTCAGTATATAAAGTGAGTGGAAGAAAGAGGATGGGGCAGGGAGGGGTCATTTGGAGTGATGACATTTGTCATATGTAATAGGGCCCTGCGCTCCTGCAGATGGCTGAACATCTACAATGGGTAGCAGTGAATTAATTCCTTGTTCTGTTCTGCTTGCATGCTTGGCTTCTGCTTTTTCCATTAAGCTGTCTTTATCTCGACCCACAGATTTTCTAGCTTTTACTCTTTTGATTTTCTCCCTGATCCCATTGATGAGGGAGTGAGTGAGCAGCCATGTGGGGCTTGGCTGCTGGCTGGGGTTAGACCACGACATCATACAGCTAAATTCTACCTGCCTCTGAATAGTGTGGCTGCATCCTGCCTGTGTGACTCGTGGGCCGTGCCTGCAGAGTGCAGGGGAGCTTGAGCTAGGACCATGCAGGGAATAAGCTAATCATATATTTTTGTACAAATGTGACCAGGCAGGCCATATATGCTTTCCTTAAACTGTATCTTGAGCCCCAAATATTTTCTGCCTAATGGGTAGGGCTAGGTATCCATTCCATGATTCCAAGTAACAAGTAATTCCATCGAAGTGTCTAGTTAATATTATCAGGCTGTTAGAACAGTGTTGCCCAAGATGTGCCCTGTACCCATTAATCAGGTTATAAGACATCACTGGGAAAGTAGTTGCAACATGAGAAAGAGCAGCTAGAGGTAAATTAATACATTACTTAAGTAGTTAGGGAGAAGATGTGAATCACTCGCGTTCACCTAGAACAGGAGCATGGAGCAGAACAGTTGAAAATGCTGCATAGCAAGGTCAGTAGGAAACACTGGGGCTTTCATTCTATTCTGCACAGTCAAGGCTCTTAGACAGGTAGCCCAGTGAGAGGCCTGAGTCATCTCAGGAGAGGCACTTACCTGTTCTATGTGACTGCTGAGAAGGCTGGGAAGGCTTCACCCTGTGTTCCCGCCAAGGAGCACAGTAACATGGCTGCAGCTGATCTAATTGTCTCCTGTGCAGTGCTGAAGACTTCAGTTCAGTTGCATGCTCAGCCACAAACAGCTATCCCCAAGGAGGAGGCCTCAAGCACAGGCAAGGCTCACACTGGAGTAGGGCATGTGCATGCTGATGACTGGGAGTTTACCTGCTGGGAGACCTCTTCTAAGTTGCTGATTGTCTTCTCTGCTCTGCTAGTGACTGCTTGAATTCCAATCCAGCTTCCAATGCATGCCTGGTGGGCTGAAGTCTGTCCTTCCTACTATGCCTACTTCCCAATTAACACTGCATTTTGTAAGAGTGTAATTTAGTCAGACCAGAAAGGCAGTGTTTTCTCCCTGGCAGATGTGGATGTTTAGGGAAAGAACACAAGGAACAGCTAGTAAAAAATGGTCCTTCCCTGACTTATTTACCTCATTCCAGCATCCTGTGGTTTGTGAATTTCCTCAGACAGAAATGACACCCAGGCAATGTTAACCAGAATACTGAATATTAAGCCAGATAATAACAGTAATAGTAATGATAATGATGATGATGCCATTATCTAAGTACTAGCCACATCTCTTCCATTAATTTGGTTGATCACTTGGAAAACCCTTTTATATTTTTGCCTCTTGCAATAATTGGTTCCACAATTTACTTAGATGATTCAATCATGTTTATCCCCCAGACATCTGTTTTCAGGACAACAATTTCTAAACTATTTTGTCTGTCTCATCGATGAAAGAACTTCTGTTTTTCTGAAAATTCCCCTTTGGCCTTGGCCACTTCTTGCTCTGTTTTATGTTTTGAGATTAGGCAGGAAGAATACTCACACCATGCAATGTGTATTATACAGAGGTTTACAAATATGCCCTGTTTTGTTCTCTGTGGTAGCAAAGTCCAATAAAAAGGCTGGAGAATTTCCATCCTCTCCTCTGTCTCTCCACCAGAGATTCTTTAGAAACTATGTTAAGGAATTGGTTTAGGTACTCTGTGTGGAGACTCTATATATGTAAACCCTCAGAGGCAGCAGCATCTCTGTTGGGTCTGACTGAGATACAATTCACTTGTCCCTCCCTGTGCTGTGCTTTGCATTGGTGGAAGGGTATGGATAACACACCAGTGTTTTGGCTACTGCTGAGCAGCACTGTCCCTGGAACATTCCTTCCCCTCCATCAAGGGGCTGGGAGTGGGCAAAATCCTGGGAGGGGATGCAACCAAGCTAGCTGACTCAAATTAACCAAAGGAATATTCCATACCTTATGATGTCAGCTCAGATATAAAAGCTAAGGGAGGGAGGAGGTATGGGGTGGAGCATTTGTTATTCTACAATGTTTGCCTTCTGGAGCTCCATGTGCTGAAGTCCTGCTTCCTGGGAAGTGTCTGAATATTGCTTGTTGATAGGAAGTAGAGATTGACATTTCCCTTTGCTTATGCATGTGCAAACTTTTGCAAACCTTTTTTTTATTTTTGTTTTGGTTTGGTTTGTTTTTTTGGTTTTTTGTTTTGTTTTGTTTTTGCTTTAGTAAACTGCCTTATCTCAACATAGGAGTTGTTTTCCATCTTATGTTCTCTACCCTGTCCTACTGGGAAGGGGAGGCATAGAGCAGCTTGGGGGGTACCATGTGCCCAACCAAGGTCAACCCACTTTTTTTTTTTGGCAACTTAACTTCAGGCAAGATAAAGGCATTTGTGTATTATATGCTATATTATATTTATTTATACTATAAATAAATAAATAAGCACATATTTATTGCATGCTACTGTAAGTAGTAAATAGTAGTTATAGAGTAGCAAGCTCCTGTGCAGGACATTGAGTTTGTCAGCTTCACTGCTTATCCTCTGTGGACAATGAGGGAATACACCTCCTTCTCCCTGCCTGAGACTGATGTGAATGTTTTTATAATGCAGTGTCCCATGGTCTTTGCTCATCCTTATGCAAGCTGCAATAATACTAGCTAATACTGTTAATCATACTATCTGATACTATTGGTACACTATGGAGTTCATCATCCTTGTGTAAGAGAAAATAATCTTTAGGTGAGGGGCTATTGAAATCTGCCCTGAGGTATCCAGTTCCTGGGTGGGAGGGTTTGTGGAAGGATTTGGGCAAGTTTTTAGGGCGGTTATCACCTCCCATTACTTAGGGTTTTACACCTGAACAGGTAATACACTGACAAACTGATCCAGTCAAATAATAGAAGGGTACCTTGCCCATCCCAGTGAGAACCAGCAGCTTCTTGCCCTGTACTGGGGCCTGGCATGTGCCCATTGAGCAATTGCACAGTACTCTCAGAGGACTGTAGTTGGGGCAGGAATCCAAACTGCATTTGAGGACACTGTCTGAGACAGGAACCCAAACTACAGCAACTGCATTAATTGCTCCAGCAGAGAAAAAACAGAAAATGGACAAGGTGAGTTACAGGCCCATATCACCAATTAGTAAGGAAGGAGGAGGAAGAAGAAGCAGCAGCAGAAAGAAGAAACACAAGAAGAAGCAGCAGGAGCAGCAACAGAGGGAGAAGGAGAAGAAGGAGAAGAAGGAGAAGGAGGAGAAGGAGAAGGAGAAGGAGAAGGAGAAGGAGAAGGAGAAGGAGAAGGAGAAGGAGAAGGAGAAGGAGAAGGAGAAGGAGAAGGAGAAGGAGAAGGAGAAGGAGAAGGAGGAGCAATAGGAAAAAAGGGGTTAGATCAAGACCCAGGTCCTTCAACAACGAAATCGCCTTGAGGCAAATGAAACAGGAAACCACAGTCCTTGACCTCATCAGAACTTCAAGACTTTTGAAAAGATTACAGCCACTAGCCAGGTGAGTGGGTTTCTGTCTGGCTGCTTTAATGCTGGGATAGTGGTGATAGTCAGTTAGAAGGTCATGAAGCCAAAGAGCTGAGATCACTTGCTAAAGGTCAGGAAATTTAAAGAGGAATTGGAAAAGAAGGAGCAATTTGCTGCCTCTGGAGATGGCTTCTCTCGAGCATGAGGCAAGATATCCTTTTAAGGAAGATCTTGTAAACTCCCTAGGGAAGTGGACCACTGCAGACAAAGGTATCCAGTACCTGAGAGAATTAGCAGTACAAGAATTTGTCTAGAGTGATCTAAAAGGTGACAGGTCCCTAAAGGGTCAGAGAATGCTCCTTGTATAATGGTCATGTGAAGCAATGGTTCAAAGTGCCCCTGTATCATACTCCAGCAGCTTGGTAGCACTGTATTACCCACAAATAAATACACCAGCCACAGACATGGCATCCTGGCTCTAAAGTGTAGAATAAACTCTGGGTACCTCCTCATCCTAACAAGTCCACACTGCAGCTTTTAGGGGCAGCCCAAGAGATCAGTCCTTTCCTGCCCCAGTCAGAGGGAAGGGAAGCCTCAAGCACAGCCCATGTGGTGAGCAGTAGACTCTTGTGGCCTCAATAAAGTCAGGCCACCTCTTAGTGCTCCCTACCAGACATGTTGGAACTTCAATATGAGCTGGAGTCAAAGGCAACCAACCGGGATGCTCTAACTCCCATCCATGAACTAATTAATCATCTGGAGAGCCAAGGAGTGATCAGCAGGACCTGCTCACCCTTTGACAGTCCTATTCTACCAGTGCAAAAGTCTTCTGGGGAATGGAGGCTGACAGATTATCGTGGCCTGAATGAAGTCATGCTGCCTCTGAGTGCTGCCGTAACAGACATGTTGGAACATCAGTGTGAGGTGGGCTCAAAGGCAGCCAAATGGTGCCACAATTAATACCAATGATGCATTTTTCTCAGTCCCTCTGGCAGCAGAGTGCAGGCCACACTTTCCTTTCACTTGGAGGGGTGTCCAGTACACCTGGAACCCGCTGTCTTGACCAGCTAACAAGAAGGAAACAGAAGCTTCTCTAGGCCTTGTGGTGTTCTGGAGAATGCATATCCCAGGTTATGTGTCCCCTCTATTGAGTGACCCAGAAGAAGAACCACTTTGAGTGGGACCTTGAGTAACAAGGGGCCTTTGAGCACATCAAACTGGAAATATCTCGTGTGGTAGATCTTGGGCTGTTTGGACAGGACCAGCCATGTAAAATATACTCTACACTGCATCTGGGGAGCAGGGCCTCACCTGGAGCCTCCGACAAAGGACCTCAGGAGGAACCCAAGGTCTACCATTAAGGTTTTGGAGCTGGAGTTACCCAGGATCAGAAGCCCACTATACTCCAGATGAAAGAGGAGTATTAGCAGCATATAAAGAGCTTGAGCTGCCTCAGAAGTTGTTGGGACAGAAGCATGTCACTTCTTGGCTGTCCTACACTGAATGTATTAAGGAAATATTCCCTCAACACCTCACACAACCATGGAGTAAGTGGGTAGCATTGATTACACAACCAGCTCAAATGGGAAAACCCTATTTCCCAGGAATCCTGGAAGAGCTTAGGACTGGCTAGAAGCCAGAGATTTTGGAGCATTGCCTGAGAAAGTGACTCATGCCCAAGAAGCACCACCATATCACTTCCACTTTCTGAGAAGTGCCCTAACCATAAGAGTCTCATAAAAACTTTGAAGCTAAGCCCCTCTTGAGAAATAGAAAGTGACCACTATTGCATCTGGGGATAGCCTGTTGCTTTCATTCCAGACTCAGTCCCTCTGGGACTTGAACATTGCTGGTTTGGTCAGTGACTGGACCTACACAGGTCTCTTGGTGCTCCCCTCTGTCTGGAGAAGTTTGTGCTGAGATGCCTGGGAAACCTGGGAGACAGAATGTAGAAGTCTGGAGGTCAGACCCTTGTAGAGGACAATAAATGAGCAAAGGTCTGATGCCTCAACCCATCTTGGAAAAAAATGTCACCATAAAAGGACTTTTATCACTCCTGATCTACAAAAAACATTGCTGAAAGTCCGCAAAAGCCTAAGTTCACATTAGGATCAGTGGTACAAGCAATGTAAAACTTCACTTGCTGTCCCATGTCTCACAGCCATCAGCACAGTGGGTGTTTGTCATGATGGATCCTGCTGCCTCCCAGCCTCACCCTCTCTTCAGCACCAATTCCTGATGTTTCAACTGAGACCATTCCTGTTTCACCTCAGTGATGCTTCATTCTTTTTTGGTTTCTATCTGCCACGAAGGAAGAAGCAGAAGGAGGATGGAACCCCTAGCTTTTCTTGGGAAGAAGGAATTACTCGGCTTTCTTAGCCTAGAGAAGTGTTGCCAGCTGCATGTCCAAAACTGGTTCCACGGCAGCCAGACACAGAGCAGTTCCTGCCTGCCTTGCTGTATGCCAAAGCTAATGAGGTAAGAATATGAAAGTATTCCTTGGCAATCACTTGATGGAAGGAGAGGTTCAAAATTAAAGACATTTCTTTTAGAAGTTTTTTTTTAAAGATAAAATTGTGCAAACACAAAAGGGCTTTCCATCCCAAATTACATTCCAGACTTACCTTGCCTGGACCATCAGGTTTCACAGACACTGCTAAACTCTCACAACTATCTACATCCTCTCTGACTTTTTCTTGTTCTGCCCGCTCTTAGGTTGCCTCCTGATTATCACCTCACTTTATTAGGGTAGGTTGACCCTTTAGTGGGTTATTCTCAGCTTCTCACCACTCCTATATGTCCTGCTGGTCTCCATATCAGCTGACTATTCTCCTGTCTCTGAATAAAAGAAGAATTTCCTTTGCCTGTCTCCTTGCAGACAATTTACAACTCACTCTGTATGCCAGACCTGTCTTCTGCCCACACTGAAATCTGAGCTGCCAGATAAACTGAACCTGGACAAACTGGAGCTCCTTAGCACTTCCTCTTTTCCTTCTTCCTTTGTTTTTCTTTTTTTTTTTTTCCTTCGTTAACCATGGACAAAAAAAACCAAAAAAAGCCACACACAAGCTTCTAATTTGTGCACTCTGTCCTCAAGTCTAGGCTGCATAAGCCTTGCAGTCTTCCTTCATGATTTTAAATAATGAGGCATTTTAAGAGGATTATGGTGTGTCTCATGCCCAAGTCCAGCTTCCCAGGTTTTTTGTGTCTTTCACCACTTGGGTAGTAGAAGCTGGCACGGCCTCCCAATTTGCATCCCATGGGTCTGGGGCTGCTGACATGGAGCTGCAGAGGGGCAGGCAGGCAGAGTAAAATCGGGAGGCAGAGCTTACTCAGGAGCAAAAGAAGCAGTCAGTCAAATAAGAGACTCAACCATGGAGATGTGCTACCTGGGGAGAGGAGGGGGCAGGAAGGGTGAGGTCCTGAAGGAGAAGGTAAGGCTTGCAGAGAGGGAAGTAATGATGAAGCTAGCCTTTTCCTCTGGAAAACATATTTGCAATTCCTCTTGACTAGGTTTAGCTTTACTTCTTTTTGCTTCTTCCCAGGAGCAGGCGAGAGCTCTTGGGAACACTGGGACAGAGAAGCTGGCATATGTTGGGTACATGGGACGCAGATTTGTTTTCCCTTTCCTATCCCCACAGAAATCATCAGGCAAATTTCAAAACTGGGAACTTGGTGTTACAACAGTATTTCCTGCCTCATTGAAAGATTTTTTGAAAGTAGCTGCTATATAACCAGTTCCTGTTGTAGGGCCTGTCATAGCTGGAAGTATGCCATGAAGACACAGCACTAGTGTTCAGTGATTTCTGCAGTGTCTGTAATGTCCTCTTGGGAGGCACCTTGGAGCCACCTGTGGTGTCCCAGGATACAGCCCAGAGGTGTTTTTTTCATGACAGGTATTGGAAAATCTCCAATCTGGCTGATTTTTGAGCCAGTGGGCTCCACCAGTAAAAGTTGTTTACAAGGAAGTAGCTAAGACAGTTTAAACCAAGTTTATACATGCACTGTATTTGTTGATGGTAAAAGATAGGAAATGGGTGGGCAAGACTGTCACTATGTCATCTCTCTCAAGCTCTAGGCACAGCCAAGGAAAAGTTGTAAAAGCAGTGCAGTTGATTACAAAATTTATCATAATGCTTTGCACTTTAATTGCAATTAGAGCATCAGACTCACCACTCCACATTGTCCTGTGAGCACTTCTAGACCCTCATGTACCTTTGGTTGCCATATGTCAGCTGTGAGGTGTTGTAGCATGTCATTGCAACATGACATGTGCTTGGCATCAAAGTTTTGACACACTACAAAACTCTGTTGGCAGCATCAGGACAAAAGGAGATAAATACCCTCTTTCAGGATGAAAGCAGAGCTTTAAACAGTTAACCATCTTGCTGATGTCCTGACAACTGGTGTGCCTGGCAGATGAACCCCTCTGGACACCATGGTCCTAGAGGAAGTGTTCCTCTCCCCAGGAAAGCAGTTTGCTGTGGTATATCTTGAAAACTAATACAGAGCTTTGTACAAACATATGAGCACAGAAGGCACTCAGTGAGAAACACAGCAGCCTACTGGGATTTTCCCTTGCTGCACAGTTGTAATCCTCTGAGTTCTGTTCTGTGGATTTTGATTTTCTGAGGCCAGATGAGAAATGTTTTGTCCTGGAACTGTGCTGGGGCTCAGGGCAAGCATCACACTTTATCAGTTAAAAGCAAGGCCAAACATGCCGTGTTTCTGGAAGCCAGAGTCAGAGCTGGAGGGACTGAAGTGGGATGCCTGGCTACCTTCTCCCTTCCTAACCATGCCACTTCTTTGAGCCCTTGTGGCCTGAGTGGGAATGGTCAGATACTGATGACACCACATATGCTGTGATGAGTGGGAAGTGGAATGTCCGAATTAATTTCCAGTGTGGGCACTCCCTTCTGGAGCTCTGCTTTTCACATGCATGTCCGGAAATGGCTGCTTCCCTACCCTGTGAGAATCTGTGGGATGTGTGCCAATTGGGCTGCACTGGAAGTAAAGGGAAAAAATCTGAAATATGTTTTTTGGCGCCATTCTCCGAGGACTCCTGGACAGATTTTTATTTATTTATTTTTAAAACAATGAGTGAAGTTTGTTGTCTAGAAAAGTTTATTTTAAGAGTAAGAGCAAACTGCATTTAAAAGGGGAATTCACCTCTTCACCTCACAGGGTTTTTCAGGATGTGTCATGTCCGGAAGCACTGGAATGTTACATGTTTTAATTCGGACCATGGCAGTTTTGCTCCCAGCAATTGTGTGGCGAAACCAAAGGTTGGAAAGGGACACGCTGGTCTGGGCTACTCTTTAAACGCACACAGCGGTCTGCCCTGCTTTTAGGGCATCTGCCGAGCACATCTGCCTGGAAGGCTCCCGGCTGGGGTGTCCCCAGGCAGCCCCACCACTGGCTCAGCTGCCCTTTGCCCCTTCCCAGCGGGAATGCAGCAGGGATGGAGAGGAATTACTGCTGCTGTGCTGTGCGACCCCACCGGGAGGAGTTCATGGGCTAAACCCATGAGTAGCATCTCGGGCATTAATCCACAGAGGATTTGGACCTGGAATACCGCTGCGGCTCTGGCTCCTTTTCCCCTTTATTCCATCGAGAACAGCTGTTTTCCCTCCCACCTCACTGCAATGCCTCTTACCTTAGGAGGACACCTAGAGCTGGCCCTGAGCTTAGCAATGAGCTTCGTCCGACCTCATCCCCGCGCCTTGAGCACACCCCAGCGCGGGCCCTGCAGGCTTTCTGCTCTCGGTGCCAAGGTTATTTCATTCTGCTGGTAATGGTCATGCTGCCGAAGCCCAGGGATCACATCGGAGTTTATATTGCATTGCTCTGGTTCACCCAGCCGGGATGAGAAATTACAGACAGGATTGGTTTGTGCTCCAGTTTGTGTCTGGGACAGAGTACAGCGGCCACATCTCCTGCTCTCCACAGTCTGGGGGGTCTGGAGAGCCGGCTGCCAGCTTGGCCTGCCTCCATTAACATCCCATGCCATCCTCTGTCCTACTGCTCTTTAGAATCAGATGCCTGTAGCTGATGGCAGTGGGATGAATAACCCACAGGAACGCTGCAGAGTGGGATGAAAGGTAGGAAATGTGAGTGATGCCAAGTCTTGCTTCCCCTCAAGCAGAGAGGTGTATTTTTTGCTGGAAGGCTTTCCTGTTTTTCATTATAGGCAGCTGTGTGGCGGTCTCTGGGCATGGAGTCTCAGTCCCGTGCAGTGCCAAGAAAAACACTCTAAGTTCTTGGCCTCTGAATGCCCATGTGGTGAGTAAGCTGGCAAGGATTAGATGTCCAGCTCTGCCTGTGCATGCACGGATGGGAACAGACAAGAAGGAATATAGTCCAAACTAGAAAATGGTTGAAAGGAAAGAAGAAACATAAGTGAAAAATGCTTGAGAACTTGAGGTTGTCTTGGCACAGATGCTTCCCCAGCACAAATCAAAGAGTAGGGAGAAAATGGAATCTCTCAGGATGGTAACAGGTTTCTCTCCTTCATTCTTTCCTCCTCCCTGCCCTCAGTTACCTCTTCTGAACATGACCTGCTAGAGCAACACACAGCAAGCAACCCCTCACTGCCACACAGACTGGCTGTAGTCGAGGCACTGAATAGTAAGGCACTCATTAAGATCTTTCATCAAAATCTGTACCATCACCCTGTACCACCAGATAAAAATCTCCTTATTTTTGATCTAATTGCATTTAATGGGAGCTTGGACTTTTTCCAGAGTAAGAAAAAATGTTGTTGCTTAAATATTTTATAAACTAGCATTTTTCTGGCCAGAACACAAACTCTTAAAAGTCAATGATGAGGAGCCATCATACACCAACACTTTTTTTTAGAGCACAATGTGGCTTGGGGTATTACTTTAACTTTCCTTCATTGGGAAGTGAAGGAAAATTTACTTTTTACTTTCTCACTGTCAGCATGATTTTAGTTTTCCCTTTGTGTCATATCACAGGGGTGTAACTTTGGAGTAACTCTGAGATACATAACTAAATTAACATTGTTTTCAAAGCCTGATAGAAGTGTTCACAGCCATTTCTTGCTTGACATAAGCCATAATATCTTGCCTGGTTGTTCAATTCATAGCCAGCATTTACAGTTACACTTTTCTTTGGGAAAGACATTGCTTTGTTCAAAGGGAGACAAAATGCTGCTACACAAGCTGCAGAAACTTGTGTTTACTGCTCCCACTGCTGTACATAGTGAATCCTCATACTTGAGAGGGAATGGGCAGAAACTGCTGTAGCCTGCAAAGCCTTCCTGACTCTACCTGTCTAGGAGAATCTTACAAGGAGTTTCCCATTTCTAAGGGAATTTTATTCCAGGGAACACTGTATTGGGTTCACACGGCCCCATTTTGGTGTTGGGTGAGCTATAGGGGTGGCTTCTATGAAAAGCTGCTGGAAGCTTCCCCCATGTGCAACAGAGTCAATGACAGATGGCTCCAAGATGGACCTGACCCAGGCTGAGCCCATCATCAACAGTGGTAGTGCCTCTTGGAATAGTGTATTTAAGAAAAAGGGAAAATGCGCAACAGCACTCAGCTGGGAGAGTGAGAATATGCGTGAGAAACAACTCAGCAGACAGCAGAGGTCAGAGAAAAAGGAGGGGGAGGTGGTGTTCCAGGTGACAGAGCTAAGACTTCCTGCAGCCTGTGGTACAGCCCATGGTGAGGCAGCTCGGCTCCTGCAGCCCATGAAGGTCCATGGGGATGCCGAGATCCACCTGCAGCTCCTAAATGTATCCTCAGCAAAGCAGATGGATGCCCAAAGGAGGTTGTGATCCTGTGGGAAATCCACAGTGGCACAGACTCCTGGCAGAACCTGTGGCCCTGTGGAGGGAGGAACCCAGGCTGGAGCAGATTTATACCACTCCCAGAAAGGCAAGCTGCTTGCAGAGCTCTGTGCACACACAAAGGAGACACATTTTAAGGATGTAGGCCACAAGAAAAGCATGTCTATAATAGTACAGAAACTAAGACATTTGAACATAAAGGGTCTGACAGGTGAAAAGTGGCATCAGAGTTCACAGCATCAAGACCTCTGGAGATCACGATGGGATCTTCTGGCTGAAAACTGGGTGGAAGGCATGAAACATGTTACAGGGGTTGAACTGTGTCCAAGACAATAATCACTGAAAGTGCCACAGTTAGTCTTTGGGGAAGGAATCAATCAATCAGTTCATCGTGGGTGCCTGGTATTTCTTCCCCTCCCCTTTCCTCACATGATTGTTGGAAAGGTCATTATCTCCACAGAAGCACTTCATGACTGCAGAACTGAAAGTCCTGTATTCGTAGCCCAAAGGAGTTTCTCATGCTCTCTGCAAAAGGTCAACCAGGGGTTGAGGCTTGGACTAGGGTTTGCTTCTGTACCTCAGAGTGGGCACAGACAGAACAGAGCCACCTCAAAGTTGTATTCAAAGACAGTGGCAAAGCTTGCCCCTGTCACTGCAGCAACTCTGGTTTGTGCTGACAGCCTTCACCACTCTGTAAAGAACAGGCTGGATCACATACCTGAACTCTTCATCTAGTGAATGTACAATGCCTAGATGCTGCAACCACGCATATCTCAAAAAACAGCAGCAGCTCTGTTTATCTCACTTATCCCTTCTGGAAACACATACACAAGAAGTCAGGAAAACTCCCAGCCACAACTTTCAAGGCATCATGACAAAATGTTCTCTAACTTACAGGGCACAGAGATGGCCAGAAGGGTGATTCAACGTTAACTGAAAGGGAATTTCACGTATTGATGCAGTACCAGCAGAAAAGTATTCCAACTATTTTTAGGGGTTTTCCAAGCATAGTGGCTCACACTGTGCAATGAGACAGATGCTACCCTGGTAATAGCACGGACTTCTTAGCTGTATGAGTGTCAGACCATTTGTCTGAGTCCTGAGAAGCTTCACTGTGAACAAAATGAGTCTAGGTGAGTTGTGCTTGCGAGGTATGCAGCTCCTCCTTTTTTGAATCTGAAAATACGGGTTCAAGTCATGCAAGTGACCAACACATACTGCAAATTTTATTTTATTTCCTTATTACAGAAACTAAATTAGCATATGCCTACATCTTAATTAAAACAAATTCACCACTGCAGGAAAAGAGTATTCTTTTTATTCTCTAAAGCACACCTCTGAACACAGAACAAAGTGTAATTCAATACATAAAAGTTTCTTGGTGCACTTCTCACTGCAGCTTCTCCATTAGATCTTTAAAAAAAATCATTACATCTTAAGTATTTATATAGGCTTCCTTAAGCTTTGCATCTTCTACCCCTAATGCAATTCACTTTTAGAAATCAGTTAAGAAGCTAAATCAAAAAGGCCCCTTAAGTTTGCTTTATTTACAGATGCAATGTCTGAAATTAAATAGTTTATAGTCAATCCCAGCACCAGCTTCCAATTCAAAGGATTAGTGCATTCCAAAATTTCTCTTTAAACTGTCTTCTAGAGGGGATTAAGTTGTCCATAACTACAGCGATGTGGGTAACCCCAGCCACCTACATAAATTACCTTATAGAAAATAAACATGCTGACAAAATTATTTATAATTAGCAAGATGACAAAATAAGAAACCTCAACCTTCAGGAAGAATGGACAGAATTTTGTTTTTGTGCTGCAGTCGTTGTCAAATATGGGCACAGCAGCAATGTGGGAGAAGAGCAGTCAAGCAGGCTGAAGTCCAGAGCAGGTGTCTCTGGTTCCTTTGCGAAGAGAGCTGTATGTCCAGCTCTATTTCTTCCTCTCTTTTGAAACATCTCCCATTATTACTTTGTTTGTGAAATCATCGGGCAGATTTCTGAACTGAGACATCATACAGCTTATTTTAGAGGGGAAGAAACTAACTGTGCATCTGCAGGCACACTGACTTGCAGTACCTGAATAAAAACAGATCTGTTCCTATGAGTTTTACAGTTTACAAGTGGATGCAGGTCTTGTGGCAACTGAGAAACTGCTCTAAGATTAGTAACTGGGATGCACATATATTTGCCTGTTCTTCCATACTTTCAAAACCCAGATGGAAAGAATAAGTATCTGTGATTCAGGTAGATCCAGAAGGATTTTTTTTTCTTACACAATAAGGTAAATTACTTAGCACATTCCAGGTTAAAAAAATTACAGTAAACATTCAGTAACTGGAATGCATATAATATACAAGTACCATTACATTTACAAAGCTGTTCATGACAATTTTTCTTTCTATATTAAGCATAAAAAAGTTACAAGCTAATTCACAATAACCTTAGTTACAATGTTATTAAAATACATTGATGTTAATCATAAAAATATTTTACTATTTACAAGTATATTGTATAAACCTTAACAATAAGAATATGCCTATTTTAGGATGCCTCAAACCAATATTTAGGCAGATTGGCCCATTTTATAGTGCAGTATGCCTGTTTTGGTCTTCACACCATGAAACTTTACCAGATTCACAGTATCTTTGCTAGTGCTTTGCTAAAAGGCTTAATCTTTTTATTATTTAAGAAGCATTCATTCAGTTATTCATTACAAAGAGTCAGTTTTGTTTCCACTTTGTTTCTTATTAAATCCTACCCCCAATAGTTCAGGACACTCTGCCTGGCCTTGAGCAATTTGGTTACATTTCCACATAAGGCTGTAATTAATTTCATCAGTTATCACACTGTCTTGCTTGTAGTCCGGATGCTGTGCGATGAATTCCCTCATCCATCGAGCAACTGTCATTAATTCTCCTGTGGGCAAGAGGAAATTCAATTTCACACTTTATACATCTAATTTAGCAGTAGAACACCTAGAGTTCTGTGCACTATATACACAATTAATGAGCAGCCCATGCTTTCAGGAGAAGCACATTCCTATACTTTTTGTTTTTCAAACATGGCTAACATAGTTAAGCTGACATATCCCTGATTGTCTAAAGCCACTTATCTGGTGCAATTTTCCAACTTTCAGATGTTCCAATGACATAATGCAGAAAGAAGTAGCAACTGGAACAGGTGCTACCAACAGATTGTGTAGCAAAAGATCTTAAACAATTTAACAAAATCTGTCTGAGAGGAATCAACAGACACCCCTGCACTACTGCATTTATATAAAAGAAGTTCATAGTTGATCCATCCAACTGAGCTGCTAGTTTTGTTCAGTCAACCTTGGCTTATTACTATTTTTTCTCCCTCTGGCAACTACTCTAGCAAAAAAATTGGCTCCCAAATATACCAACTTCTGGTATGTACACAGTGCCTCTGCTTCACTCCACAGTTCTTGGGGTGGTCAGCAGGTACCTAAGGGGCTCCAGAACCTCTCTACAAGGTTACTGAATGACACACACCACTTGCAGGAGACTGGTATCCCCATCAAGTAGCAGCTGGGGGCTGGCTGGACACCAGTGTCTGGCTGTTGAATCTTGCTCCTGAACGCAGCACATGCAAGCAAATCTTAAACTACTACAAAAGTTTAAGGTAACTCTGACAGTCAAGACATTAAGATGGGCTGATGGGATGCTCAAAGAGTCTAGAAAAACTTTCACCACTAGCTACTGGAATATCAGCTTTGTTGTGAGAGTGGAAAGAATCAAGGGCTTCCACTACAGAAGTCTTTAGTTTAAGAATATTATAAAAAGCAAGAGGAATCAAGTTAGAGAAAGCATGCAGGAACACACAAATTAAAAAGTAGAAAGAATCCAACACTATTTAAAAATATCCTAGCAGTGGTTTTAAACAGATGCACATAAAGACAAATCAGAAAAATTGCAGAAAGTACTGCAACAAAAAGCAGAATAAAAAAGGTTACTAGAAATCAAAATGTGCTTCAAAAACCAGAAGTAATGTTTTAAAGGAATGAGGCCAGAGTTTACACTTCTACAAATGATGCCAGGAAAAAAATTACCCGAGAGGCTTTATTTGTTGAAAGCACTAAAAACTCAACATGAAAACTTTTTGACACCAACAAGAAGCAGAGGGCCTGCAAGAATGTCAGTGGAGTCAGGAGATGAGTGGAATGAAGCTTAAAAATTGAAGTGCAAGCCATGCAGGCATCAGTGCTGGAGGAGCTGGGGAGTGCCCAGTGCACACCAACATAGACACCTAGTGGCCAGGCAGCCCAGGCACTCCCCATCCTTGCCCCACTGTACCCTGCCACACCTTCACTGGGAACACAGCCTGCAACTCTCCAAAGTACCTACAGGAGTATGGCACTACTGAAGGACAAAAGGTGTGAGATACCTTCTAGGCAAGGAGAGGCAAAGGGAATTGTAAGTTGAGGAGCAACCATACTGGAGAAGTCCACACAATTATGAATGCTGATGACAAGTTAGTAGATAACTAACTGATGATCCTACAACACAGGAACTAGAAGGTATATCATGGAATAACTGTGAAGAGCATTTAAACATGAAAAACTACAGAATTAATTTTTTCAAAAAGCATATAATAGAACTGTGTCATTTCTTATTGTATGACTTTAGGGGGATGAGAAGTGTAACTGCTTCAAGAAAGGTAAGGCAAAGATCATGGAAATCACATTTGTGAATGCTGATCAAGCTCTGTGAATACTGTGCTGCAGACAGTCAGGAGAGCACACCAGGACAAGGACCACTTGATGCTGCCAGCTCAGTACTGCTTCCATTAATATTTGGTGGTGGTCAGCAGCTGCTGCCTGCCTAGCAAATCTGTAGTCTCAATGAGTGGCGGCAGTCACACACCAGCTATACAGAGACCAGGAAGGTTATACCTTGCTGTGCTGCATGAGGAGACTGAAGCTCAAATTAATTATGGGGCAAGGTTACAGCTACAGCAGCTAAGGTGTCACTGGGAGTGACTGTGTTCACCATTTGAGAAATTTGAAAGATGGCCACTCGTGGATATGACTAAGATCAAGAGTAAACCTGAATAATCCGAAGCTCACGACTGAGAAACACCATGGCACATGGTAACACCTGAATACTTTTTATGCTGTGGTTTCTAGTTCTTAAGAAGCCTCATTTAAAAGCCTTTTCAGTTCATAAGAGCTGAACTATAAACCCTACATTCTTGTCTACCTTGCTGTCACAGATTTTAGGTCTATGTAAATACAGGAGCTGACTTTTGCAATGACTGCAACTTTGTATCAGGTAGCAAAGTTTTCTTTGGTGGGGGACACCTGCACCTGGGGTTGAACCCAGGGTACCAGGCCTTAAGAAAAAAGACTCTGTTATAGACTCCTTGCTTTCTCAACACCATTACCCTGAAGGAAAAAATAACAAAACCAAACCAACAGACAAGGGAATGTTTAAAAACATGTTACCATTCTGAAGAACTGCAAAAGTAGTGAATTGCCAGATAAGACAAAATCCTGATTTCCACTTCCACTTTAGAAAGGTATTTACCTAGAAGCTTCTTCAGCAATCTTTAAGAATTAAAAAGGAATGCAGCACTTTAGTTTAAAACTTGGGGTGGGAGGGGAGAGGGGGAAGAAAAAAAATTCTTGACTTATGAGGCTAAAATTAACCATCTAGCTTAATTTACATCAATGCAGTTATGCAGGAGATTTACAGAGAGAAAGTCAAAAAGCTGCTGCAGACTGAGCCAAGCTCACAGTTCTGAATTAAGTTTAGCCTGCATCTTTTTACTCATTATACTTCTGCATTTTAAGAAGAAACATAGAGTCATTATATACCTGTCTTGAAAAACATTGCAACTTGGGAAAGATAGTGGAAGAGCCTGCTCTGCCTCGAAGGAGTTCTGCTATTTATAGAAGGACTTTCTTATCAGTGAGCTAAAGTCTAGGTCCCTTGGTCTAGCAGACCTGAGTTTAGACTTATGAATGCTTTGGAGCAGTAAGCTTTGGAGTCACACCAGTAGTATCAGGCAAGCTATCAGACCCAGCCTCAAATACTCTTACAACACTCAAGTGACAGGGCAAAGTGGAGTAGTGTATGTTTAAACTACTACAGAGTGAACAATACAGTGGCAAAAGCAGCAGTCAATGGTGCTGAAAAGCAAAATTGAGGACAGGGTATATACTACCCTCTAAACCATGACTAATACTCTTATCAGTTACTCCTAATTTAAGTTCTAAAATGGATCACTAAACACTAAAAATCAAAAATAGACAGGACAATATTTAAGCCAGAGAACACACTCCAGTCTTTTGCTCTAATGATTCGATAGCTAATGAGACATCCACAGCTCCCATCAGTCTTACACAACTGAAAGTAGGAAAATGCCAAGAAAGTCAATGTCCAAAAATGTCAAACATACCAGAGGCTCTCTTTTTTATTAGCTTCAGATAGTTTAGGATGGTGCATCTTGTGTCTACATCCACTTCCATGTTTTCAAGATAGGAATTCAAAATTGGGATCAAACCAGGAAAGACTCCTTCCTGTGTAAGAGAACAGAATCATCATAAACCACACTCAGTCTCGTTTCTGGGCAGGTAGAATAGAATGTGTTCCAGGTAGAAGAAGCTATGACCTTCCCATTGATAATTGTATCAATGCTCATTAAGGTGTACTCTTCTGTGTTGGTGCCTGTCCCATTCTGTGCAGAGCCACATCCATCCACAACAGCATTTCCACCTTCACATGTGACAGAGAGAAAAGAAAAAATGGTTAAAAGACAAGACATGTGCTAAACATCCACAACAGTATTAGTCAGATTACTTGAAGTGATACCTTTGCATATATCTTTTCTGAAGTAAAACATGCCCTGTCGTACAGCATCTCTTTTCTGGGCCACCTTCATGTTTTCATCCACCTGGCAAAAGAAGTATTTCAGAGGTCTGTGACATTTTAGAAAATTAGGATTCTACCCAACTGTCACATTTGGGTTTCAAAAGCTGACACATTTACTCTATTTCTTACTAATTGATTGCACAAGGTCAAGCTGTGAAGCTAAGTTTTATTTCATTCTTCAGTGGTCAGGACAAACCCACAAATAGATGATATTTTATGAATCTGGGTCTCCAGCAGAATAGGTAATGGTATCATGTTAGAACATGCTATACTAATTTGAGCTTGTACGAAAACACAGGAACAGTTAACGATTAAGAGGTTGCATCCCTTCTGGCAGACTTCTTTGCATATTTAGATGCAATTTAAATAAGTAGGGAAGAAGAAAATTTTTATTTCCCTGGCCATAATTTGCTGCTTTTATTAACAAAATCACTCTCTTTAGAAGAATTACAACTGTATTAAACAAACTTTCATAAACAGCATTCAGTTAAGTTTGTATGGGAATTGTATCCCATTCCCAAACATCTGTTAGATATTTAAACTAAGATTGCTAGCAAAAAAAGTTCTAAATTTTAGACTTCTCAACAATCCTCCAAACTATGTTTGCTCTGCAAATAGCATAAGCATTGCTCTGTCTTTCTCAATGGAAGATTATGTCCAGGTTCTTTAGTTGGTGTGTTCTCAGGGAATTAACATCATACAGCTTTTGGACATTAGCTTTACCATACTGTCTTCGGAAAAAGACATATAATTTGCTGAATTCTTTGTCTGATCTTCACCTAAAGACTATGCAAAATCTTCACTTACTTCTTACCTTCCAAACCTTTATTTTTAATACGTTTTGTATTACGAAATCTATTTACACAACAGGTTGTTTTGAAAGTTTGAAAGAACTCCAGTCCTAGCTGATGAGCATTCAACTGCATTCCATCAGACAGCCAAGATTAGTGTGAGATTAGCCCCATAACCCCCTATTATTTTACTTGAAAAAGGCAGGCTTACCAATGGTTGTGCAATTCTGTGTTGCATTACCTGCCAAATTGCTTGGCAAGCTCAAGCAATTTTAAGCCCCCCAGCCCTCCAATTCTGTTCATGTTCTTTCAGCACCTGATCTCTTATTCACTCTTAACTGGTAGTTAAAATTTTTATGCTTTTGAGACACTCAAACAACAATGTAATTATGTGTAATCTAAGTGGTAAATTGCTGTATTATTTATGCAGTCTGAACTCCCTGACATCTCCTTTTACAAGTCATACAAAATCATATCATGTATGGATGGTATGATTACTGTAAATTTATGACTTCAGTATTTTTCTCCTTTTTAATTTAAAAAACTCTATGAAAAGCCACAGGATACTCTGGCTATGCTGGATTTTCAGGCATAGTGTAAAAAGCTTTCTGCCCTACAAGATCTTTTTAAAAGTTATCTGTAACATCGCAGGAATATCCATCTAAAAAACCATTTTTTGGTCAAGTGCCTCAGAAAGAAGACACACAAGGACAGTTTCACACAAAACAGTTCAGCAATTGTGAGGGCAAGAATAAGGAAAAAGTACATTTTGCATGGCTTGTCTGTCTAAGGACAAGTCACAGTTGTGACCAGAATCAGCAGTATTTGTTTCCACTCAAATACTGTGCAACACTAAACATACTGAACTCCTCCTTTCTCTCCCCACCAGATACAATCAAAACACAGAATAAGAGCATGAGACATAGGCAACGTTCATGTTAAGATAGGTCTAAAGTTTTTATTTTGACTTCCATCAGTTATTTTCCCCCTGTATGTAAAATGGGGGAAACATACCCTTTCCCAGCCTCAAAACAGCCTTGTGACATTGGTCTTTCTCAATGTTTCTGCAGCAGTTACACACTGCTGGTCATCAGTGTGAATGAAATTCCTACAGCCCTTGTCTGTTTGATTCCATGAGACAGCAGTAAAATATTTGCTTAATATTGTAGAGTTTAAATTCATTCAAAGTACTGGTACAGACAAAAACTGACTTGAAGATAAAAATGACTGTTCTATAAGTGGACCAGTATTATTTCCTAGCTTGCAGGGGATAAATATCAGACTTGATGCAAATCCATTGCATTTAGCTCTAACAGATCTGATCTTTCACACCTACCTTGGACAAAGGAATGAGAAAATCCAGTTTATATGACAGAATCACTCTCGTTAGCAATACCACAAACACAACATATGCAGAGTTTTCAAAGTCTGTTAACTGGACCTAGACATGAAAGGAGCAGAGATGCAATTACTTTAGTGGGAACATACTCGTGCAAGGACAGTCTGGAACAGTTGGACTCATATGTTCATGCTGGTACTTGTGTTCACACACACTGTACTTGCCAAGGGGTGATGCACATATGCAGTCACCAGCAATGATTTCCAGTGCACAGTGCACACACACACACTTCAACAAACTCAACCCTGCAATTCGATACAAAGCACACTCGTGTCTCAATAGACTAATAACCTGCACCTTCAAGCTCTCTAAGTACAGAAGTATAGTAGCTTTTAAATTTCCACTCTAAAAGGATTAAATTCAGAGAGCTTAGAAACAGACAGCTATATAATAAAAGCACTTGTGAAAAAAACAAAACTGTGACAGTGGGATTGTTCAGTACCAGGAAATGTACTGGATAAATACAGTCTCTAGAAGCTAAATGGGGCTTTGTTTACTGGGGCTTTAATACAAGCCTAATTCTTTTCCCCATCAGCCCAAATCCATTAGCATGCGTTGATGTGCTGCAGTGGATTCTCCTGTCAGTTACATTCCCACAGTCCATGTCTGATTAAATACTGCTGTCCACTTCACTTGCATCTAGCAAATCAAAGGGGAGATAAAACAGCACAAGTAACAGGAGTTTGATACTGGATGGCAGAATGCCTGGTACTTTTCCACTTAAAAGGAAATGTGCTCTTGTACATACTGATGTCTTCCTTACCTCCATAGGTCTGAATTCCACTCTCCATCCAATATCTGAATTTGGAGGTGGTGGCTTAAACCTCATTGTCTGCCAGTTTGTAGACTGAATATTCTGCAAAACATATGAAATAATCTGTCACAATCAAGATACACATAATTCTACAATATAATCAAAGAAAGATAAGCTGATAACTAGAGTCCTAATGTTTTCTAGGGAACAGCACAGAAGCTTAGAGAAGTGGTTCCAAAGTAAGTGCTGTAACTTCCTAAAGCCTACAGTACAACCACCTGTCCTAGGAGCAAATATGTTGCACTTTCTCATGCTATTTTGGCTTAGTGTTATGTACAAGACACTAAGGGACTGCAGCTGGCATGCAGCTGATTTTATTTTTTCATGAGGGGTTGACACATCCTGAACTAAAAAGGCCTAATATTACCACAGCTATTACCTCATAAAGCTGCAAAAGAGAGATTTCTACATAAATAAAATACAAACCAGTTTTCAGGAAGCCTTAAAAATTGAGAGTTACCCATAGCATTTATATACATCACTATAATTTAGGCTCCTCATATTTTATTTGGTTAAAAGTTTAAGCCATCAACTGCTAAATAAAAGATAAAACAAATAAATGAATGCGCTTTTAACTGTGAAGTCATAAGCTAAAAAAGTAGCTGAAGTAAAAAATTAATGAAAAATTCTTAGCTAATACAGCCATCCTCCAATTTAGTAGTATTATAAAAATAAGCAATTATATATATTTATTAAATTCCTCTAAATCAGACATAACCTCAAAATGGTCGGATTCATTTGCATCATCTAGATGTATTTTCTCCTCAAACAAAGTCAGTGGGTCTCGAATGAACAAGTGTGCAATATGCTGTGCCAAAAGGTGGTCAATACCTACAAGATGAAAATTCAAACAAACAATTCACAAATATCAAAACAGGCTCTAGGAAATTATTCTTTTTTACAAGACTGAAAATATCTAACACTGCAATGCTACCTCAACCCACCACATCCTGTTAAAATGATGACTTCAGGAAGGAAGGAAATGATTAAAAAAAAAAGAAAAAAAACAAACAACAAAACCAAACAGGTTCTTGTTTGGAAATGACAGCTGACTATTGGTGTGGCTGCCATTCTTCCTGTTTTCTGATGCATTCTATGCCATGTGTCCTAAAGCAGTTTGGCTCTCTCCATAAAAATAAAATACTAATTCCAGCTTGAGAAACACAGTTTGATGCATTAGGAGCAGTTTCTGTTACAAATGAATCCTTTTTAAAAAACTCTCAAGACCACTCTGCACAGATACTTCCTCAGTAGGAGTCACTCTGAGGACTGCACAATGTTTGTAACAAACAAGAACAAAACCAAAATATCCCCACACACTGCAAACATAGTTCTTAACCTGCTCATGATGAAGCAAACACTTACCTTCCTTTATTAGCTGCTCGTAGATATCTTTGTCTATTGTCAAATCAATGTCATTGTATTTCTCACCACATTCAGATAGATAACTGTCTATGGAATCATATCTGGATTTACTGATTCTATAATGGTTGTTCTTCAGTGGCTATATAATTTAAGAATACAATATTTTAACAGCTTGTTAACAATGTTATCTAAATTTTGCTTACTAATGACAAGTTGAGAATTATTATCCTGTTTAAAAAACCCTACAGCCTCAATTGAAATTATTAAAAGCACGAGTCTTAAATAGGCTCAATATAAAGTGATTCTGGAATTATGACTATTTTGTTTGCAGAAATATAGATCTGAGCAAAAAAATCAGTCAATCACACGTGACTAGAATTCTCTAGAAGTAGAAATGTTTTCCTGATCTAATAAACCATTACCCCAAGCACCTACAAAGCATTAAACACATACCAACAATTTCACTATGTGCACACTGTTAGAGATGTCCTTAAGACAGGTAGTTCAAGAAATAGTTCAAGTAAATGTAAAAAATTATTTATGTAATTTTGTAAGTGCCTCGAATGGAAATTCCTGCTCAGAGAAACTCTACAAGTTCTGACACCTGGCTCCTTTGATTTAGTTCTAGTTTATACTACTCAGCAGCACCCACTATTTAATCTAGTGCAATTTTTGCCTTTTGGTCTCAAGCATAAATTAGAAAGTTTCATCATGGGGACTTTCTTCAGCCAGCTGTGGAAGACTGGCATTCCATACCTAATTAAAAATACATATTTGCTACCACAAACTGACCAACCAAGGTGAGCGTTTACACCATCTCGCCTGTATTTACCACAGAGACCATCACATTCCCTCATTAGGGATTCTAATGCAGAATTTGATACTAAAGGAAATTTAACCTTTTTTTTGCCCGAAAAAGCCCAGACAGCTACTACACAACGTGACCTACCTCTAGGCCTCTCTCCTCCCGTGTTCGATCATCCACGGAAGCAGAGATCACTCCCCAGCGACAGTCAATGTCAGACACGTAGCCTCTGTAGAATGGAGATGCAGCACTCAACGCCATCTAAAATTAAACAGCCTGCTATCAAAACAGAGGCCAAGGCCAAGGAACCAAAAGCAAAATACAATCCCAGTGGATAGAGATCCAGAAGGAACTGAAGTATATATGCTTCAGTTTAATGCACTGCCAAAGTCCATATAACCAGAAATATCTCAACTGCTGTCTCCAAAAAGCATTTGGGTCAAGGGTTAGCATTACTGAAGTGGCATCTGAATCTCCAAATGCTCCAAATACTTTGCCTCTACAGATCAGCATTTAAGGAACACCAAAATGACAGTGGCAGAAGCACTTCTGAGACAAATCAGCAAGTATTCTGCTCGCTCACTTCAAAAGTTCACATGGCAAGCATTTTATTTGGCTTATTTTTGTTTGGTCAAGCACATTAGTAACACAGCTGGAAGATACCTCACTCAGGGCAGGATCTACTCATCTTCAGACAAGACAGATACCTTATTTTCATAACTCTTGTTATAAACAGTTGTTTATGACAACATGCTTATAAAAGGGACACATTTAAACAACTTAAGCTGAAACCCTCTCTCTGTAACACCAGAGAATTTTCAAGACCAGCTGAAAAATTAAAAATTGTTTTAAGGAGCAAGCTTGCCTTGTTTTCATGAAAAACTGCCCAAATCTATATCTAAAACTATTCAACAAGAGTATCATGCATGTGGGAATGAGAGCAGAGCGGAAAAAACAGACACAAGGGCCAAGAAGGAACAGATATCATCTGTTTTGTGGTGTCATTTGCACATTAAATAGTTTACATGACTAATGTGGCAACCTAGAAAGAACCTTCTCCCAGAGTGCCCAATTTATGAGCTTGCAATCTGGGTATTATTTCTTTACTATATAGTGTTTTTTGCCACTAAGGAAGAGTTCATCTGTCAGATAGATGTCTACTACTTACCACAATGGGACAAATTGTAGCTAGCTGATCATAGAGATACCTTGCTTCGGAAATGCTGCAAGCCTGAAATGTCACCTGTTGGAAGATGTATAGCTGTTATCAAATTTCTATAATCATACAAGCACAGTCTTTTAAAATTTAAAATCAAGTATTTAAACAAAATTATTGATACACTAAAAATTTTAGGGTATTTTGTGGGGCTTTTTTTGTGGGGGTTTTGCCCCTAAGTCTTGGACATATTTCTGCCCCATCTATTAGTAGCACTGATATTACAAGCTTCTTTCCACGCAATTTCCATGCTCATTAAAAGATTTCAGACCACAATACTTCTATGGTGAGGCTGAATATATAAACACTTGCCAGAATCAAAGAAAACTGAGTTAACATCTAGAATACACATGTGGGTGAGTAATGCACCTTCAGGAAGTAAGCCAGGAACCTATTTACTTAGAACAACAGTCAGACTCTATTGTAGACTGCACATTTGTTTTATGTGACGCTAATCCTGTTTTAAAGAACATTTCAAGATGCCTTTGATCCTTAAAAACTGTGTGGAAATAAAGAATATCTGTGTGACAGTTCTAACTCTCATTTTAAAAAAAAGTTCCACTTTTTCTATATTAGAGGCCAGAACCCAGCAAAAAAAGTAGAAAATAAATATTTGCAGAAGGCATTAATGCTTTGAAAGCCCTACCACAGATAGGCCACTGGAATAGGCAACTCCTTTGGAATATGTTTGTGAAATTTACTCACAGCAGCATCAAACAGAAGACACATTTCTAGTAGCAGACCTTACCCTCTAGACTTCGCAAACCAACACTTTATGAATTTAAAATCTGCACAGAGTGATCAGTCTCAAAACTCCCTTTGTCTTATAGCAGTTTATGTATTCACAGATCAGAGGAAAACTTAGACGGGAACGTACCCCTGTACCACTATCACATTATACAACAGGCTTCAGTTCTAAATCAACATCTCTGCTTGCTGTCCTGAAAAATTCCAGTTGTACACAGGCTTTCCTCTTCCAAGGATAGTAATTAGACTATCGCACAAAACACAAATATTCTTCTCAGCTTGCCACTAGACCAAACTGCACCTTAAGAAAGACTTTAAAAAAGACCCCAACCAACGAATCCTTCCAAAACTCCTGAGTTTGCTGGTACCTCAGTGATGGATTTTTTGGGGGGTGTTGATGATGGTGGTATAGGGGAAATATGGGATGTTTATGTTTGTTTTGTCTTTTAAAATATTAATTCATTTTTCATTAAAACACCCCAAATTAGAAAACAGTTGTGCTGTGGAGAAAATATTCCTTCTGTGTCTATCCTTCAAGTGTTCTTTGGTCATACCTAAAAGATAGCCAGAGCAGAGGATGACCTTTCACACTCTCAAGAGTGCTGGAGTTTCAGGAACAGGTGCTTGATCAAATGCGGTTTGACCAGTTCAAGAAGCCCTCTCAGCAAGTCATCCAATCACATTTGAATATTAGCAGAAAAAAACATAATGCAAGCAAATATTGGTGTATTGGATTGACCCTGGCTGGATGCCAGATATCTATCAAAGCCACTTAAACACTCCCCTCTTTTGCTGGACAGGGAAGATAAAATGTAACAGACGGCTCAAGGATCAAGGTAAGGTCAGGGAGAGATCACAGAAACAATTAGGTTGGAAAAGACCTCTGTGATCACTGAGTCCAGCCTAGGACTGAACATCACCTTGTCAACTGGACCATGGCACTAAGTGCACATCCAGTATTTCCTTAAACACCTCCAGGTACAGCGACTCTACCACCTCCCTGGGCAGTTAATTCCAACATCGGATCACCCCTTCTGTGAAGAATTTTTTCCTGATGTCCAACCTGAACCTCCCTTGGCAGCCTGAGCCCATTTCCTCTTGTCCTGGGGCTGGTTGCCCGAGAGAAGCCGCCAACCCCCACCTTTTTACAGCCTCCTTTCATGTGGTTGTAGAGAACAGCAAGGTCTCCCCTGAGCCTCCTTCTCTCCAGGCTGAACACCCCCAGCTCCCTCAGCTGCTCCTCACAGGATCTGTGCTCCAGACCCTTCCCCAGCTCCATTGCCCTTCCCTGGACTCTCTCCAGCCCCTCAGTGTTTTTCACACAGTGAGGGGCCAGAACTGGACCCAGCACTCGAGGTGTGGCCTCAGCAGTGCTGAGTACAGGGGGACAATCCCTGCCCTGCTCCTGCTGGCCACACTATTGCTGATCCAGGCCAGGATGCCACTGGCCTTCTTGGCCACCTGGGCACACACTGGTCATGTTCAGCCAACTGTAAACCAGGACCTCAGGGTCCTTTTCCACCAGGCAGCTTTCCACACGCTGTCCTCAGCCTGCAGCTCTGCATGGCTTGTGGCAGCCAAAGCGCAGGACCCAGCACTTCATCTGGTTCAGTAGAACCACACACAAATGGCCTTGTCCCATTGATCCAACCTGTCCAGGCCCCTCTGCAGAGCCTTCCTACCCTCCAGAAGATCAACACTGACCCATCTTGGTGCAGTGGAGATGACTCACCAATTACTGTCACAGGCAAAACAGGCCTAACTTGGGGAAATTAACTGAATTTATTACAAGTCAAATCAGAGTAGAATAATAAAAAATAAAAATTAAATCTTAAAATCCACTTCACTCTCAAATTCTCTACTTCCTCCCCTCCCAGCAGTGCAAGGAGAATGAGGAATGAGAGCTGTGGTTGGTTCATCACACACTGTCTCTGCTGCTCCTTCCGTCTCAGGGGAGGACTCCTCACACTCTTGCTTTCAGTGTGGGATCCCTGCCCTGGGACAGTCCTCCAATGAACATGTTCACTGCTCCAACATGAGTCTTTGTCCTGGCATCAGCTGGGATAATTAATTCTGTTCCTAGTGGCTGGGCTTCAGTGTTTTGGATTCAGTGTGGGAACAATGTTGATAACACACTGATGTTTTAGTTCTTGCTGAGCAGGGCTTACTCTAAATTAAGGACTTCTCAGTTTCTCATGCTCTGCCAGTGAGCAGGTGCACAAGAAGCCAGGAGTGAGCACAGCTGGGACCAGAACTGGCAAAAGGGATATCCCATACCATAGGGCATCATGCTCAGTACATAAACTGGGGGAGTTGGTTGGGAGAGGCCAATTGCTGCTTGGGGACAGGCTGAGCATTTGTAAGCAGGTTGTGAGCAACTGTACTGCTGAGCACCACTTTCTTTTAGAGTTTTATTCCCCTCTCTCTAATTTTCATTATCATTATTATATTTCATTTTATTTCAATTATTAAGCTATTTTTATCTCAATCCACAAGTCTCATCTTTTTCTGACTTGCCTCCTCATCCCAGTGGAAGCAAAGGGGTATACGTGTGTGTGAGGGAACAATGGCATGGTACTTATTTGCTGTCTGGGTTTAAACCACAGCAGCCCTTCTCATGGATTACACTTAATTAACTGCTCCAGTGTGGGTCCCTTCCACAGGGTTCAATCTTTCAGGAACTGAGTGTTCCAGCATGGGTACTGCATGGGGTAGCAGGTCCTGCTTCCTTCACACATCCACCTGTTTTGGTGTGGGATCCTCCAGCAGCTGCAGGTGGATCTCTGCTGCAATGCCAGCCTCCTGCCTCACCATGGTCTTCACTGCAGGCTCCATGGGAATCTCAGCTCTGTCACCTTGAACACCTCCCCCTGCTTCTTCATTGACCTTGGTGTCTGCAAAGCTGTTACATATTCTCATTCCTATCTTCACCTGGAGTGCCGCTGCTTCTTATTGTATGCACCTCAGAGGTGCTAACTCTGTCACTGGTGGGCTCAGCCTTGGCCAGTGGTGGGTATGTCTTGGAGCCAGCTGACATTGGCTCTATTGGACATTTGAGAAACTTCCTTCTTAAGGAAGGAAACTTCTCACAGCAGCCACCCCTCCAGCCCCCCTGCTAGCAAAACCTGCCCACAAAACCCCAATATACTTGGATTTTAAGACTAGAATACTAGACATACCACTTATTCTTTTATCTCCCCTTTTGCCACACCAATGTGCAATGCATCCATTGAAGAAAGTGAAAGTAGACACAGGACAAGTCTTGAAAAGGGAAGTGTTTAGAAAAGACAACGTGCAGTAACATCTTGAAAGCAGATGCACTTTACCTGGAGACAACAGTTTCCCATTCCAAAACCCATAGCATCCATATATATGTAGTCTGGCTTGGCTGCCTTTGCTGCTTCTCCATCATCATTAGGAAATGTTTCAATGAAAGGTGATGGCGTGTTCCTATCTTTAAATACTGTGTGGAAAATACAGGCACTCAGTAACTCAGAGCATGAGACTAAACACTTCTATTGAAAAAGAACAAAGATAAGACTGGATTTACTCACTTGGTACATTTATCACAACCTTCTCTCCCCTTCTGTGTCGAATGTTTCTGGTCAGTGTACTACAACAAAAGAAAAACTTTTTTGAATCATATTAAATTTTCTCTTTATACAAATATTTTTGCAGCTACTTTCTCAATAATTTTTAGGGTTTCAGGACACCAACTTCCTATTTATTTTGAGCAATCTCCTTCAGTATAATTCTTTTCCTAGTTTTAATATAGACCATAAAAGATACAACAATGAATTTTTCTTCAGTAAAGTCAGTCTTATTGTGATGGACTCCACAGTACTGTATTATATGTAATATACTGTACTGTATACTGCATCAACACAGTATAGTACTGATAAAAGAGACAGAAATAAAAGGCCAAAGACCTGAAGAATACAAGGCCAAGTTAAAAGGTATGCTTAGTTTTTAAACAGAATGTTTAGTTGTCCAAAGTCTCACTTTACAGTGAAAAGTACGTCACCCATTTCAGAGTCACTAGGACAAGGTACTGAGTACTGAGATGCCACTGTGACATACCTAAGTGAGAGCCAGATTAACTGTGATGGAATCATTTAGGCACAGGATTTCAAACCGGAAACAATTTTGCAGTAGAAAAATCAACGCTTTTTGCCCCACAACACTGTGGACTATTATATAAAGTTCCTTTAACTTAACAATTAATTTTCTTAAGACGCTTTGAAAAGAAAATACGTGTCATGACAACCATTTCTGTACGAGTCCTTGTGAAATCTGCAGCAACCAGCTACAGTGCCCTCCATTCCAGTAAAGAATTTGGAGATATGTCTGTGATATTTAGGTCGAGACAAAATGTTCAACTTCTCAGATTTCCCAAATACTCTTACCTAAATCTAGGATGTTTATTGATGGCTTCATCTGGAAAAAAGAGAGATTTTGAAGCTCCTTCTTCTACTGGTGTTGGCTTATAATCCGGCAGTGTAAACCCAGGACAGCCTAACCTATGTAACACAACGAGATACAAGCTGCAGTGAAAACAGACTGTGATTTTAGAATGGTGAAATGATCAAAGATTAGGATTCTAGTAGACAGCCAGTCAACCACCACCTTCCACAGTAGTTAACACAGCCTTTGTTTTAAAAGAAACCCACTAGTCTATCATTAGATAGCAAACATGGACATTCGCAGTGGCTGAAGCAGGAAACTTCAGTACTATGTGGGGTACACACACATTTTAGCGTGTTAGTGCCTGTTATTAATACTGACACACAGCTGCATTTCTTGCTTCAAAGTTTATCTCGAGGATGAAGGTTGACTGCCAAAGTAATTTATCCAGACCTACTCTTAACAATCTACCCCTTTTAAAATATATGCTTAACCCACTCTATAAGAATTAAGACGTAGTTTCAAGTGGTACACATATTGTAAGTCTTATAACATTTCTAGAACTCTGAAAAACCCCTATGAGATGAATGTCTTAAGTGAAGAAAAATTGCAGCTATTAGGTGTAAAGTGCTGAGAGATAAGCAAGCTAACCAGAATACACCCCTCCCATTTGGGAAACTCCATTTTAAGTTTCAGAGTCACCTGAACCAAGAATAAGCTCTCAGTACAGCTGAGACAAAGGAACATTTGACAAGGCTGAGATAAAATAGCAGATTAGTTTCTCCATGTTGCACAGTCAAAAAGGCAAAGATTCTGTTGAAAAGCTCTAGTATTTTGGATGGTTAAAAAAAGCTGATAAAATTACAAACAAACTATTCAAAGATCAGGAAACACTCACACTTCCGAGAATATTATTTATGTTCAATATTGTTTCTTCTTCCTGGTTTTAGTAAGTTGTCCTACAACTTGCAAAGCCAGCTTCATCACTTACCCAAGTGCTACACTGGAAACTGCATCCCTCCAGTCCTCAAGAAATAAAACAACTTTCTGGTCAAGCAGTGAGGGCTCACAAACTTAGGAACTAGGGACACTCATTTAGTATTATGCTAGAATTTTTCAATATTTAAGCATTTTCAAATAGTTCACTTTTAACTGAATTATTTTATTTTGAATAAGCTTACTTCTTTACCTTTCTTCTGTCAGCAGTCTAAAAAAGGTTTTTTGTCTTTTAGAATGCAAAGATGTTATTATATATACGTGTACATGCCCAGATGCACACAGGCATATGCACATGTTACTGTAGAGAAAATGTGGCAAAAAACTTCAACCCCATAAAACCTCAGAATTATATGTTGGCAAGACTCCAGTCAAACCAACAAGGACTTGAATGGCAAGATAGCACAAGTCAGAAAAAATAAACTAAATTAGGCTAGCCTAGGGAGAGCAATCTCTGAGGGATTAAAGTATGTTTGGAATGACCTGTAAGTCATAAACAAACTATATTTTATTATTTACTGGCTTTCACTAAAGTCCAATGTACTGCTCCTACAGTGATGTAAAAAGTATTTATCTGTATCGACAAAGGGATGAAGAACTTTTCTCCCTTTATTCCCTGCAAGACAGGGTCCAAGACGTTTGTATGTAAAATTTATTAAATGACAAAATGTACCTGGTAAGGTTGCAGGGGAAAAAAACACAATTCTCTAATACACTGACAACTACTTAACCACTGGATTTTAAATAAACTCTTATTACATCTAGTATAACTCTAACAAGGTGAAAGTAAATTTTGCCAACAGAGTATTCTTAATAGAGCATTCATGGGGCATTATGCAGATATTTTGGCACCACTGCTGCTAAGGCATATTTTGTATTGTTCCTCCTCTCAGCAAGAATTTTGAGCTGTTGGATTCTGTATTAGAAAAGAAAACTAGCCAGTAAGGCCAGCCACGACTCTTCTGCTGCAGAGCAACTTTTTTACACTCATAAGCACAACTATCTTCATTCACTTTGCTGATCAGGCTAGTTACAATAAATGCAATAAATCTCTGCCTAGAATTATGTTTCAAAAGAATGTCACAAAATACAGTTTCTCCTAGATAATGAAGTTAATCCTAAATTTAATTTCTTCAAGAATTCCTTTACAACAATAAACGGATGAAATCTATCCTTTGTAAGGGTATTTTTAACCCAGGAGAGATGCTCTCCTTTCTAGATTCAGTAAGTAGAATATTGTGTAACGGAAGTACTAAGTTCAGGTGCCCCAAACTAAGAGAAGCTTGCATGTACTTTAGGGAAAAGGTAGTATTAAAAATAGATCAGGTTAGCCATGTGTTGAAAAAGTGCTGCTTATAAACATCACAGTTTGCAAAAAAGGTAAAGAGAAACCTTTTCTATATAATTTTATGTATCAACTCAAGGTGGTAGACTACTCTATACTTAACAATTTATGTTGCAAATAGTCAGCATTCTCTCCTAATAAAAAAACATCACAGGTTAGAAGCAACCTAAAAATGTAAAAGATGCTTATTTGCTTGTCTCGTTGCAAGAAAACTTTTAGGAAACGTGACTGGAGCATCAAGCCAAAGTACTTTAGTCAAATAATATTTTTCTCTATTTTGCTGAATGATTCAGCTATACGCAATAAGGAGAAAAAGTATGTAAGGAACGGGAAACATGGCATTACACATCAACAACCATCTCACCTTGGAAATGATGTCACTGTGCAAACAGCCTCATTTTCTTTGAGTACAGAAGCAGCCTCTTGCCGTCTTTTCCTCATGTTGTCTTGCACAGTGTTGAATTCAGACATGGTTCCCCCATATGGCTGTCCAGGTGTTCCTTCAATCATGTAACTTCCATATTCTGGTCTCCAGAGTGTTGGGTGACTAAAATAAAAGAAGAGTCACATTTAAACGTTTCTGCAACTTCAAAAAAGATCAATTATTTGTGAGAATTTCAGAAACTAATATCACTTGCAAGAAAAATCTCCTATATTTGAATATTTGACAGAGGAATACAACATACCTTCCAATGCACCTCACCATAAGGAAGTGCTGAAAAGAAATCAAGGTGCAGTTTTGCAGTAAGAGTGCTGCTGTGTAGCATAATAAGCAGCATTTGCCTACACCAAATTGCAGTCACCCTTGGCATCTGTCTCAGGCTTTGTTTCTTAGGGTTTTAACCAGAACCAGAAAATACAGATCACTGCTGCTTTTCCACAGGACAGGACAGGGAAAAACTTCCCTGTCATTCTTGCATCTATACTTCCAGTTCTTCCAAAAATGGAAGAATGCTTCTCCTGATAACAGGCTTCCCCTACACAGCCCCCACTTGCTCCTCTAGTCAAGAGATACAGGAGCAAGTACACATGCACATGTACTTTTATGGGACATGGAGTACTGCATACACACAGACACAAAATCAGAGCAAGACAAAACAAGCACCCACATTGCAACATCTGTGAGCTCACCATTACGTGATCCTTTATTTCAAAGCATAATGCAAAAAGTTCATGGATTGCCTGCATGTGTGCTCAATATCTTTCACTTCCTGAACCCCAGGTTATCTGAAAACATCAGTATCTGTGGTTTACAGTTTTATCAATAGAAGACTCGAATGCTAGGCCAGAATAACAAAACTGTATCATAAGTGGAAGATAAAAAAAACCAAACCTGAAAACAGCTACTCACTTGGGGTTTACCTTCTCCCCCTTGTCTTGCAGCGTTTGAAGAACTTCTTCACCACGGAGTGCCAAACACACTTTCTTGTTTTCATGGTCAAATTTCACCAACATATATTCCACCTTGCAAGCAATAAAAACAAAACAAACAATTAAACAGTAAGGTTTTGTTCAGACACAGACACATTGGCATGCAATTTTAAGCATCAAGTGAAAAAAATTGTTACACTGAATTTTACAAAGGTTCAAAAATATTACTATGAATGCAGTAAGCAATAGTGGCAAAGACAGCTGCAGGCTTATTTTATCTTGACTAAAGACTTGAAATTCCTTTCCCTCCATTTCTAATTGGAGACACTTCACCAAAAAAATCCTGAATTTGTACTTGCCTCCATGTTTTTTCTACACAAGAAAGAATTAAAACCCCATGCAAAATACGTGACCTACAAACATTTTACTGTTATCCCATCAGTTACAATCTCTGCTGCTGACAAAAAACCCAAACAAACAAACAAACAAAAAAAAACCCCAAAAGCTATTCTACAAGATATCCATTTACACCCATCACTTGTTGAAGCTATTAAAGACTAGCACTATGTCTTATTTACACCACAGAAAGCCCACAACTGTTGGTGACAGCATCAGTCCTGTCATTACAACACTCCAGCTCTTAGTACAGTAGTTCTCACCCCTGCTTGATTAAGCTTTGCTGCCACATTTTCTTCTCCTCATGCCCAGCAGTGTACCTTATCCCCAGAGCTCTCCCCTGTCCCTGCACCAAGCTGCAACCCACACTAGATGCAACAAGCCACTTGTGACAGCACCGCTGCATACCAGCACTACAGAGTATGTTCCTCTAATAGACATTATCTGAAAGAAGCCAAACCTGGAACACCCTCATCTCAAACTCCCTGATCTCCATGCACACTTGCTGTCAAAGCTCCTGTAAAGACTTTTAGAATGCTACCAAGCACAGCAACCTAACAGCTGCTTGGACCTTGTAGCCCTTCAATACTTACACTCCATTTGTCAACACCTCTAGGTCAGAGGATATTTAGCAATGTTCTGGGAACTGTATAAGACAAACCAGCCCCCGATGTGTTGCCTACCATGCAAAAATATAAGTCACACATGGAAATGCATTACCAGGGTACTGCCTTTCAAACCCCAGCTGGACCAGTGGTAACAGGCAGTGCCTTCTGCTGGAGGCTCTCGAACCACTGCCTTCAAGACTTCCAAAAACAATCTAATTCAAGCATCAATTTATAGTTAAAAATTCAGATTGCATTTTCACAGCTAGAACTGTCAGAGGTGCACTGTGCTCCTCAATTTCATTTTCCAACATTGTCTAGAGCCACATCCCTCTGTATTTAACAAACGTGACTGCTCCAGTCCCAGGAGTTCAGGTTCACCAACTCATGGCAATTTCTATTTTGCAGTTAAGTCCAATGAAAATAGGAAAATAGCTTGCCAAAAGACAGGGAATTTGTGATGTGTTTTACAGCATACTGTAAGTAGATTTCTGGCCTTCATGTTCTTTGGCTGCTTCACTGTCCATGGAAGAGTTATTTTGTCACTGCTGTGACAAAAAATATAATCCTTGGTTGGGTTATGTGATTAAACCACAAGCAGTATTATCCAAGAGTGTTTGTAATTCTACAGAATCTCATCAGAGACAAACTCTGGAGGGACTCATCCAGCAATTACACACATTTCCTCTATGTTTTCTATGATCAAATTTTTATCTCCTAGAGAAAAAATAATTTCTAATTTCTACTTTCTTGCATGGTATACTTTGTCAATTGTGTGTATGATGCCACAATAATCAACTTGAGATAACTACAGACTATAGTCAAACAGAACATAGTTGAGCACTGATTAAATCATTGCCCAGCATCAGCCTTTCCAGTGTCACTTGACCTTGAATACTGGAAAGAAAAAGGGACTTCCAGTTTCCTACTATGTTCAACATCAATTCCTGCTTTGTAAAAGTATCATTCTCACTAGGAGCTGGCCTAATCTAGAGGGGGTAGAGTCCACAGGTGTTAGTCATTCAGATGGACACAGAATGGGCATCAAGCTCGCCACATTTCCTGTGGGAGTGGGTAGAAGGGAGAGCATAGGAACTGCAGCTGCTGTCCAGAGACACAAAGTTGAACACTTGTCCACCTTTACAAGAGTATGTTACTGTGATTAGCCTCCTGTCCTAGAAATCCCTCTCAAAATGCAGCTGTAATGAGCTGGTGGGAAGAGCACTGTATTTCTCTATAAATCAAATTGCAAGTTTAAAAAAAAAACAACAAACCAACATGTAAAAAACACTTAAGTCAAGAAGGTAAACCCAAAGAAATTAAAGTGTTTCATATTTCAAGTAGTGAATATATTACATTTATACATCTAGCTTTAGAAACACTATTACTTTTGCCTCCAGAAACACTGACTAAATCTTCAAAGCTGTGTTAACACAGAGATGATCTGCCATTAATTTTAATGAGAAAATAAAAACCTTCAGACAGCTGCCAACAGTTCCAAGTAACCCACAGAGTATCTTAACAACAGAGACTGACTGAAGGGGCATCCTTAAAGAATGCAATTTAGACTCATCAAAAGATTTAGCCTACAGCTACAAAGAAACAAATTCAGAGTTCACACATTTTTACATTCAACTTCAGGTCATCATTCACAGACTTCTCACATGTTTTTTATCCACAACAAAGTCTAGAGAAACACAACCAAGCTGAGAGAATCAGCATGCCTGGCAGAGATTCCAGTCCAAAGGTCAAATATGAGGGGCTTCACCCAACATCCATAATTCATTATTTTGCTGCACTCTTTGGAGATCACTTTTCTTGATAATTTTAACTAGGTTCCTTAGCAAGAAGCAAAATACACATCAGATCAAACTACTGATGCAGATGGCTGAGCAGCAGCCTTGCTTAGAGCCAGTGAGGACAATGCACCCTGTCATGGCCACTTTGGACACAAGTTTCCAGTCAGAGCTCTCATTGTGCAGCAAACCCTACACACCTCTGTCTTCTGGCTGGCAAATGCTGCCAGGCTGCTGAGGACAAGAGGTGGCATCCCAGCTCCTCCCTGCAGACAGACTGCTCTGCACAGCCTCAGTGGATGAATCTCTCTGACCACCCCAGTCTGCCTGGCTCACTGAAGCTCTGTGGTACCTTACCAGGCAAAGGAACAAGAGTTTGGCCAGCAAGGTTGCAAAGTGAAAGCTGAAAGTCCAACCCCTGCCCTGTTCTGACACAGAGCAAGCCTAAAACAAATTATTGTTCACAGTTAAATGCATTAAAAAAGCAAACACAATTTTAGTTAAAGCAAATACTCGGAGTATCAGAACTACTTACAAGCCAACACAAGCAAAAACTGGCCTTTAGAAGCTTCCTTCCTCTTAATTACTGGCCTGCAATGTAACTGCATCTACAGAGTACTTCCAGGCCAGCTCTGCTCCACTCCATTGCCAAATCATCTTAAGAAGCACTATGCTCCATTAGCTTGCTAGCACCCAGAATGGTGCTACTGCACTCACTACAATCTTTTCTCACAGTTGGCTACCAAGAAAATTTCAGGCTTTTGAGAATTCTTTGATATCACCTCTGTAAATACAAGTGAGACCTTGAAGCCTCTCAACTGCGGAGAACCACAACCACTCTTCATTCATTAAGTCACACAGTTGTGCTGGACTTATCTGAAAGCAAAATGAAAGATGACAGTTCTCTGGAAATGGGTAAGCATGTCTGAAATTGTTTGAATGCCTGAGTTATTTGACCATAATTACACATATTATTTCTGCATAAAGAATGCTTCTTAAAAATGAAGGTTTATCAGAAACAACTTGTTAGCAGACATTCTAAGAAACAAGGAGGACCCAAGTTACCACCTATGCCATGCTGTTGTCCCAAATGTGGGCTTGTTGCCCAGTGCGCAGTGCCAATGTACAGATAAAGACGAGGTAATTCTATTTAATCACAGAATTTTCAAGGTTGGAAGAGACCTTAAGGATCAGCAAGTCCAACTTAGTCCAGCAAGTCAAACCATCACTGCCACTGTAAGCCCTAAATCACTAAACCGTATCACAGAGCAAGATCTAGATACCTCTTCAACATCTCTCAGGATGATGACTTGATCACCTCCCTGGGTAATCCATCCCAGTGCCTGACCACTCTAATGGTGAATTTTTTTTTCTAATGTCTGATCTGAAACACCCCTGTTTCAACTTAAGGCAGAACTTTTCTCTATTCTAATTTGTGCAAAGCAAGGAGCTAGGTGATAAACTGCAAAAGGCTGCTAGCTCCCCTATCATCAAAGCTTTATATAATTTATACATTTTAGCAAAGAAATCCAAGTTCACTGACTACAAGTTACATAGTTCTCTTAATAATTCTACCTTCTGTTGGTTAAATTATTTGCTTGCTTCAAGTAGTCTGCATGCTCAGTACTTCTCTTGAGTTGGTGGGTTTCCTGAGTCAGCAGACCATGGTGGTGGGAATCTCTCCCTGCTGGAATTACCTTTTACCCAGCTGGAACTGATCTCCGTGCAGTTGCTGAGTTGGCTTTGTTAGCTTCTCACTTATCTTGGGAGTTTTGCCAAACGTCCTTGTGGCCTGTAAATTCTGTGTCCTTTGTGCCCTCTATCAGTAGTATAGCCTTCTCCTCAAGCGTTGCTAACCTCTACCCCCAGTCCTAAGATCACTGAAGCATGTTAAGCCCTAAATCTTAACACAATTCTATCGACAAGTAATTTATCTTTCTAATGCCTGGACAGCAACATATCATCATCCAAATACTTGCCTTGGTAGTGGTCTGCTTCCCAATATAAAACCCACCCTTCATACTCAATTTAATGCCATCATGCTAACTACACAGGGAACAAAACCTATCTAATAGATGAGAGTAAATCTTCTTGCTGTAGTGTTAAATGCTAAAATCCTTTCAACATTCAAAGTATTTGCCATGAGGTACTTCTGCCTATGAAAATACTGCTAAGCACAGTCTGGACCTTAGTAAGCTCAGAAGTAAGGTGCCAGCCTTGTACCACACTCCTGACCATCCATCTCAGATGTGGATGTCCCCTCCCTGGAAGTGATCAAGGCCAGTTTGGATGGGTCTTTGAGCAACCTGGTGTAACTGGATGGTGTCCTTGCCCAGGGCATGAAGTTTGACAAGATGATCTCCAAAGGTCCCTTACAACACAAACCATTCTGTGATTCTAAATAAACCTGATGACTCATAGACCACTCTGCTTCTCAAGGACAATCTTAATGACAGCTTCTTTCTCCTCCCACTGGACAGCTATTGCCACACATACCTGGAACAATTGTTAGCAGTCTCCACATTCCTTCAGGCCTGGAGCTTTAAGGGAAATTGAAAATTTTTCCTGAACATCCAGTGAGGTCTCATGGGTATTGTTTATTGTTAACAAAAGCCACTACCAACATTTAAGTATTTTCATGTAGTTTGCTTCACATAAGTATGCATTAGAATACCCTTTTCACTAGTAATTAAGCCTACTTTTAGAAAAAAAAAGTAGTTCTTCCAGATGTTTACTCATCAGTTAATGCATCATTAAAATACCATTCTTATTAAATAACAGTCTAGAGGAGAACAAAGTTTTAATAATCTCACAGTTCATTAAAGAACCTCTGCCACAAGTTTTCAGCTTTCGATGGAAAAAGCAGATTATTTTCTATAGGTACAAATACTTCTGATGGATCAGATGGATTCTGATGGAACATAATATCCAAGGTGGGGATTTTTGATGCAGTTATATTCTCACCACTGCTGTGATAAAGCATGAAGCCACAGAAATAAACAGTTGGTAATGCACCTTTAATGAAAGCTTTACTCTCTTACAATAAGTCTAATGCTCAAGGGAACACATTTCAGAGGAAAACAAGTCTGCAAGTGCCAAGAGGCTAGTTACCCCATTTCTAGCCAGCAAGCTGCCAAACTGTGCACTGGCATGAGGCAAGGCATTTCCACACTCATGAGATTATCATGGATGTTCTCTGCCACAGAAATAGTTTGAAAAATTTGCAGCAGGAGAACCAAGACTAAAATGTAACTCCCAAAATGCTTAATTTCGATCAAGCAGATTGGAATTGGCAACCCAATTAAAAAAGCACCATTGCCAGCTCTAAAGAAAAGCAATTTACAGCAAGCATGTCCCAGAAACAAAACACAACTCATGTTTTACATGAGTTACACTGACAATAATGAAAAAATCAAGACTTCTACACCACATTAAATATTATAATAAACAAAACAAAGAGGATGCAGAGGCTCTCATCTCAGTCAACACAGCCAGCCCCAACTAAGTGCTCTTGCCTGTTCCCCCTCCCATGCAACAACATCAGGGCTGCAGATTTTTTTGTGCATGACACAATGTGACTAGAGAACCTTCTGCACACATTGCAAACCAGAAAGCTGGGTTATTGAAAATTAAAATTGAGACGTTATAACCATTTGCATGATTCTAAAAAAATAAGAGGTCGTGCATTACAGAAAGTGTCACAGACTCCTGTACTATGTAACACCTGAGGCTAATATTATTAAAGACTAGGATCACGTTCACTTTAGATTTCTGCAGCAAAGACAACTTTATTTATTTACCTGTGAAACAAAATGCTGCAAGTCTCTAATTTGCCTTTTGCATCAGAAAGAAAAATAAAAAATTTGAACAATCAAATATGCAACATCAATAATAAAATCATTCTTGCACTTATCCTTCTGACTCACCCTTTCTCACACTGTTAACTAAAATAAGGCATCTGCACAGCAAGAAGAGGTCCTGAGGGAAAACAGGAATTACAACAGAAAGTATGATAAAACCACACCAATCCAACTTGATATTCACAGATGGAAATACAGTGTGAGCAGAATAATTTGTTATCAAAAATACACAAAAAAAGTATGTATCAAAAACATTAAAAAATTAAGCTTCTTTTATTAAAATCTGAGATTGGGAAGGAGGATATCAATGTTTACTATGGGGGTGGTTCAGTATTTATGACCAACTGCAGCTTGCTTTGGGAAAAAACCTCCTAAAAAAAAACCCCTAAAAAACACCAACCAACCACATACACAAAAAGCCCCTAAGTTAAAATCCAAACAAAATCCCACACAACAGAAAACCCCAAAACTTCCAAACTGGTTTTCACTGATTACAAAATTAAATTTTCAAAGAGCACGTCAGTATAAACTACAATGAATCTTGCACTGTGACACACACAGTGCATCTGGCAGTACAGCTCTAGGGTAGGTCACTGATGCTGTACTACAACCTATAGGGAGACAAAGCAAAATTATCAGCCATCATGGGATTAGCACACTGTGCATGTTTTGAGAGCTAGAGCATTTAGTTTAGGTTTTCCCTGATGTCAGGATTAAAGCCAGGCAGGAAAAGTAGTTTCACAGCAGTCAATCAAAGTATCCAGGGAAGGAATAAACACGAAGACTCTTCAAGGGCACCTATCTTGCTCAAGTCAAGATGTAAAGAGTTCTATTTCTGTGCATTAGTGTATTCCTTTATTTCTTTGTCAAGCACTAACACCATACCTTCAGACCCAGCCCCAGAAACACTGCTATTTGAAAGAGCAGGTAGCCATATAAGAGATATTAAGGAATCACTAAGTCTATTTGTAAACAAATAATTCCACAGTCCCTTTATTTAGCCAATAAAGCCCAGAGATAAAGGGTGAATAAGCAGACACGTGACAAATAATGAAATCATTCACGAGTGCTGCTTCCCCCCAAGCGGCCAGCGGGTGAGCACATCGATTAAGACAGCTCCATTGAGATGCATCCACACATGCCACATTTGGCAGAGGCCATCATGAGGAATTTCCACATTAAAAAAAAAAAAATTAAAAATGCATTCTGTTTGGGGAATTTCACTGGGGGACAGGGAGACTAAAAGCATTTGTCTTAAAATGACAAGAATGCAAAACAATTTGTAAGACTTCAGGCTACTGTTAGCTTTAATATTGGCAAAAGATTACCAAGAAAAGCTTTCTAAAAAGCAATTTCTGCACACTGGTATACTGCAGCAATTTGTACCAAGTGATAATGTGACATCATCATAGCACTGATGAGGAATCTGTAAAATGACCTGGATAATTTTTTTTTTAAAGACCATATATTACTGACATTCTGGAAAATGCAACAACTATTTTTTCAAGTCAATTTTATTTATAAGAAATAAAACAAAAAGCTAGTTAGAAAGTTCCAGATAAATTCAAGAAACCCCACAACTCACTATACAATTATCTAAGAAGTTTGGATAGATGGACAAACATCTTGCAGCATGTAAAGTTTAAAGAAAACACAATTAACTGTCTGTTCTTGTTGTCCATGTAAGACAATGTCTATCTCGGCTTCAAAGCTATCATGTGGCATCTTGTTCCACAGGGCATCTAGGCTTTGTAAAATAAGTAATTATCTTAAAAGGACATCTGCTCTTCTGGTCCATTAGGTTAGCCAAGTTTCTTGTAAAATGAGAAATTAAGACTACCTTTCTGTATACCGTAATGCTCTCTGAACCTAAGCCTTCATCAGTTCTGGTCCTTTCTTATCTCTTTTTGAATATTTTTATGCACGTGTATCTGTCTCTCACCAAGCCTCACTGGCTGTCTTTTTAGCAAAGATATGACAAAAACTTCTCCTGTGTACGTTATGGACAGTACCTGTACTTATTTCATGCAGCTGGTGAGCTAGATTCACCATTGCTAAAAAATGCCCTCGATTTTGTTCCTGGTTTTAAATGGGAGACAAGCAAACTAGAGCCTCAAGCTGTGTGCATCTGAACCCAACTTCATTTCCCTAATACACTGCAAAAAATTTTCCCATCTGAAGTTCTGCAGCATTTACAGGTTGCTACTGCTCTAGAAACACTAAAACCGTAACAGGCTAGAAACTGTAACAAGACACTAATGCAACAGCTAGTTCCCTGAAAAGAATCACTAAAGAGCAAAGAAATTCATCTCTTTTCACAGCCTAGCCTTTCATGAAGAAAAAAGAGAAAGCTTTCAAGAGAGTCATGCATCTTCTAATCAGAAGCAACAGCTTTGGGACATTCTGGTAAGAAACCTCTGGCCTCTCATAGCCGAGAAGGGCTGCTTTGCTTCTTGCATGAGGAAGTGTGGATTGGCACATGTTCATTTTAATTCTTATTTAACTTATTTATAAGGTATAATTAAAAAATAAAGGATAAGGAGGGGAATGAATTGAGTGTACAGGAGAAAGATCAAAAGCTTAAAAAGGACTGAGAAAGAGGTAAAAGGAAGAAAAGAAAACAAACAACGAAAACCAAACCAGAACTAACTAGTAAGACTTCAACTCGCAATGCAGTGGTACACTATCCGTGCTGCCTCATACATAGCATTATCAAATCTTTTCAAAGGCCTCCAAATTTCACTTCAAGTTTGGACTAAGAAAACCTTTAAAAAGCTGAAGATGCTTACTGAGTGCTAGATCCCCATACTGACTGGGACAAGACTCATCCACAACAAAAGGGTGATTATGTCTAATTTCACTAAACAAGGCTGAGAAAGTCAGAGTCCTACTTAATTCATATGTACTTTAAAGCCAAACTGCCATGTTTTGCGCCTACGCTTGTTTTCTAAATCCCTTCCTTCTGAGGTCTCCTTCTGGCACACCTTTCTCAAAATTTTCTTATGCCGAATACAGCTCCTCCTAGTCTTTACAGACCATGGAAGAGAAGCATTACATGCACATATGAACACATATGTATATGCAGTTCGATGTGAAATGCTGTGACTCTACACTTGTGTGCACGCTCAGCACAGAAGAGCAGCAGTGAGCTTTGCCAAGGGTCACCCATTCCACTTGTCTGATCCTAGTGTCCACATTAAGCTCCAATGGGAAATTTAAGCAACATCCGTCAGTTAGAGGAATGCAATCAGCACACAAGAGGTGCTGAGCAGCAAGGGAGACTAATAATGCACTGGCACAGAAGGGAGCTTTTCGGGATAAAAGCTGGGAAGCAGCAAAATAGGCTAGCATCTGCCAAGCTGTACAAACTAATTGTTTCACATGATATCTGCTAACTGTATTGGAGTTCTGAAACACAGCACTGAAACGTTGCAGGTTTTTGATTCTGCTGCACAAAAAAAACCCCAAAAAAACAACAAAAAAACCCCACAAACAATGATCACAACTCCGCAGCCCCGAGGTAAAGCATACATTATTGGATGGAAGAGGAAGATGAGAACATAAGGAGATCGTACTTGTTAGCATGACAAGGTCTCAACAGCAGATGTAATTGTTGCCCAAACTTTGTGAGCATTAAGACAATGATAGTAAGGTGGGGTCTGATGAGGGATAATGAGACAATTCACTGTTTTGTATTCTCCACAGTCAGGAGAAGTCAAGCATGAAGAGGGAGGTCAACTGTCAGTTTTAAATGAGGTAGAAGGATGATTAAGAGGCAGAGGGACCTTTACCTGCAGATGTAAGTTTAAGGAGACCTTTAGAAAGTATTTTTTTATAGCAAACATTACTCTCTTACAGTCATACTTGGTAGGCTTTTGTTTTTTACCATTGTAAAAGCTTCATGGTTGCAAAAAATTGATTAAAAAAGAACTTGCCCCAAAACAGACAACAGCTCTTGGCTCTATTAACACTGCAAGCAATAAAAGAGCTGAGTTTTCAAAAGGCAGCAGAACCAGAGTTTTGACCTTTCCAGCTCTTTACTCGGGAGAGGATGGGAGCACTAGGGAATGCTACCCTGCAATGTAAGCTGTGATGCTGTCTCGCTCCCTTCAAAGCAGATGCCACCACCATGCTCTGTTAGCACTTAGCCTTAGCACTTCTGCCTGACACTCAAGAAACAGTACATGATGATTGCCTACAGTTTCATACCCTTGGAACCCCAGGGAATGGGATCCTTAGGAAGTTACAAGCACCCCAAGGGACCCCCCAAAATTCTGTAATGAGTCTTATAACACACACTGAGAAGTGGGAGTCCTAATGAAAACCAAAGCAAAGCAAAGGCTGCTATCTATGCTCACAAGCAAACACAGTATTTCCTTTTCACAATGACATCACCTAGATGGGGAACTACCTTTCAAGTATGCACACATACGCCCTGAAAGACAAACTCAGGAGTGCTACTGAAGTTGGGTTTTTTTCTCATAAACATTCCTTTAAAAAAATAACAAAATACATTTTTTACTAAACACGCTCACAGAAACATCTCTGGAACACAAAAGTAATTTTGTTTATTCTGATTTTATCACTACCATAACATGAAGACTGTCATCTTCATTCTTGATTTCCATCTTCAATAAGTTTTTAAAACAATTAAACACCCTCAGGCCACAACTTCATACATAAAGTCAAAGTGCAAAAAAGACTTTTTATGAAAACTGTTCAATTAGTCAGTTGATTCATCTAAGCTGCATAGAAATGTGGCGCCACTTTCTGACTAGATACCTGACAGGAAAAATGGAAAATAAATGTACTGCCCTCTGCATCAGTCTATCTATAGCACAGCTCAAGTAACTTATGGACTGAGGTATGGTTTTGTGTTTGCACAAGAACAGACTGGCTACAAGGACCTGGTCCATTAACACACTCCTAAATGCTGTGTTACATAAAAATATATAACTGCATAACAACAGCAGAACAAAGATGCCACACCTGAGTTTATTAGCATTTGCTAAAATGAAGAGATAGACAATTAACCAGGTTACCCAACCTTCTCTGAATGTTCATAGACATTTCTAACACAGCTCTCAGCTCCTTATCAAAACCATGTCTGCAATGTTATTACTCTTAAAATCCTGCCTCTTGCCATGCTGGGGCATGGTAGAAGAAAACTGTCATCTTCTTTAACGTAACACCCCGCTATTTATTGAGCATAAATACTTTGATAGGTACGGCCCCCAGGCCAAAGGAACAACGAAGCTCCCAGAGTCCAGTCTCACCATACATCTATGATTACCAAGAGATCAGCTGCAGGTGCTGCAGGGGCCAGCTGTATTTGACCCTCTCCTCCACACACTCCTGGTACTTTCCTCACATCAAGCAGAGCTTGTTGGGTCTTCCTGTGAAAGAGCCGAACCTCTGCTGAGAAAACCCATCACTCTAAAAGCTGAATAAAAGAAGAGTTGTCTGCTAGGTTAACTTTTTGAACTCAGCTGGCCAGTAACAACACAAGGCAGGCAGCAGAAATATGAGCCTGGAACACAGGAAGGGAAGCTGAACCAGCTTGCTAGTGGATCAGCCTTAGCTATCTTGTGAAATCTCACTCTCAAGCAAAGGGCAACTAAAATTGAAGACCTATTTAAAAATGAGTACTATCTCTTAAAGATTCATGAGAAAACCCTCAAGCTAAGTCTCAGAGCACCAGGAAGACTGTTTATATTCCTGGACTGAAGACTGTGAGGCTCTTTTGTCAGTGTAACTTCAGTCATACCAGACATGCGGGAACACAAATGTCAGACACTGATAGATAGAAGTATATTTAACCTGAGTTCACAGCACTCTAGCTGCAAAACCCTGTGGTGTAGACTACACATACTTTCATTAAACAGATTTTAGTAGCCAAGCCCCCACTCACTCATGGAAGCAGATTCTGTATGCTGATGCTTGCCCTGCCATTACGTGAATTATAAAAGGGCTTCAATAAAAGAAGAACTGACTTTAAAGAGACAAGTTCTCTCGAGGTGAGAACATTGTGAACATGGTGAACAGCATTCTCCTCTGGCAAGGAGCATCTGTGAACAGCTGCTATTAGTGAATAAAGTTTTCTCACAAATGCCTTTGCTGCTCAGAAAGCAAACGGTGCATGAGACAGAGATGTAATGGCCAAGTCCTCACATTGCTTGTATCCTACTCTACTCTTCCAACTTCCCTGCAGCTGCATCTAGGACACCTCCAAGTGACCAATGCTGGACCTCACCAACACCACGGACAAAGACAGCTTCTAGTGCAGCACATGTGAAGCTGCTCCCTGTCTTTTGGGGAACTGATCAGTAGAAAAAGCCTTTGCTCCTTTACAGAGTGCTGTCAGGCTGTGGCACAATTGAGTGCAGGTTTACAAGGCAACACACCCAAGACCTGTAACTAAAGTTACGGTCCTCGGGCACTAAGCACCTGTAACAAAGTTCAAGTCATTACCCGAGCGATCATCCTGATCCCTGTTGAGAAGGCAGGCTGTCACTTGCCGAACGCCCAGGAAACTCTGGGGTAAAGCAGGGCTCGGCAGGTCCCTTTCACACAGGGATACAGGAGAAACGCGGTGCGCGGTGAGAGGGCTGCCACTGCAGAGCTGCCCGCCCATCCCCGCTCCCGCTTCCTTCAATTTCCTCTCAAAAACTGAGTTCGAGTCCGAGCAGGCACTACCTCGGACTCGAAAAGCATAGACACGCTTTACTCAGATTCATCAAGAGAGCATAAACAAACTACGGAGAAGGAGCGGGTGCTGCCGAGCATCACCGCCCCTCCCGAGGGGCTGCCCGGGCAACCGGCTGGTGCCAGGCGGAAACACTCAAAGTTGTTCCAGCGTTTCAGAGCCGCGGCTCAGAGCGGGGCAGCCGTGCTGCGCAACGAGATGCGGCGAGCGCGCGTGTGTGCGCCAGGTAAACAAAGCCCCGCCGGGCAGCCCGCAACGTCCCCACCCGCCGAGCGACCGCGGCCGAGCGGCAGGGCCCGCTCCGGGCAGCACGGCCACGGCCGGCCCGACCCGCGCCACGCCGGAACGGCACCTGCGCCCGCGACGGGGGGCGGCGGAGGCCGCGCTCGCAGGGGTCTCACCCACCTCGTCGCCCCACTTGAGCACGTCCTTGTGGCGGTCGCGCAGGGCGCGGTAGATGTGGAGGAACTGGAGGATGCCGTGCCGCCGCACGTGCTCCGCGTACCGCCGCGTCTCCTCCCAGCTCAGCGGCGAGCCTTGCGACAGCAGCCCCATGCCGGCCGGGAGGGAGGGAGGGAGGCCGAAGAAGCGAGCGGAGCCGGAGCGGAGCGGGTGCGGCCGTGCGCGCGGTGCGCTCGGCGCCGCGGGTGCGCTGGTGCCGCGGCGGCGGGACCGAGCCCGGCGCCGCACGTGACGGCGGCCGCGCGTCAGGCCGTGACTCAGCACTTTCCGCCGGCAGGCGCCGCCCCCGGCGCGGGGCTGAGCGCGGCCTGGCGGCCCCGCCGCGCTCTGGGAGAGCCGAGAAGGAGCCGCAGGGAGGGAGCGCGCGAGCGGCCCCGGGTCAGGCAAACCCGGTCGCCGGCAGCGACCGTGAGCGCCGCTGCTCCGAACGCCCGGCCCACGGCCCCGGACGCAGGGCAGGAGGCGCCGCTCGCCCGCGCCAGGCGACATGGCGGCGGGAGGGTGTCCCCCGGCAGGACGGGGCGCGTCTGGCCGGGCTGGTGCTCCTGAGGGAAAGGGACCCTTGTGGGGCTGAGAGCGCCAAAATAAAAGCCCCGATTGAAAGGCCCCAAAGCGCGGACGGCCTGCGAACGCTGCTGTGTGTTGCACAGAACGGATCACCCGGGGAAAACGTGATGCTCGGAGCGGTGGAGTGAAACCCAGAGATGTCACACCTCACCCCCCCATACATCCTCCTGTGCATCTCCAGCTGCGGAGCGACGGGTTGTGGGTCAACCATAAACCGAGCTCGTGAAGATGTTGAAATTGAGTTTGTTACTCGGGAGTTTTTCTGGAGGGAACTTCAACAGCAGTGCCTCAGGAAGGAGGATACGGGGGCGTGTCGAGGCGTGTATTTTACATTCGATAAAAAGTAGAAGGAAGGCCTCTTAGTGTTAAGTCTTTACTAAATGAAGAGACAAAAGGCTGGACGTTAACACGAAGAGAGTTTCTCACTGCTGAGAAGCTGAAATTCATTACTCCTGGACCCTCGTTGTTGCATTCACAAAGCTGATCATAGGCTGCTGGGATATGATAAACCAATGCTTTGAGAATTAGTAAGGTATTTAAACTGTGATATCGCCCACTAATGGATGAACTGTATTATTAGATCTTTCATTAACTGAACGACTGTACTTACAAGAACTGCTTAATTGTCTTTATTCCAGGATATGAGGTACCTAAAGGATAGAGTAAGCTCCCAAGATAATAGAATAACAAAACCAAAATGCATTAGTGGAATATAGCGAATATTAAAGTAAAATGACTTGGAAGTGTTGTAACAACATAAGTTTCTGCACAAAGGGCAGCACTGACAGAACAAGCGGTAATCGTTACAATTACAAACAATTTATAATGAACTCTTTTTTTAGGAGCTTTTTTATTTAAAAAAACCCAAAGAACTCATGGTTTTGGCCTAAATTGTACAGGCTGGCCTGATTGAAAGCAGTGCTGTTGTTGGTAGTGTAGTAGATCTGGAGATGGCTGGTTGACTTAATTTTGGGGACAAGAAAACAGTCTTTTATTCTAGCTAAAAAATCCCACAGCCTTTTTTATTTTTGAAACATCAAGAGACCAAAAATGTCACACTTGGTAATGGCAGTCTGATGAGGCCTATCTGTCATGTGAAAGCCAATTTGTACTTTATTTCAGATCTAAGGTGACAAAACCTTGCATGTTTGAGGGCAGTTGCACCAAAATTTCAAGATTTCGTGTCGGTGCCATCATGCTGCCATCCAGTCTCAGCTTTTCCACAGCTTTGAGTTAAAGCTGAAGCACCTGAGGAGTCCTGGCCTGACAAGCAGCACCTGAGAGCCAGCAGCTGTGTTAGACCCTCTCTGGCTCTTGGGGCAGTCTTGAGCCTGGGTCTGGAGCAAACCTTGTTGTACCAAATCAAAGTTAATATTGTCATTTTAGGAATCTGAGCCAACCTGTCTGTATTGTTTAGGGTCCATGCTCTCAGTTCACTTGGCTGACAGCAAGAGCCCTGTGTTACTGAGAAACTTTTCTGGAAGAATTGAATATTTGGTATAATCCCAGCTGCTTTGAGTGTGCTGGTGTATAATGCACTGTAAACATTTCCAGCAACACACACAAAATTTTGAAAATAAGATCAGTTTTATTATATTGCAAGCTGCTATTATGCAGTCTGTACTCTTCAGCTGACCACTAATGCTACTCTTTGACCTGCAATTCAAGAGCACATTTTCAGTGTCATGTCTTTCTCAGTATTTAAACTCAGCTCATTTTTGTGTTACTTCAGTGCCAACATCTGCTTTATTTCCAGTCCTGTGTGTGTAGTCTCATCAACTATAGAGCTAATACATTGTTTACATCAGAAAATCAAGGTATTTTCCTTTTGCACCAGTAAAACTGATAAATATATAAACTCTTTTCTCACACTGCAGTCTCTAGCATAACAGTGTGACTAGTCAGCTGTGTTTATGAAGTGTTCACCACCTTTAGCTGAAGCTTTTCCCCCTCTAGTTCCAAGGTATGTGTTCTGGCAGTGTGGTGTGATCCATAGTGGAGGACTAAGTCATTCCAAAGTTGACAGCATCACATGCAGAAATGTTCATTTGCACATCACCTAAAATATTACTTAAAGACAAACCACCTTTGTATGATACCTGCCCACATGCTTAATGGTGTATAATTATTTCCAGTACACTAAGTATCATGTATAATTATTTCCAGTACACTTAATATGAAAATAGCTTTTCTGAACATACAGGCAGTACTTTGGATGATGTTATTAGTTTACTTTGTACCCATATCCCCAGCCTCAAGGTTTAACTACTTTTTCTGAACAGTCCAAATGAAATCATTGAGGGAAAAGGCTGATCTACCTGTTATTTGGTAAGTTGATCGGAGGAGAATATGTTACTTGCATTCTGCACAACAAGGAGCTGTTTGACATGTTCCTGCCTTTCTCCACAGAGGATAACTCACTTTGTATTTTGTATAGCTGCAAAGCTATTCAAATCAGCTGCCACTAAACCTAAATAGAGTAGCTTGGCTCTTTGAGAATATACCCGCTGGGAGAGATGAAAGATATGTAGGCTCATGGGGAGGCCAATCCTACAGACTCCTTTCTTTTACTGGCTGTCATTAAAAGTAGTAAGTAATGAGCAGATGTCTTGTGATGAGGCTGTTATTAGAAGGAAGAAAGAAAGAGTTGTTTTACTTCATGAATCATCTGCAAAAAATTTTAAAGCAGCTTTGTTCAAGGTGATTGTTGAGCTGGCATTGCTATATATTGTGTTATTCTCTGAGTAAAATGAGAAGACTTCAAATGAAACAATCCACTTCCAAAGTTTTGAAATTTTATGTTTGGTAGAAAAAAATTATTATTTTTTAGATTTTTAGATCCAATTTTTATGCTTCCAGGTCTATAATTTATGATATGCACTTGTGTCCAGTATAATTGACTCAGGTGAGCAGCAGATGCAATAACTGCTTCCTTTTGAGTGAGGAGGTCTCCAGACATTTCCTGAGGCACTACAGAGATCTGTGCTCAGTCAATTATTTCTTGATACAGAAAGTCTTGCTGACTAGCAACTTGGATTAAATGATCTATCTGGGGGGAGAAGGAAGTCAGGACACTGCAAAGATTAAAGGGAAGGGTCTCCTGATGTATCTTCAGTTAAAGTCTTCCTGCTGTGCGATGAGGAATATGACTAATGGGGACTTAATCTGGTCTAACTAAATGTGCTTATTCCTCTCCAAGCCAGCTTCTCAATTAGTGTATGAGAGACACTGTTCTGGCTTCTCAGTATTACTTTAAAATTTCTTTTTCTTGCTGTTGCCTGATGTAGAAATAACTGTAGTAGCATTAAGTTATGTCATGAGCCTAAATGGTGCATTTCTAGGATGTTTTTGGTGAATTTTTATTGATAACACAGATTTTGAGGGTTGAAGTTTTTTACTTCAGTAAGGTTGAATTGTGCATTTCAGTCTATAAAGTTTCATGCATTTGTGTAAAAAGTGAATATAATCACATTGGTTCACCACTTTGGTCTGTATGAGCATGTTCCTTTTGCAAGGAACTTGAATTTCTCATTTCTGAGTAGCCCACGTATTCTTTTGCTATGTCTGTGGACAGGACATGATTATGGTGCCTTCACTGACTTGGGCATATCTAATCATGCCATGAATGCTGCTGGCAGTAATAGCAGTTGTAGTGTGTGAATTATTCTGTGTGCACATTGCTGAGCTGCTCCCTCTCAGAGTGGTCTGGCATGGTGACTGATGCCATCCTGTTCACCTTTTTCTCCTGCCACCACCAGTTCACTTGGAAGTGCACTCTCCTACCACTTCAGCTGTCCCTGTGTCCAGATCTGTCCTAAAGAGGCTCTTTGATGACATCCACAAGATATAAAGAATTCCAAATAATGCAAGAACTTCCAAATTATTTTCCCATTTATTTTCTTTCTAGCATCTTCTAAGATGGAGACCCTCTATTATAAGATTATATTCTTTTCCATAGGCTGACCTGTGGGGGTTTTTGCTTAGTAGATAAGTGTGTAATATAAAATAAATGAATGCCAGGTGCTCAGTAGAAAAGCTGAAGGCTACCTTCTCATCCTCTCTGCATGCTGAGTTGTTGTCTTTAATACATCACTTAATTCATTGTATCAGAAGCAGTGAAATTCTTTAGACATAAGAAAGACAGTGGCTGAGTGCAAAGTCCTTCCAAAGATTCTGTTGATGATTAAGCTTTACAAAAGCCTGAATTCAGAGTGTGCATCTTAACAAAGTGACTGAGTTCCTTGGTTACTTGAATTCCCACCACAGGCAGGACTGCAGGTGCATGCACTTTTTTTGCACACATGTATTCTCTTGAAGGACAAGATGCCAGAAAGTCCTAATTCCATCATCCACATCTCCTGAAAAGAATTCACAAAACCACAAATATTAGTTCAATGTGGGTTGGAGCATTCAAAAGTTAGTTGAAAAGCAGAATAAATAAATAATATTTTTCTCTTTAGCAGGTGTCTTGTCTTTCTTGCCACACTCAAGCTGTAGCATATTTTTTACATAAAGTTTAGTAGCTAAGAATAAAGTATTGATTCTTAGTGGGGAAAATAAGGGTAGAATTCACTGCAGTATAAGTTACAGTTCCTGGTGGGAGTAGTCAATATTTACAAGATTGCTCATCATGTAGGCTTTTGGTCAGGTAACAATGTACCAAATGTGAATAATCCTCTTGTATTTTAAAGGTCCATGTCTCCAAATCTTTAATTACAAAGTATTTTCATTTCTTCTGCTTCATATTGTGTATTTGATTTTATATAGAGTATTAAGTTCTATTGAAAACTTGAAAATTACTGGAAATGCATTCCCCTTGTCTCTGTGAATGAAATTGGTTAGTTGGTGGTTTTTAAAAGAATTTAGACAGAGATGAGTGCCAAATCAAAACAGTAAGAAGAAACCGTAGCAAAAGGGAACATTTAGAGAGAAACTCAGTATTTGCTATAAGAAAACTCTTTGAAGGTTACTGTTAACACCATTCATACCTCCTAGGTGTTTCCACCAGATCAGTACTTCTCAGGGTCTCTCTTCCAGAGGCAAGTTACAAATATTTTGGAGGCTCTATTTCAAAGATAAATCAAACATGATATGGAAAATACTTTTCGTGAAATTTTTTTGGGTGGATTAATTGATACAGTTTTAAAAATTGGCCTAGTACTTAGAGTTACAGCACTTTGTAATATGTTGCTGTTATTTATAGCACTGCTGAGGAACTGGCAAGTGGTCTTGTGTGCAGGTGGGCAAGCAGAGGAGCAGAGATGTCAGACTGCTTTGTGAGGGAGACACAAAGTTTAATTCAAATACCTGAAATAATTATTGCTTACCTTACCTTTAGATCCCCAGCTTTAGGGGTTGATGCAGTTGTTGTTGAGTAAGATTCCCAGTCTCCCGTAAAGCCTGCCATGGAATTACTGCGTAAGAAACAACAGTGACAGCCTGCCAGGGGTGCTGGCAGTGGAGAGTGACACACCTGCCTGTGAGGAGAGGCAGCCTGTGGGTTGCAGAGGGCTTTGCAGGCAGGTACACAGCTTCCCTCCATGCTGTGCCCCACTGCGGTGCCCCCTTCCAACAGGGACCCCCAGGCAGTGAAATGGGCAATGGTTTGTTAGATATGGTTCTTGTCCTGCTCTCTCTCATCTTACTGCTTTCATCTGTGTAGCTAGTAGGAGCCAGGAACTGGTTAGTGGCATCCCTGCCCTATGGCAGCACTCATGAAACAGCCTAACTGGTGGGCTACAACCCTGAAAGGCATTTAATACAGAAACACCAGTGACTGAGAAGTGGAGGGGAGAGCACTGGGTCAAAGAAGGCTGTTGAGAAGGTCAGGGCTGCTGAAGGAAGTGTTGGTCTGAGCTGTATTATATTCCCTGTATGTTCCCTGGCAAACCCCTGATGTCAGTCTCAGAGACCCATGGATGGTGACCCATTTATTTCCCTGTGCAGAAGGTCAGAGGAGCTGCTAGATGAAGTGTGTACTGTGTCCTCACCTCTTCTTAGACTTGTTTCCTTGGGAGGGCTGACAAACCATATTCTCCTGGCCATTCACCAGCTGATATTAAACCTATGATGATAAAGTAATAAGTATATGCAAAAAGCTTTTAAAATAGTGATACACCTTCATATAATCAAGTATGTATTTCTAACATTGCTTTGCACAAGGCTTATGTTTCAGATGCTTATATTCCCTGTTTCAGCTCAAGCTCTGCTATATATATATATGCATAATAATAATAATATATATATGCATTCAGGAAGATTTTTACTTTAAGTATGAAGAAATAGTTAAACCTGAGCAGGTGAGGTAAGAGTTGGAACCCAAACCATGTTTTGCACTACCAAATTCCCCAGGGCTCCATTGTTCTAGTATTTGAGGTTTATAGAAAATAACTGCCTGGTTTATTTCCTGTGCCTGTAAATGATTATATGCCTCACATTTCTAAGCTCTCCTAATACTGCCAGTAACAGCAATACAGCCTCCATGTGGTAACCAAGTTGTTCACATCCATAACTTCTTTAATCTTTGTCCAAATTCCCACTTCTGCCAAAGAATGCATCAGGTACCAAGATAAGACTCAGGGAAATGTAACCCTCGCCCCAAATAACCTGTCATGAACTGTAATGTTTTATCACAAGAACTGTACTTTGCACAGTTGTGTAAAAGAGCAACCATCTGCCTGCCAAACCTGCAGCTCTCCCACGCTCTGTGGTGCTGACACCAGGATTCCCAGGTTTTGCCAGTTGGATTAGCTGCTGCCAGCTGGTTCTTTCCAAAGCCATGGCTATTGGGTGGCAGCACCAAGGCAGCATTGTTGGGTTTGTGCCCTGCATGGATCAATGCTTGGTATAAAGAGGCAGAGAAGGCTGCAGGGTTCCCTCAGTGCAGGCTGTTGGGGGCATACAGAAGCAGAGAAAGAAGGAAGAACAGCAGACACAGATTCAAAAAGATTCCACGCTTAAAAGAATTCAGTCTAATGCTGGTTATAACCTCCCTTTTAGTGTACAGGTTTTGTTCATATGGATCACCCCCTGAGAAACCTGTGTTCTTCTCAAATTTCTCATGACTCCAGTCTGCTTTAATCTTCTTTTTCATAAAAGCTGTGTAATTCTGTGGCACTCCACCAAGGACAAGGCTTTAACTATATCATGAAAGGGTTCTTCAAAATCCCAAGTAGAAACCTGTGTGTTACTACATGTGACAGAAGACTGAGTTTATTAATAAGCCTAAAGATGTTCTTGAGTAAAACACACTATTGCCTTGCTCAGCAAATGGTAGTGAGGCTGAACCACCAATTTGCAAATAGACCGGCCATATCAAGAAAGATGACATTGGCCTTCCATTGAATAGTTCAGGTATTTGAATAGTTTTACATTCCATTTTTATCTTTCTTTGGCTGCTTGTATTTCTGGATAGAGCTTCAGGTACTGAGAAATGGGTGGAATATAAGCTGAATAAATCTGCTTTTCCCCAGTGAGAAACTGAGTTATGTGAGGGAACAGCTCCCAGGTGCTGTCTCACTGCTGCTTCCACATGCTGCATAAACACCACTATTGGAAGTAGCTATGAATCATGGGCTGCAGGTGGTGTTAGCTTTGGTGGTGTTACCACACTTGTTTCTCAGCCTTTGTTGCAGAAAGAAAGATGTGGTCCTAAATGACCCAGGAGGTGGTTGAGAGGGAAGGCATATATTTTCAAAGACAAAGGTGCTACAACTAAACGTGCATCTCTAAAGGGATGGATAAGTGCTCTGGAAACACCTCAATAGATACTATTCAACATTTCAGGCCTCTAAACATATTGAAGAGGTAGCTTTCTCTTGGAGTTCTTCATATTCACCTTATCACATTATTGCTCAATCCTTTGAGCCAGGCTATGTAATTACTGTCAGGCAGCAGTATTAAGATAGCTATTAAGAGAAGCCTGCAGGACACAAAACAAAGAATTAAAGTGTCTGCAGCAAAGCTACACAGGTAAAGTTACACGTTTGGGCTTGAGATTGTCTAACAGCTCGTTTCCACATAAAGAGATTTTGTACCCTTTTCCCTGTTCTCCTTCTGCCTTGGCCTACCTCCCCTCACATGCACTGGCTTGTGTTTTCTGACCCTGCACCAAGACAATTCTAATTACTGGAACTGAGAAGAATATTAAACTGAAAAACAGGTGAATTGTTTGTGATAGCATATGGAGTTGACTCAAAGCATGAATGTACTGATGAGCACAAAGCTAACACAAAGGATGTGACTGGATCTGGGTCCAGGGAAAGGTAGAGGAGAACTGAACAAGAACTCTATAGCAATGGAAATCGGGTTAATGTTCTTTGTGGTAAAGTGCCACTACTCCTGAATAACAAATGGCCAAATTCTGTTCATGCACAGTTCAGCATCATCCTTCATATACATGTTATTTTTATTATTATGGTTTTGTCTTTCACAGCGTGGGTTTAAGTGGATGAAGCTGGGACTGCAATATGACAGATCAGTGAGACACCAGCAACATGGCTTTGCTCTGAGGGAGGGTGGTCAATACTAGTATATTTTATAGTATAGTAATACAGTATAGTAATATTTTGTAGGCTTGCCCCTCAGCTCTCTCCAGGAGACAACAATCTCTCTTGCCCGCTCCATGGGACTAAGGTGAGCTTTCTTTCTCTTTTTTCCCCCCATTTTTCAGCTGTTTTTTTCCCCTATCATAAATTCTGGAAACAGATCAGCTTTCCATCTTCCTCTCAAAAATCTACAGAAAAGGAAGACAGCAAATAAGTAAATGGCGATTAAACATACTGCCCATGAAAGATTTGGCATAATTCAGTTGGAGAAGAGGAAAGTTAATGGTTGGCAGCAACTAGTAATCATTCCAGCATTTCAAAGTTTTTCCAGATTTACTGAAGACATTTTCTATTTTTGTTGAAGTGAAAGACAATATTTCCATTGGCTGGAGTTGGGGCAGTTTTAATCCCTTAAGTTTTGAACCATCCTGCTTTTCAATCTAAAATAATAAAATACGATATTCTTTCAAAACTGGGTTAGTTATCTGATGTGTGGATTAATCATTCATTTTGCCACTTACCTGATTATATCCTCATTCTTCTACTGAGGTTAGTTTGAAAGAAAAGGCACCTACCAAGCCATCCTCCCTTGAAATGTCATCTGAGGCTTTCTTGTTCACTTTTTAAGCTCTGTGGGAAGTACAGCTTCAGCTTTCTTATAAACAAAACTCAGCAAGAACCTGTCTTCCTCACGCAACAGTGTCTTGGGGTGAATATAGCAATGACTCACTGTTGCTTCTGGCATCCTGCTTTGGCTGGGCAGGTGCAGTGGCAGGAACATGGGAGCATCGTTTGCATGGCAGCACAAGGGTGATTCATGCCAAAACATGGACAGCCTCGCGTGCTGGAGAACAAAGCACATGCCTGGACATAAACTTCAGAGGGTGGCCAGGACAGCACACAGGGCTGAAGGTACAACACAGGACTTGCTGGACCTCCTTGCCCTCTGCCTTGGTGGCTGGAGGCTGGGTGAGATATGCCAGGCATTCAAGAGGGCATCTACATGTGAAAACCTTTGCATCTTTCTTCAAAGTTCTCCTAGGGCTAGTGTGTTAAGAAATCATGAGTGAAAGAGCCAGCCCACACAGAGAATGTATTTGCTGGTTTTCCTTAATGTATTCTCCTCTGAAACCTTTAAATGGATTATGGTTTCCACTTTTTTTTAAACAAACGGGCTATTTATGCTGGCTTTTTTTCTTTGGCATAGCATATTGGACCTTTTGGCAGCCTGAAAGTCAAAGTTCCCATGTTGCAGTTGCCACTGCCTTACAGGCAGCTCTCAGCCCAGTGCTTCTGGTTGCACAAAGTATCCCTTATGTGTTGTCTCCTGGAAAACTGGATGAATGGTCCACCTTCAAGTGGACAGATTAACCAAAACTCAAGGAAAAATATGTCCTTCAGGTGGACATACTTCCTTTGAAGAAAGGAGTTCTTTTCTTTTTTGTCTGTAGGCACTGGATACAGTGGTCTGTCCTAGCATAGATCAGAGGGAATTTCAAGCTTTCAACTTCATATTTCCCTATGATACCTTCAGGTATTCTCTGTAGTCTGTACAGTGCAAACATATCCTTCAGTCAATCAGCCTGAGGACATTAGTGTAACTGTGCCCATTGAGTAAAAAATGTGTATTTTCTGGGCCTGAGCTGAAATATGCTGCTTTCTGAATTATCAATGTTTAGGGTTGAGTGGAGAACTTTCAACAAGGGTAGGAGTACTGCCACAGTAAATGCAGCTGGACATGGCTATCTCACACAGCCTGGGGACACAAGACACGAAAACTATGTTTTCACAGCTTGCTTAGTCTACAATTTTTAGTTTACTGTCCTGGATTACTGAGTCATAGAACACAGTTGCAGTTGATTTGAACTTTGAGAATAATTACATAAAATATTACATTTTTAATTTCCTATTCAGAGCTGTACTGGGAGTGAGTTCAGTAAACAAAAGAGAGTGTAGAAGATCAATGTTAATAAAAATCCTGCCTAGAATCTCATTAAGAAATCTCATCTGTTCCTGTGTACTGAATGAAGTAGGGATTTCTTGAAAGAAGCACGATGCAGTTGTATCATTAAAGAAGTGTATCATAATATGTACACAACAGGATGTCACATTAGGAAAGCTTAATTCTGGCATTTCATGACATTAAATGTATTGACTTTGCAATAACAATTTTCTTTCAGTGCAGGGCCATTTTTTTGGGTGTTGTGTGTGAATAACCTCATAGTTTCACAAAACTGGGAAGGTGAAAATGCAGGTGTCCTGTGAATACACCACTCATGTTGTCATTTATGTGCTCTTCAGCAAGTTAAGATGCTTTTGATTTATAACGCATCCTCTGCCCTTTGAACTGCACTCAGAGACAGGCTGCCCTTCCTAGGGAGTCAGTGCCAGAAGGATGCTGAGACATCTGTGTTCTCATTGCCTTTGACATATTATATGCTGATAGATGAAACTTGCTTATTCCCAACTCCAGAAGAACCTAATAGGAGCTGAGCACAGAACTGTCTTGTACTTGTTTTTCATAATTTCTCTGTGATAAGTGTTTGTCTTTTGCTGTGTGGGGATGGCATATCTGCCAGTCCCTGCTTGGTTCATAAACCTCCACAAACTGGAGGAGCAGGGCCCCCTCAGAACTTCCAACCCAAGTTTGTTGTGTCCTTGGAATTTGAGGAGTTTCTTATACCATGCAACCTCACCTTTCCAAATGGAAATTTTTTCACCAAATTCATAGTTACCAAAGAGATTCCCAAGGGACCAATTGTAGTCTTGTCAACCTATGAAACAGCATGTTTCCCACCTGGTCATATTCTCAACAGTGACTAAGCCCCTCCATAAAGAAGGTGTATTTTATGTCTTTTCTTGTTCTCAGTAATGACAACTGTTTTTTGTCAACATTTTCTAATGACAGGCACTCTTAGTGATACCAAGAGTGAAAATTTTCAGCTGTATGGAAGTCTTGCAAAGTCAGATGAAGGACTTCAAGTGAGAACTACTGGACAGTTTCCTGTAAACACTGATGCCAGATTTGTATATTGTACCAATCAGAAAACACTAAATTATTAATTTCTGTCCTGATTTCGTCATTCCTTAAGACATAGGACATAATTTTGCCCACTGTAAAATAAAGACAATAGCTGCTATTCAGTTTCATATTGTACTTCTGAAGGAAGCAAGTTTCTGCATCTCAGATTTCTGCATTTGTTAAGCTGTCTCACTTGCACACTGACTTCTTCAACACCTACAAAGCTGCTCAGTAGCAGAATCCAAACCTGAGACAAGAGTCAGAAACTGTCCTAGTTGATGGGAAAACATTTGATTGACTGCACAAAAGATGTAATTTATTTTAAATATGCTCATCCTTTTGAAATACTAAGAGATCTAAAAGTAGATGATACAACTTTGAAATGGAAAATTGCTTCTTGTGGGGATGGTACCAAAAGTAAATATAATTGCCAAAAATACACAGAAATGTTTAGTTGCTGTTCAGCAAGCACTGGAATAGAGGAGCTCCCCTGGATCAAACTGTATGATAATTAGTCACCTGTGACTAGGATCTTTGTTTCTGAAAGTTTAACACCACTATTTTATAACAAACCTGTAAGATGCTTCATTTTAGAAAATACTGACCACATTCCCAGCTCCCTCTGTCAACCTGAACAATTCCATCTGAACTAAATAGCTGTTCTCATGCTCCCCTAAGACTCTCTGCTCTCATGTTAGATCTTAGGCTGCTTGGAGTTGAAAACAATTAAAATTTGTGGATGTGTTTCTTTGTATTGTTGTTTAGCCATACTATGGTTATATATAATCAATATGGGGTGTTTTCCATGATAAGTTACATCAATATGTGGCAGCAATGCTATGAAAATCAGGTTTCCAGTTCCTTGGTAGTCAGGAATTTCTGACCCAATATGATGCTATTTGAAATCATCTAAAAGGATCAAATATTCTGTAAGAAAATAAATGAACAAATCGTTTTTATCAGTTAGTTTTGGTTTTCTGTTGGTGTATCACCAAATGAAGCCAGAAAGATAAGGAATTATTTTTTCAGGAAAAATGAATCCATTTCTTATCTTCAGAAAAATTTGGCTGGTCTCTATCCTTGAGTAATGTCATGTTATTTTTCTGAGCTAATAAAAAAGACCAGTGATTCAGCATCTCTATCTTATAATTCAATCTCAGGTGAAAAGTTTGAACAGCACACCAGTATTTCATCCTAATGTTCATGTATTATCTCCACGAGAGACCAAAGGGAACCTTCTGGAATGCAAAAAAAAAAAAAAAAAGAATACATTTAGCCATAACTGTTTTTAAGTTCCTCTGATTTTTTTTTTCCCCCAGGTGGCACCTGTTATTCCTTATTTGGATTGATAGATCAAATTTGCCATCAACTCTGCCACTTTCCTACCAAAACTGGTAGGAAACATACTAAAACATAAAAAGGGATAAGTATGGCAAGAAGTATTTTCTCTTCTGGCTGGTGAATTGGTTTATTTTAATCTTTGGCACCATCATTATTTCCAAAAGCTTCAAGTGGAAAGTGCAGATGTAAACAGGATTTTGGTACTCCACAGAGCACAGCTTTCAGAGGAGTTTCAATAGAAAAAGTAGTTTCAGGAATTACACTCAGGTACTTTCTTTTTAATTGCAATTCAAAGTTATGGGGAGAAGGGGGATGCACAGAGAGAGAAGGCAATCTCAAAGTATTTGTGGGGAGATCACTGTGCAGCAGCAACTTTTTCCATGAGTTCCCCAACACAGGGCCAGTCTGGTTCAGGAGCCCTCTTGGAGCAAGAGCACCTTGTCTGGGTCTCTCTTGCCTGTGTCAATGAGCAACATCACACGTGTCATGGTCTGATACAGCTCAAACCTTCTAATTCTTTTTGCAAAGGGGAGAACAAGAGTTTGTCAAATTTCTTAGTCCCTAGCAAATAGAAACATAATTAAAAATTACACAGAAAGCTCTATGTACAGTGTCCTGAGTGTTGCCATGAGGCTCCCATGCAATGCAGGCAGCTGACTGCTTCGTTTAGTTTTTTGCAGACCCAGTGATTTGTCTGAAGTGAACGTTTTCAGACCCTCCTCTCCTGGCACTTCCAAATTCCGTTCCAGCTGCTCTTTGTGGGCTGTATGACTTGTGTAGCCCAATTGCAGAGGCAGATGTGTCCTCCACATTCATGGAGAGAAGGCTGAAAAGGATTGCTTTGCTAGGGCTGAGAAGCTGGTTCAGGGATAGGAATTGTATTTTTAAGCTCACATTTGCCAGAATTTGTGCTAAAAGATATAGTAGTGCCTCCCTCCTGCTCATCCCTACCGTCTCCCTTGAGTTTGCACAAGCCTAGTCTGAACAACAAATGAATTAATCTAGCTGAAGCCTCAGCCAATGGGAACAAAACCACAGCTGTAATCTGGCTCGGGGTTGTGATGTGGTTTCCATCCAGCCATGGGGACATGTGTGCCCACAAGAGGCAGGGCTGGAGGGGAGGGAGACAACTGTCTCTCAGGGGACCAGGGAGGAGGATGCAGGGTGGTCTCTGGGAGCTTGTGCTTCCTCACAGGGTGAGGTTATGTGGCATGGCTGAGCCTGAGGGTGGCTGTTAACCTGGGGACAGTGACACTGACCTCCAGCAGAGCTCTGTGAGCCTTTGTGAATTTTTCCTGATCCTTACTTCCCTGTGCTGGGATGGTGCACACATGAGCATGAAGCCCCATGCCACAGCATGCCACAAGCAGGATGGAAGTGCTGGAGCTGCAGGCATGAGCAGGAGCCCTCTGACAGCATTCCCCTGACAGCCACAAAAATTGCAGGGGGTGGGCATGTGGCAGTCTAGGATGAGTATGCAAAATGGTGTGTAGGACATGCTGTTAGGTTCCCCCAGCCCAGCTGTCCTAGAATTTCACTCACAATGTAAGTCAGGAGCATTTATTGTGTGTTCAGGGTGGCTTTTCACAATGAAGTTGCATAAAACTGACTTTTTTGTGTGTTGAGAAACCGAGTCAGAGCTGTGGGGCACCTCTGCATCTACACACTAGCCCTTAGAAGGGATTTTGCAGGCTAGTTCCAGGGCTGGAGAAAGAAGCGTGTGGAAATTCAGGTTGTCCTCAAAAAAGGGCATTGCAAGAAAAGGTTTCAAGGTCCTTTACTAGTAAATGGTTGTTTTTTCTGTTTTGCAATACCGAACAACTAAATATTCTGATCTTGTTGGAACCAATATATTTTGTGTGATTTCTCTTTCATCTTCTTTCATCACCTTCTTTCTTTATCTCTGACTAGAAAAATATACATTAATTCCTGGAAAAGCTTACAAAAACCAAAAAGGTAAGTGAACTAATTTCACCTTTGTGGAAGATGAAGGAAGACTCAGTGATCACAATGTCCATCCATCAGTCCCACTCTAAAAGTTTTTAAACTAACCACCACTCTTTAACATCATGAAGTGACACAGAGCTCAAAAGAATTAGAGTAGGATTCATTTCACCTAAGTTTAAACTTCTGTAGTACCAATGTCTTCATCTGAGATAATCCCTTTGGTTGTCCTTACACTTAGTGGAGACCAGCTGGCATGTTTAACCATGATTCAAATGACCTGATTTAGATGTCTATTTTGGGACAGGATGAATCATGGACTTAAAGTGCCTTTCTCTTTCCTGCTTAGTTAGGATGACCATCTGAGATGAAGAACAGTGGGATTTCCTACATGACTTCTGAAGACTGTCTCTACATAAGAAAGTAAATTTAATGAGGCAAAGCTGAAATATGTGCTCACCAGCAGTGGTAGGGCCACTCACCGTGAGTATCAGGTTGTGAGACAGAGCATGCCCCTTGCCAGGGAGCCCTTCATCTAGATGGTATTTAGAGGTCATGAGAAGAAACAAGCTGAGGTGAGGAGAAGGTTGTAAAGAGCTTTAGGAAAGGTTATTGTGGTGGGTGGGTAAGAAAATAAAACAAAATAAACCAGGCTTCACCAGGTTTACTGCTTGTAGAATTAAATGATTATTCCCAGGAACTCACCACAACTCTGTGTGCTGTGACTGCTCAGATAAAACAACTTCTAAAATAACCTTTTTAGTATTTAGAGGTCAAGCCCTACCTCTGATCAACTTATGATGCAATTTTGTAATTTTCCATTTCCAACCTGATAATTTTCAAACACATGCTTTTGATGCTTTTTCCAAGAAGCACTCTCTCTTCTCTGGAAAAGTCACTGTAAACACCTCATAGCCACCCAATTATTTTCTCTGAAAGTCCTCAGGCCCACTCAACTCTTGATGATGGTTGAATGGTTGCTATACTGAAACTACTCCCTCAGATTGTTTGTTTCTGTTTCCTGTTACTTTCTACCTCATGGCTCCGAGTCCAAGTGCTTCTGTTCAGACCTTTTCTTTGTTGGGCACAATAAAAGTCTTAGTCAACACACCTGTCTGTGTCTATAAAATTTATGGTAATATAAGCAAATAAATGTGAATACATTACTGTACTATTTATGTCCTGAATGCATGAATGTTAGTGGTGTTCCTTCTAAACTGAAGAGTCTGGAAGTTGTTATGACTATAAAACACTTCCTCTAAAACACTCAGTCCTGCAAAGTTGCCTGGTTAACTCGGCACTCAGTTGTTTGTGGAAGGGCATTGAGAAGCAGGATTGAGCTGTACCTGCAGAAGGGGCAGCCACGGACAAGGAAAGAAGGAAACAAAATTGAAGAATGTTCCACATATCATTTACTGATCCCTGTGATACCATTCAATGAAAAGAGTCACCATCACCTTAATAACCTTGATAGCAATTTGTGCTTTGTCACGGTGACTCTCAGCCTTTTGTAAGGCAGGGTGTTATTCAAGACTGACTTCAGTGAAAATGCAGTTGCTCCCACAAGTATATTCTTGTCTTAGGATCACTTGTTAATGCATATTTATTTAGTGATTTACTTTCTGGGAACAATTCCGTTCATGTTCACTTTTTCATTATCAGCAAAGTGTAACTCATTACCCTGTTTTTCAGAAGGCACAAATGAGATAGCAAGTGAGCTAATTACTAGCTTAAAGCCATGGAGTGGGGCAGTGAGTCACCAACAGAGCACTTTGAATGTCAGTCAAATTTTGCTTTGTGTTTCATTCCAGCAAAAACAAAAGAATGAAGGCTGGGAGAAGAACTTCAAGACAAATGAACTGGACCAGTCACTCCCAAGCTAATCTTGACCAGAATTTGGTCCAGAGTCCAATGCTGAATGATGATCAGCAAATAATGCCAGATCCTCATTTCATCCTCCAAAGCTTTGTTCTCCATAAAGCTCTGGCAAGGTTGCTGTCTTTTGTCTGTAATACATCTGTTTGCGTATCCTCATCTTCCTCATGGCACAGTGGAAGGAAGCATGGCCCATGTGACAGCTGGTTGCCATCTTCTTGTGGAGGGAGCAGAGGCCTTCTGGTAATGATATAAATGAACAATTCATCCTTCAGCATTTTCCAGTCTGACTGCTTCCATACATGTCCTTGGTTATTAATACTGACCATTCCTTTGAACTAATTTTACTGTTTTTTTTCTGATGTTCTTAAACACATTCATTCCTGTGTCACCCATAACTCCCCATAAGTACAATTTTTGTCCCCAGACACTAAAGGAGGGCCACAGGGCTGCCTTCCAGGGATTTTCTTGTAAAATACAAATAAACCAGATTAGGAAAGTCTGAATGCAGTCTCTAAACACTGAGCTACTTGTGTGCACATGTATTTGTTCTGCACCAACCTGTTAAGTCTTAAGAATGTGAACTGTTGATGGACATATTTCAGATGAGTGAAAAAGCATGAGAGCTTCTAAAATTAAAAGACACAACAGCCTCAAAATGAAACTTCTGGCCAACAAAATTTTCAAGGGCAGAGAAAAACAGGTAATATCTGGACTGGAATTCACTTCAAGATGGAGGCTCTTAAATGGACATGCCTACATGTAGGTAAAGATAAAAACATGCTTGCTGTCTATACTTTGACTATGGAGATCAATGGGTCAGTAAATCAAACCAGTAGTTTGATTAATTTGCCTAACTGTTAATGCCTTTGGAAGAATTGCAGAAGTCTAAGACGTGATGCCTGGCACTTTAAACATAAGGGAAACCCACATCCTTTTGGGATGGCTGGATGCCAGACAGGATGCTCTCCCAACACACAAGCAGTGCTGGACATTCATGTGTGGATCTTGTCTCGTGCCAATATAGTCAGTAAAACATAAGGAGTAACTTGGGTTACCCTACAGTAGGACTTGTGGGTGACCAAATAAATCACTTCATGTGCCTGCATTGGCTGATAGTGTACCTTTGGCTGTACTGCCTGCAACTGAAGGTTTAATATATAGTATATATATATAGATGTCTGAATTTCTGCTTCCTGACCTTGGGTTGTCCCCAGTGTTTCAAAGGACCAGTGGCAGATATGACAGCATTTTGCTTACACAGCAGCTAATGCCTGCAACTCCTCAGCTTCATGACTTGCATGACTGATCTGGCCTTTTTAAGTGGTCTGCCCTTCCAAAGAGATATGATCCTATGGGAATTCTTTGAACACTTACTTCTCATATGAACAGATCCCACTTCTGAGTGGTGACCCAAACTGACACATCCTTCTGCTCTGCTTCTGCTGCATGAATCAGTCTCTTTCTTGTGACTTCCTGCAACAATTTCCATCCAGGAGACAGGTGCATCTTTTGTTTCAAAGGGTTGTGTGAGAAGAATTCAAGCTGCTGCTAACATCTTAGGGTGTTATTACTCACATAACACCTTAAGAGAGCTCTGCATTGAGTTTTAATAAATGATTTATAATCTTCACTTTCATTTTTTCAGCTTTGTTAAGATTCCTTTGCAGTCTAAGTGCTTTGCAGTTCACCTGTCCTGCCACATCTGTTCCTTCTTCAGAAGAGCTGATCTGTTACTTCTGACAATGTGGCCAAGGTGTCCTTTTCCCAGAACTTGTTTGACACCAGCAATGAAGCAAAGGGGCCTGAAATGTCACTGACAGTCATTTTGGCTACTTCAGTGCAGTTGCTGTTGTTCCACTGAGTGTGATCTGATGGAAAGCAAAACTGTTATTATTATAGCAAACTGTAATTCACTGGCTGAACTCTCAAGTGTATGGTGTGTGCAGTGACCAGCATAACAGCTTTAGAGCAGCAGCTGGGTTAGGAATCTGTTGGCTGCGCCATTCTCCCAGCAACATAGGAAATAACTGTTTTTCCCATCTGCTAAATGTCAGTAATTTAAAAATGTGTTCATACTGCACTGGGATGAAAGCAAAATATGTTCTTGCATGAACTTGTCCTGACCTATCAGCACTTAGCAGACTGGCTTGGGAAGCTGAAAACAAATGTATTCCCTGCCCTGCAGGGGGGTAAATAGTGAGTTATGTATTCAAACTGGAACGGATCTGACAGAGGAGGTTGAAAAGCTTTCAGATAGGTTGATGTTGAGATCGTGTACCTGCAACATGCAAACCAAGTCCCTGGTGTGAGCCAAAAACATGGAAAGGTGTATGTCCTCCCCAATCAAGACTATGTCCTTTTCCCTGTGAAAGCAGGAATGCTACTCTCTTGCAGTAACCAGAAATTCATTCTGAATCCCATAAACATTCCCCTAATGCTAATGTTGTCAAAACTCAGGCACCATTGTGCACTTTGGTTTTAGCAAATGCGGGAGTAAGTGTTTCTACATGTGTTACACTGTACACATTTTTAAATGTGTATTTCAGCAGTGGTAACTCTTGACTTTAATGTTCTTCCCCTCTTTCTTCCACTTTCCCGGAGCCTCCAGCACTGCTGGCTGAAGTAAACGCTGTCTGGCTTTCAGTCTGCCTTCCCCGGCACTGTCCTCACCCGGGACAGCCGTGTTCCCACCGGGACAGCCGTGTTCCCACCCGGACAGCCGTGTTCCCACCGGGACAGCCGTGTTCCCACCCGGGACAGCCGTGGATCCCACCGGGACAGCCGTGTTCCCACCCGGGACAGCCGTGGATCCCACCGGGACAGCCGTGTTTCCACCGGCACAGCCGTGTTCCCAGAGGGACAGCCGTGTTCCCACCGGCACAGCCGTGTTCCCACCCGGGACAGCCGTGATCCCACCGGCACAGCCGTGTTCCCACCCGGGACAGCCGTGTTCCCAGAGGGACAGCCGTGTTCCCACCCGGGACAGCCGTGTCCCCGCCGGATAAACCGGCTTTCCCTGCTCGCCGCCCGCTCCATCCCCGGCCTCTGGTGCCCTCCAGTGTCTCCTTCCCGGAACAGTCCAGGAGAGCAAAACCCTTAAGAGATCCCGCGTAGAGCCATGATCCTTTGGGATGAGTGAGCATCAGGTGCCGAGCTGAAGGTTGGAACTAAATTAACTGGACAAGCCTTGTGTCCTTGACCAAAGGAGAGAGATAGAAGCGCCCATCTGACATTAAGCCAGGCTGAGAAAGACGGGCTTTGCTACGTTCAGTAAAGCAACGTGGTGTTCCAGGTTATCCGAGTAACAATTTGGAGAGCAGCCTTTTCAAAGACATTCCCTGCATAACCATTTGCACCGTAGTTAAAAGGTGGCATTATCCAACACAGAATGAGAAGTCGTGATTTGTTCTGTGGCTGCTTTTACTGGAAAGAACACAAGTTGCACACTGAAAGACCTTTAATCTCAATTTATTCTCCTCCTTTAGAGAAGTAACTTCAACAAATTTACCGTAATCCCATACACCAACGACACAAAACAAAAGCAGTCTGTTCGATTTGGCTGTTTCTAATGAAATTCAGCAGAATTCTGACCCTACTCATCTTAGCTATTCTCACATCACTACAGAATCAGAGAGTCACAGGATGGAAAGGACCACAAAGGGTCATCTGGTCCAGTCTCCTGCCAAAGCAGGGTCATCCTAGTAGTAGTAGTAGTAGTAGTAGTAGTAGTAGTAGTATTGTGTCCAGATGATTCTTGAGTGAGGGATGCTCTACAGCTTCTCTGGGCAACCTGTTCCAGTGTGCAGTCACCTGCACAGTAAAGTTCTTCCTCATATTCAGGTGGAACTTCTTATGCTACTTAGGAATTTTGCTTATAAAATTCATGGTGTCCTTCAAATGAAAAAAGAATACGGTGCCATAGGCCTGAGTAACATTTATCTTATAAGCATTTCAGGAAAAAAAGCAGCATACCAATTTATAGGCCTCTAAATACTGGGTTTAAGTTGCTATAATGGACACCATAAATCTGTGTAGGACCTAGAGCTAAACTGTGGATAATTTACAGAAAACCAGCTTTTGCTAAGTAAATATTTCACTCATATAATTTGTTTTTGAGGGAAAATAATGACATAATAAGATCTGAAATATAACTGCAATACAGAAAAATAAGTTTTCTCAAGCCCTTAAGTAACAAGGCAAATATAAGAAAAAAAGGATCCAGATAGTTTCTACTTTAATCCATGTTTACTTTAGCAATGCTAGCAGTTAATGCATTTGTCAAGACTTGCTTAAAATACTTTTGCTTTTATATCATAGTCTAATTTCAATTTCTGTCTTTCTAGAAGTTTTTACAATACAGACTCATGGCTTGACTCTTTAAAACCATCCTTGAATTTTGAAGCAAAATCATCCCTTTTGTTTCCTCAAAATCCTGATCGCTACCCAAGGCAGGCAGGACTAGTGGATACACCAGCATACACACACAGGTCAGCCATTCACTCTGGGTGCAGTGTGGAGACCTGAGGGACAAACAAGTCCCCTTCTCCAGGCTTGACTTAGTGGCCATAGCTGGACACCCAGTGCCGTTTGAAATGCTCTGCAGCACCTGGGGCATCTGCAAAAGGGACTTTTAGACAACTGAGTCCTGACCCCCAGACTTGATGTGCAGCTAAGCACAGCCACAGGCATGCAGTGGCTTTTCAGGTGCCCTAAGGAGCCCAGCTGCTGCTCCAGATGTGCATGGGTCCTGGTTCAAAGCCAGCTGCCTTGGCTCACCCAGCTGTGAGCAACCTGGTTAGAAGAGGAAAATTGCTGTACAAAATTCACTGGTTGAAAATCATGACAGAGAAAGATCTACCAGCCTGGGATTGTGAGACTGAGGACTAGGCCTGGGAACTGCCAGCATCCTTGAAAAGTGCAGCCAGAGACCTAGAAACCAGAGACATCCCAAGGTACCAGGAATAAATGCAAAAACGAGAGATTGTAATGACAATTTACTGTCTGAGAAAATGGAAAATAATATAGAGATATAATATTGCTGTAAAAAAACCCAGAAAACAGAATCATCTATTGCCTGCTAGAGGTAAAAAATAGAAATTAACATCATCTATTAATTGCTCAAAGCAGAATCTCCAACAAACACTTAATGTGTCTCTGTTACAAAACGGACTCAAGTTGTCTCCCTCTGAGAACTTCCCAGCTGAATCCCACATGAACTGTCCATTCTCTTGGACTCAGTGGGAATGCTGGCTGACTCCAGACTGTGTCAGGGATCTGTTTTGAAGGGAAACTGTCTGTTGTCTTACTGCTTGGGTCTTTCTTCCCCTCTTTTGGGGATGGTTGGGTGTCCCATCCAGGATCAATTTACTCCTCCCTTTTGGGCTGGTTTGGCTTCTTCTTAAGTGTGGCTAATTTGTTGAATGAAAATATTATACATATTAAGCATATTTGCTGTTATATTATTGTTGATCAAGTTAGTTTCAGTGGCAAGCTCCACTAATTGTAATAGTACAGACCTAGTTGGCTGTTGCTGTCATCAGGTGTGCTACCAATCTGCTTGATGCTAGTATTGATTGACACCATCCTACTGACTAATATTATTGATTGCTGGTAATAATTGTAATAGCTTGAAATTCATATTCATTCACTTTATAAATCTTCATATTAGCTGTAATAATTACTGGCATACTTGCTAGCAATGATCTTTGTGGTAATCTGTAATAAAGCAGAAAATTTTAGAGGATAAAGACTCTGTGTCCTCGTGTATTATGGAATCTTAGGAACCCGCAGTCATGATCTCTGCAGAGCCACAGGCCAGGCAACCCTGCAGGTTGTAACTTACAGAATCACACCTGAACCAAGTCCTTGGTGTCAGAAAGCTGGGAACAATTTTTGACATCTCAAACCCTCTCATCTGTGGGACAACTTAATTTCTCTTCAGAATTTGGACTAATTTTTTTCTTTGAAACTTAGATGTTTTTATTTTTAGTGCTCTTAGCCATACAATCCAAATAAAAACACGTTCAGTGGCTAGTCAGACATTTGATTTATCATCACTTCTTGTTAGGCATTTTGATTACAACAAAAGACTGTGAAATTAATTGTAAAAAAGCAAGTTATTGTCTTTGTTATAAAGTGGAAAAGATAAAAGTGGCTCCAGTGTCACACTGTGCAGCTTATTGTGAAGGTGGTTTGACAGCCTGGGTGTAACAAACATTCCAGTTGGCTGATATGAAAGCAAAGATCAGCCCAGGGATCAGAAAACAAAGCATATTTCAACTGCAACCAGGCGTTTGTCAGAAAGACAGTCTCGCAGTTTCCAACTGATTTTACAATTAGAATAATTTGTTTGTGCCATGTGTCAACAGTTTTATTTAAAGCACACAATGAAAAATACCAACATGCTGGTTTCCTCTTAATGACAACTTGCTGTTCTACAAATTTTAGTTTTTAAGTTGTAACATTCTCACATTACACTTACAGATTTTTTTCTGTTGTAATATGTTCCCTTGTGTTATCACAGTCCATCTTTAAAGTGTACTCTTAGAAAACCATTCTGTGTAAGCAATCTAACACTTATAAGTCAGGAAAATACTTTATACAAATAAGTTATATTTTAAACTTTTCTTGTCAATAAAGGAACTGATAAGACTGCTACTAGAGTAGCAACATCTTCCTTTCACAGTGTATCTAAATGTGTGTGTTCCCATTCTTACCAACAGAAACTGCCTATTCCTCATAAGGTTATTAATTGCCTATATGGTTATTGAAAATTTTCATTGAGGCAAGTTTGTCTTTTGCATGGCAAAACTTATCTGGTATTAACCAAAGCTCTCACACCAGCTGTATAGAATTGCACGTATTTTCCTTTATTCTATAGGGAACTTCTGGGAACAGAGCTCTGTGCAGGGTCACACTTGCAAATGAGCACCAGCAACTCATTTCTTAACAAGGTTGTGGGTTTGATCCCCATACAGGCCATTCACTTAAAAGTTGGACTCTGTGATCCTTATGGCTCCCTTAACTCTGAATATTCTGTGATTCTGTGATGTTTCACCCCTTTCATCCAGCAGGCATTTCAGAATGTGTCCTTTGCTTTATTGTGGCCATCAGCAATGAGATTTTTACAGATTCACAGTTGAGCTTTTATGTACTGTTCACATCTATGCATCTTCTTTGGTGCTCTGATAGTCACTCAGTTATGGATAAGAACAGAGAAACTAAAAGAGACAAGAGATCTTCCTCTTTCAAGGAGAAGTCAAAGTATAAATCTGTGCATTACAATGTTTGTGAATACTTATAAAAAGCAAATCTTTGACAAAAAAGATGAAAAGATTCATTGCAGAAAGGTAAAGAACCTATAGTAGGACTACTGTCTCCAATTGCATTCTCTGAGCAGGTGAATTCAGACTTTGAAAAAGATCACCCAGTTTGGCTAAACAGTTAAAATGGATGGAAAATTCAGTTCAGCTGAGAATGGAATTGAAAGACAATTGAAAATTGGTCTTTGCTTTTCATCAGAAAGATGATGAAAATCTCATTTATGGAACATCAGCAAAGATGCTTATGGGAAGGTATGTGTTGAAGTAGGTGCTTCTTTCCAGCACGTTTTTCTCAAACATCCTTGAGGACTGGGAAAAAAATCTTAGTTTGCTGAGGGGCAAAGGGGCTCCATCCTGGCATTTCCATGGACTAGAGCACCTCCCATCCTGTGTATTGCACAAAAAACCTTTGGAGTACACATAGGATTTCATTGAGCAGCAACTCCAAGGAAATATTTTCCTTACAGGGTAATTGAGTCTCAAAAAATGCCATGTACTGGTATGGTAAGTGAATGTTGATGTTGAGGATCAGTATAACACCCTCATGTTTGCTTTAATTAGACACTGATGTTTGTCTGCTCATTAATTTAGTTCTTATAATTTATTTTTCCAAATATAAATCCTTAAGAATAACTTCTGTAGCAGAAGTCCACCAAATGAAAGAAGGTATGCAAGCTCATACAACTATTTGTGTGACTGCTGGCTTTGCAGCTAGAGTTACCAAGCCCAGCTGCTGCTAAGGAAAAACTGCTCCTAAACCCAGTATGATTTGGTAATAGTTAGAACTGTGAGATAAACTAATCTAGGTTTCAGGATAATACAAATGTTCTTACTCAGCAATTTCATTAATTGCATCTTTTTTTTTTTTCCTGCAAGAACTGCCATTTAAAAATCTCAACACAAAGCACTTTTCAGTACCTCATTGAACTTTGTTGATGCTAATTTTTCCTGCTTCCCTCTTTGAAGGATTCAAGTTTACTGGACTCGACTGATCCACAGGTGAACTTGCAGGTTAACCTCAAGAAGAGATTAAATGATTGTGATCTCATCTTGATTGAGAACTGAACACAAAATCTTCCTTTCAGCACAATTTTCCAACAGTAAGTTCCTCCCTCACAATCTCTAACACACTCTCCCATGCACCCAAACAGCCAGGAATAAACAGGAAAACAAACCCTTGCAAACTGCTTCTCTCACAGACTGAAGAAAGCTTATTTTTCAGATCTGAATTTGAAGCACAGGTATCAACTATAAAATGCACAGGTATTTTATACAGAATTCTGAGGGTAACAGCTTACACTAATTTGTTTTGGTTTTTTTTTCCTACTACTAGTACAGCATTAAAAATCCCTGTAGTGCTTTAACAGTCTGCATCTCATACAGTTGGAAGTCCTCTGCTCTTCTTAATATTACTGTATACAGTACTTCCTTGTACTTTACAACTTCTTTTTGGTATATACAGTATTTCAAGTTCAACTGAGATGTCATTATTAAACATCTAGAGATTGAATATATGGTACCAGACAATGAAAGAACACATCCCATAAAACACAACATACAAATAATTTTCACAGTTCTAACAGAAGAAGGTCATACATAAAAGTGTCACAAATAGCTCAGTACATAATATGATTCAACATAATATTAAGTCCAGCTAATAGTGTCACATATTAAGGGCCAAATCCTGGCTCAATGTGCAGTTGAAGCCTAAACAGATGTTTAGAGAAAATAATGTAAAGCCAACCTGTAGTGTTATATTGGTAACCATATCATTTGTGAATCTACCTAAGATTTTTGGCCTGAAGTATGTACCTAACTTGTGCTACAGAAGGAACACATGGCCAGTGGTATTTGGCTCCTGTCCTAGGACATGTCTTAATGGATTTGTCATGACCAAGGGCACTGGAGGCAGAGTAGCAGTCTTCCTTCTGGGTATGACAGTTTTTATTTACTGTTCTGCCAGAATTTGGCCAAGAGTTCAAAATCCTGTACATCTTATTCTGTAGTCCCACTGAAGTTAATGGAACCTTTTTTTTGTGAGTAAGATGAAAAGGATTTGGCCCCCAAAGTTTTTAACCCTTTAAGTAGTAAGAGAGAAGTTTCATTGCACTTAGCCCATCATTCATAAATAATTTACTACTCAAAAACAAGATGGTTGTTGATGTACATGAAGTGCTAGCTTATAAACAGGAAAGCATGCAGCAATTCTTGCTGACTATTCGTGGCATTTTGGAAACTGAATTCCTAAAGGGAAAAAAAAGAGACACTTGCATATGACAATACAATCTAATGTTTGTTTGAAGCCATAATAGTTGTTTTTTCAATTTATAAATACAACCTTATGGATACCTTATAAATGCTAAGTAACTACACCATGTATACAGTTATAATTGAATGTGTACAGGTGTCTTCATTGGACTGGATGGATAGAAAATTTTACAAAAAATATTGCAACAGATGGTTATTTCTAAAGGGCTTCCTAAATGCATTCACATGGAACACATGGTCATGACTTAGGAAAAGAGAAATTTTTTTCTTTCCTTCAGGAATAGCTTTTGGTGACTAGAATGGGCAAGAACAGAATTTTCATACTTAAAGTAATATTACTCTGTTACTCTGATCTACATTTGTTATTATTTGAATTACACAGAGTAGACGATAACTATATGCCAATTAAATGAATCAAAATGCTATGACAGTGCTACTCTGACCACAAGTCATCGATGGCAATATATAACATGTATCTCAAAAATACAATTTGAAATTTAAAATTGTGTAGTCAGGATGCAAATATGAAGTTGGAACTGGAAAACAGGACTGAGTACCATGGAGTTTAATCCCAACCGACAGAGTGGATTACATCATCTCTAATACCATGTCACGCTCATGCTGATCCTCAATATGCAGCTTTAACAAAGCTACAAAGAGCCTGGGTCATGAAAATGCTTGTCTCGACAACATCTGCACTGACAGACAATTTTATAGTGTTCCCTTTTTGCAAATGAGATAAAAAATTTGTCTGCCGCTTAAGCATTGCTAAGAGCATGGCTTTTCACTGGTACTGAAAACTGGAGGTGTCAATGATAATCTGAGGAAACTCAATGTGAAACCTCCATGAATTGGAGGTTATTGGTTAAGGTGAGTGCCCTTCTGGTTATATTAAATCATTTTAATTCCTTGTATTCCCTCTTTCCTCCCCAAAAGAAGGATGTAGATATTTTGTGCTGATGTAGACATTTTCTGCTGACAGCAGTCCTTTGTTATCAAATCCTCACGGGACATGATGGGCTGCATACCCCTTTGGCTATGGGAATAGGATTAGGTTTCATGCTTAATTCCCCCACTTCATGCTGAAATCAGGAAAACAAATTCTTGGAAGATAAACTAAATTAAGATTCCACTCTATTCACTGGGAAAACTTCAACACAAAGAGTGTTAGTCTAACCTTTGGAATAATATGAATTAAATCTCCATAAAAAGGGCTTAAATGAAGGCTTCAGAAGGAGATGCATAATGGTATGCCCAGGAGAAGGTTACTTTGGGTGGTACTGTGCCTACACCTGGCAAGAAAGGTGTTAAGGTATCTCTTTGTTTCTGCTAAGGGAGTTTTCCCATGATTCCCTGTTTTCCACACAAATTCTAAAGGATAGATCCTGAAGTCTTTAATCCATCTTTGTTCCTGACTCCGCTGGTTATTTGCTGGAGTAAGGTAAGGGGGTTTTCCCTACACATCTTCCCCATGTTCAGAGGCCATTAGCCCTTGGTGTCTCCTGACATGAACTCAGCTTCCAGGTTTTTCCACATGGAATGAGAGGGGTGTCTCCCTGGCATGAGGAGGAGGATGAGGTGATGTTCCTTGGTGTACACAGAGGTCAGGAGAGCCATCTGGCACCCTAAGTAGCCCCTTGGGGCTGGCCTATAGTGCTTATGGGAACTAAAGTATTTTGTGGATTCAGTTCTTGAAAGCCATGTCACAGCATTTGATATAAGAATTAAAGGGTTTAATGGCAGAAGATGAACTCTTTCTACCTTCTGAGGGAGCAAATGCTTTGAGAAGTTTTTCTGAATACTGCTGCACCAAAAGGAAAGTATGCACATGCTATGTGTGGTATTTTTGGTTTGCCGGTTTCTCCCTTCTGTTTGTGAAAATAGAAAATGCTTAGAAAAGAACAAAACTGATTGATTTTATGATGACATGGCACATTTCTGATCTATACTGAGATTTATTACTAGTCATATTTGACTTTCATTTTGGGTTCTCAAAGTGTTTAAAACTTAGTATCAAAAAGCCTCATAACAATCTTCTGAAGCAAGTTTATCTCAATTGTACAGGTAAGGAAACCAAGGCATAAAGAGATGAAATTATTTGCCACAGAGAGTATAGTAAGTCAGTGGCAAAGTCAGGAAGAGAATGAAATTCTGTGGTTATGGGTTAACCCTCTTTTCCTGCTAAGAAAATTGATTTTACCCGAATGTGCTGTCCCAGGCCACCTGTACTAAAGTTCATGAAAACTGGCCAGTTTGCACTATTAAAAAGCACATTTGCAAAGCCAATTATTTTTTTTTTCCATATAAGCACAAAAATTCTACTTAAAGGGTTAATTATATTGCTGTACTGGTAAACATTTTTACTTATTGCTGGTTAGACCTGTCTTTAGATACTGACTGGCACAGAAGAGACTGAGCTGGCCCTGGACTCCCTCGTCTTGGTGTTAGGCATGGATATAGTACAACAAGATACGCCCACAGTGGCCTCAGGCAGCTCATCTTCCTCTGTCCATTCATTGAGATCTGGGTTATAGCACTGAATGCATTTCTTGTACTTTTTCTCTATTTCATTCCAGCCACCCACTAAGTAAATTTTCCCGTTAAGGGTGGAGGCGCCAGCTGTGCTAACTCCGGTTTGAAGTGGCGCCACATAATTCCACTGCCCCGTGTACGGGCTGTACCGCTCCACAGGCAGAACATCAACCCTCTCCGCTCGCCCCCCCAGCTGAGACCCACCCATGACATAGACCCTCTCCAGGAGGGACACTGCACAGTGCCAGCCCCTTGGGGTGCTGAGGCTGGCCTTATCCTGCCAGCTATCTTTGCTGGGGTCGTACATGCACACCGAGCGAGAGTAAGCGTTATTGATGTAACCTCCCGTGACCAGGATCTGGCCATCCACCACTGCGCTGGCATGGCAGCACCGGGGCACCTCCAGTGGGGCCTTCATCTGCCACTGGTTAGTTGCAGGCACGTAGCACTCGACAGAGGAGAGGCAGCCCTCGGAGTTGCGGCCACCCACGGCGAAGAGGAGCCCGTTGAACACGTTCAGGCTGAAGTGGGTGCGCCGCTGATTCATGTTCGCCAAGTGAATCCAGCTGTTGAAACGAGGGTCGTATCTGAAAAGATTAAAAAAATAAGGTAACAGTCTTATTTACTGCTCTGCTAAAGGATACAGGACTCCTATGCCACTGCTACAAGAGCAAGGTTGCTAGAATTTTAGTTAGTTATTTAGCTTGTTAGAATTCAGAGTAATGAAACTGGTATTCCTGATTAAATTTCTGAATAAATTTAGGTTTTGATTAGAGAAAAAAATTATTTTTGTGTCATTCAAACCTGGTATTATTTTAATGAAGTAAATCTGATTCTTCTGTAATTTGATTTTGTACAATAATCTCATTAGAATACTGGGAAGAGATACTTTCAAGACACAATAGGAATTTTAGAAGTTCTTTCACAATTTACACCCACAGCAAAGATGTCTAAATTTACTCACAGAGGTTTTAAAAGCTTTAGGTGGTGATTTATACTTGCATCCTCTTAGTGTTTTCTAAACGGTGAATATGTTTTTCTTGCCACTCCCATGGAGTAAGTTTTATGAGGAAAGAGCATCTGTGCTTTTTAACACCATTCCTATCTGAAGTAACATTCCTTGTATTGACATTTAAATGAACAACTTTGAAATAGGAAATGGCAAATTATGACTCCTGGAGATGCTGAGTGGACCCACACATTTCCATTGCATGCTAAGGAGACCAGAGAATCACATGAGAAAAAGACTATGGGAAAGTAAATTTTAATTTTCATTCAGCATTGCCATCTGCAAGTCCACAGACATACTCATGTGACTTGACATGCTCAAGGTTAAGGGCACAACAAGGATTTGCCCACCTCCTCCCTACCCCTACACCCACTGAGGACACAGCTCCTTGGGACAATGTCAGGGGTAGCTTAAAGGCAGAAGATCAAGAGAGAAGATATTTTTCTGACAAAGTAGATTACACAATAAAATTGATCTAGAGAATGTTCCTCATTCATTAACTTTGTGTACATGTTGATGTCCTCAGGAGAAGCTGACTGTTCCTTCTGGGAGCAGAAAAGGAAGCATTGGCAGGACTGTGGCTGTGTAATGCCATTGCATGTCCATAGTCTGTTAGTAGATCAAAGGCAGATAAAAATTTTCCCACCCCCCAGCCTTTGCTTCAAGCTACTGCCAGCTTTTAGGCTGAACTATTTAAAAACTACTACCACCCATGTGACATTGCATCTTAGCATATGTACTCTTCTGACCTTGCAATCACCAGTGCAGTCTTGGATGACTATAGATAGGAACTGCAATATTTTAGTAGTGAGGTATTATTTGGGGTACACTGTAAAAGGCAGCCTTCAAGCAATGGTACCACTGTTTTTAGACTCTTGATAATAATAATAATAATAATAATAATAATAATAATAATAATAATATAATTTGAAATCCAATACAAATGCTGTTGAAAATATGGTGGATGGCTAATATAAAGTGAAGGCTATAATATCTAAAATATGTTTTTCCAAACTTTCTGTGAGGCGTCAAAAAATGTCAAAAGGCATCTCCTTAGAACATGCCATGCCTTCCTATTTATGTTCCTATCCAGTTCCTCCACTTGGAATAAGTTCTCTCAGTTTTTCCTCACTTCTCAGTGTGCGTGTGTAGCCATGGTGAATTTTTTTGCATAACTCCAGTTGTATATTTCTGTTCATTTGAAGTTTAATATAAAATAGCATCTATACCTCCCCTACATTGTTCCCTTTCTCTTTATCCAACTGATTCATGCTAGAGGACACAAACCAGTTTAGTCTATCTGCCTGCCTTCTATTCAGTAGATACCTCCATCCCTTTAAAAGAAATAGCAGTTACCTGCAGAAATTGCTGACTGCATGCTTGGCTTGGTTCCTGGCATCATTCTGGTCTTCCCCACCAGCCACATAAAGAAATCCATCCATCACTGTGACACACTGATTAAAACTTTTAGCAGGCATTTCACTTAGCTTCTTCCATCCATTTTCAGGATCTCTGAATAAGACGTCTCTGCTAAGAGACTTCTCTGTTAAAGCAGGGCGTCCCCCAACAGTAACTAAGACTCTGAAACCTCCACGGATCCTTGTTCTTCTGGACTGAAGTGTATTCTGGTGATAGGGAAGTAAGTGATAGTTCATGGCATCCACTAGGAGTTTATGGCAGTCTGCATCTTGCATCATTCTTGGCACAGTTTGAACATAATTGACAAGGTCTTGGGCTGAGATAGTACCAAAACGGATGTTACTTAAGAGATTGGCAGCAAACTTTACTCTTTTTTGGTCAAATTCCAGCCATTTAATTGCAATCTGGAATGCAACAATTTCAGAAGGCAACTGCAAGTCATCATCTGCAAGAAGTTCATTAATCTGATCAAAAGTAAGTTTTAGGAACTGATCAGTTTCTGAAAATTCAATGAAGTTGTCTTTAATAAATTTGTGTGCTGCTTCCTTGGTTGCTTTTAGTCCGTATGTCTCTGCAATATTGGCAATGTACATACAGTTCTCAACACTGATTTCTTGGACTAGAAAATCACAGCACATCTTTGTAAGAGTGTGAATCTGTAGATAAATTGCAGTGGAAATAATACTACCTATTGTGTAAAGCGAGAGAGTAAGTTTTCCAGTGTAAGCATAGGTGATAACAGTAGCTAGACCCACTGGGGACACATCATTGAGGTCCACTCTTTGAGTGGATGGGTCTTTCTTTAAGATGTTATGGAAGTATTCACTGCTTGAAGCCATCACTACCTTATGAACACTGAATGATTTGGATTTGGTACTGATAGTCAAGTCACAAAGGAAATTTTCTTGTCTCATTTTGCTTAGACCTTCCAAGAGGTTTGGGCAGTATGATGGGTCGGAAACTTCAGATGAAATGCAGCTGAAACCATTTCCTCCTTCCAGGAGTCCATTCAAGCCATTTAGTTTACTGAGGGGGCCATCTTCCACAATGATAGTTGTTTCATTGATATCTGCTTTGTTCTTTTTCACATTCTTCTTTTTAGGGGCCATGACTGCAATGAAATATTACAGCCAAGCACTTGCTAAAAATAAAATGAAACACCACAGTTGTGAAATTTAATAGCTATGTGATTATGCAACAAATCTAACCTTTATCAATACCTATAATGTCACAAAACCAAACACACAGGATAATCTGTCTTCCTAAGTTCTAGGTTGCAGCATGGCTGCTTATCAATAACAATCAATACTCCAACTGTGAAGAATATACCTACAAGTAATTCAGTAATTCCTTTTGGTTTTAAATAACAAGATCATAAATTAACATTCACCTATTATTACCACATTCATAAAGTTAAATTCTCAAAATGGGTTTGCCAGAGTGCAAAATATTGTATATATTTATTTAAATCAGACAGGTTCTAGACCTGAATTCATGAGTCTGATGCATAGGGAAAATACGGGCCCCAAACTTTGTTCATCCTTACTCCAGGGCTGCTACAGACTTACAGGTGAGTTCAGAACATGAACAGGAAATATTAAGACTGAGAAAAACTCTTAAAGAAACAAAAAACAGATGAGACATAAAGACAAAAAGGATTTTAATATGATGTCATACTGATTTTAGATTTAGGTCCTGCTCAAAACTGCTTCCAGGTTTTTGTAAGTTTTGATTTTATAGACTGAAAGTGTTCTATTTCCTGTGTCAGATGCACAAATATTTTCTGCTCATAGCATACTTTGTTTGCTTTTCAGTATCAGTAACTTGAAATATATAATCCTACTTTTAGGATTTTGTGGAGATTTAGGGAGAAGATGTCTAACTGCTACTTGAAAAGATGTCACACAAACTGTATCAGGATGTGTTATTTTAAACAAGTTCTGCATATGGGAAGGTAAGAATCAGTCCCATAGTTATGCTAGAAATCATATTTAAATTATATATATCAGCTCTAGGAGAGCTCTTAATGAACTAAAAGGCCACTTTTTGTCAAATGTGATGTGAGACAGCCCATAGTAACAAAGGAGTTACTTCAAAAAAATACATGTATATGCAAATATAGTTGAAGGAAAGCAGTGATCTTCAATAACTCAATTTAAACAGAACTGTGGAGATCAGCATTTAAATAGATTCAAACATAGCATTTATCCCCTGTATATCCATTGATTTTAAAACAATTTACCCAAGCTGATTTTCTTTGTGATCCTTGCAGTCACAAAAACTCGAACATAAAAAATGCTAATTAACGATAAGTCAAATGACTGGTTTATTGTAGATAACTAAATAAAAAGACTTCAGTAATATTTCAATCTAGAATCTCAGCACATAATTTCTTCCTTAAGCACACAGCACGTAACAAAACGGTAATTTAATTATAGAAAGGAATGGTTGCTGCCTGTGAACACCAGCAGATTTTTGCTGCTGCTGCTGGGTGACGACCATGAGCAGAGCAGGCGAGGGCGAGGGCCATGTGTGCCCAGAGTGTCAGTGTCAGCCTGTGCTGACGTGAGTGAGCTGTGATCCCTGATATGCCAGTGTGCCAGTGCAGGGGTCAGCTGCTGCCCCGCTGCCCTGCTCCGGCTGCATTCCAGGAGCTGCATCTGTTGAGACCTATCAGAGTCACCTCCCAGAATAGCAACCTCCCAGCAGCTTGCCATTTTAAGACAGGTTCAGTTGAAGGTATAACTGGTGTTTTAGTATACTTGACTGTTTAGGACAGCTTTTGTTGCAAAAACCCTATGATATTGCAAGCCTCATGTATACTTGTTGGCATGGAAAAAAAGCAAAACAAAACTTTCTGATAACTTTGTATGTCATATACATAGTTATAGCTTTGCATATTAATAGTCACAGTTTTAAAATTGGCGAGGGCATATTCTTTTGGCAGCCTTATCTATTGTTCTAAGTATTTTTAGAGACTTGTAATTTAAAATTTTTAATATAAGTAGTACTTAATGTTTATTGCCTCCTTGAATCATTGGAGAGCTCATTTAAATAACAACATTTTAAGCCTCTGTTCAAAAATGCTTGCTATCCAAACTTTTCTCCTGAGAAATGCTTCTTCATCAGCAGAAATTTCACAAGCTAGCTCAGTGTACAAGTACTGCATATGATGGGCCATGCAAACCTTCTGAAACAAATCAAACAATCCTACAATAAAACCAAGTTACTGAACTTTGAAAACCCTGAGTGATTTGGTTTTCCATGATTATTTGCTTTCATCTACTTTATTTTAGCTTCAGTACCAGTCATGCCAAAGGACACTTGGGGTCCCAAAACAATGCATTATACCAACCAGCCTCCCCCCTGCTTTAAAATGCCACCTTCTAAAAACTATCAAAGTGAGGAGTTAAAAACCTCTTACCCTCCTCAGAAAGAAACTGTCCCAGAGCTGTCCGTGAAAATGCCTCTTCCTTGGAAAATGCAAACACAAAAAGAGAGGAATTGTGGGTTAAAAAGAGTGAGAAAGATCAGAGGCCACTTAAGTCCCAGCTCACTGGTTTTCAGTGAGGCACTTCACTGTCACAGTGAGCGAGAGAGACAGGAGCCTGTGCTCGGGTGCTCTTTAAAATGACCCCTCCTCTCCATGCCTTGCTCCCTGCCTCTGCCCAGCCACAGGAGCTCAGCTTCCCTGGAAGTGCTGCCTGAAAATCAGGAGGACAAGCCTGGATCCTGCAAATGCACAGGTACAGGGGAGGAAAGGGAGAGGAAGGTGAAGATAACTACAGCAGGTAATAACTGCCTCAGGTAAGTGTAGGGTGAAGCACTTGGTTCTCCAGCTCCCAGCTGGGAGCCTGGGTGAAAGCCCTATGGAGAGGCACAGGTTTAGACTGGACGTACAGAAGACACTTCATCATGAGGGTGGTGAGGCACTGGAACAGGATGCGCAGAGAAGTTGTGGATGTCCCATCCCTGAAAGTGTTCAAGGCCAGATTGGATGGAACTTTAAATAACTCCATCTAGCAGAAGATGTCCCATGGCAGGGGGTTTGAAACTACATAGTCTTTGAAAGTCCCATCAAAACCCATTTGATGATTATTATTATTCTATGACCTAAAATAACCCAGAGAAAATACCATGGAAAAGCACTTTACACTTTCTTAGATTTTCCTTGCTTAATTCCAGGGAGAGGAAAGGAGACCAGCTGATGGGGATTCAGTCATGTTTTGTTTTGTGGAGTTACGTCACTGCTTCCATAAAGACTTGCCTCAGCTTTCAAAGATTATGGCTCGCCTCCTGATACATTTTCATAGATGTGAACTCTGATCTTCTGCCTCTCAAGTGTGTATCCTAATTTGGGGGTTGTACTGTACACTGGAATAATTTATCTCCACATCCTTGCCAGGCAACCTCAGGAATAATATAAAGCCAAACCTCCACATTCCAGGAGAATTTCATCCCATGGGAGAGATAAAAAGAGTGCAAGTGTCTGCATGGGAAGGGAAGTGTACTGGGGAAGTGGAAGTCTGAGAACATGAAGATTTTCTCTTGACTGTGCTTTGTATAACGTTTAATCATACAGATTTATTTGGCTGCCTTCAGGCTCAGATGGGTTTTTACAACAACTTCTGCAAAGTAACATTTGTCATTTTGAACAAAAGGGCATTACTGTGGGGGTGGAGCTACAAAACATCACAAGGTAAGAATGAAAAACAGAATAGGAAATCAGAGTCAGTAAAAAGTGTGAGAGAAAAGGTGAGGGACATAAGGCTCAGCCCTCCCAACAGCAACAAGGTGAACTAGCTTTCCTTTTGAAAAATAGTGCCATAGCTATGAGAAACTAAGGACAAAGCCTCATTTTCATAGAATCATGGAATACCAGGTTGGAATGAATACCAAGGATCACCTGGTCCCACCTTTCTTAGCAAAAGCATTGTCTTGACAACATGGCCCAGCACCCTCTTAGGCAAATCTTACAAGTGTCCAACCTTGGGGAATCCACCAGTTAGTTCCCTGGGTGATCATATTCTCATTGTGAAAAATTTTCCTCGTGTCAAATAATAATCTCCTCAGGAGTAATTTGTAGCCGTCCCCTTCATCTTTTCCTTGTGACTTCCTGTAAAAAGGAAGTCTCCATCTACTATGTTGTGGTTTTACATTGGCCCAACACCAGGCACCTATGAAAGTTGCTTGCTCACCCTCCCCTGCAACAGCTGAGCAGAGGAGAGAAAAAATACAACGAAGGTTTCATTACTGAGATAAGGACTGGGAGAAATATTTCAAGGGCAAACCAGGCTCAATGTAAGTTGTAAAGTGAATTTATTACTAACTAAATCAGAGGAGGATAAAGAGACATAAAATAAGCCCTTAAAACACTCTTCCCCTCCCAGCCCCTCCCTCCTTCCCACCAACAGTGCAGGGAGACAGGGCACGGAGGCTTTGGTCAGCTCATCATGGAGATTTTCTTCTGCAACTCTGGGAGAGAATCCTTCCCCTGTGAGGCCATGGGGTCCCTCTCATATGAGACAGTTCTCCATGAACTTCCCCATCATGGGTCCACTCTCATGAGCAGCAGTCCTCCCAAAACTGCTGCAACATGGACCACTCTTCCACGAGGTGCAGTCCTCCAAGAACAGGCTGCTCCAGCCTGGAAGCAGGGACCCCACTCCATGGGTCTCCCACTGGATTACAGCCTCCTCAGGCATCCACCTGCTCTGGAATGGGCACCCCCCACGAGCTGTGGGTGGATCTCTGCATCCCCCGTGGATCCCCATGGGCTGTGGGTGGATCTCTGCATCCCCCGTGGATCCCCATGGGCTGTGGGTGGATCTCTGCATCCCTGTGGATCCCCAAATCCCCCATGGACCCACGGACTCCAGGGTGACAACCTGCCTCACCATGGTCTCACCACAGCCTGCAGGGGAATCTCAGCTCTGGTGCCTGGAGCACTTCCTCCCCTCCTTCTCCACTGACCTGGGGGTATCCACACTGTTTCCCTCACACAGTCTCACCTCTTCCTCTTTGCTGACTTTCAGAAGTAAAAACCTGTGACTTTGTTTTGATTTGCTTCTTAAATATGTTATTACAGAGGCATTAGCATTACCAGCCTCTCTCATTGGCCCAGTTTTGGCCAGCAGCATGTCCATCCTCAGAGCCATCAGGGATCGGCTCTCCTGGACATGGTGTAAGTTTCCAGCAGCTTCTCACAGGACCCATCTTTGTGCCCCCCCCCCGCTATCAGAAACCAGGCTGTGCCAAACCAATACTCTCCTCCCATGTAGATTCCTACTGCTTCAAAAATACAACTAACCATATCATTAATTTAATATGTTGGATGACATCCATCATCATCTTAACACTTCTCTACATATTTTAATTCAGCAGTTCAATCTAATTATAAAATTACATACATGAACAACTATCTTTAAGACTTGAAGCTTTACATTAATAGGATCACTTATAATGATTTTTAAGCAAAGAATTTATTTTGCACTGTCCTCCATGAATTTTAAGAATTTGTAATATTTTAGGTCTTGTTGGTAGAACAAGCACATTTCTAAAACAGTACTACCAAACACATATCATATCTGTGAACCATAGTTACTTAGTGTCTCTTTTCTAACAGCCCATGCCCAGACTCCTATCAATTTTCACAATTTTAACATGCCCCAAATGGCCAACTTCTTCAGAGAAGTATTTATTTCGTTATTTTTAGTTGGGTTTTTTTAATAAAGGGTGAAATTGTCCTCCAGAATGAACATACTATCATGATATGTAGAAAATATTTTTCTAATTTTCATATCTTTAAAATTTCCTAGCGTATTGTAAAGTAAGTTTATTTCTTATTCAGTCTCTATGAATGTGTTTCCAAGATCCTTATAAGATTCATCGTTGAAAAAAACAACAGGAATACCAATGGAAAAACATCCTTACTGAAAAGACAAAACTAAGTTCTAATTTCCAAAAAATACTAATTTACAAAGAATACATGCTTTGAGCTGGGCAGTATAGAGATAACCATCTTGGGGGGACTGAGTCAACATCTCAGTGTACTAAAACTGACAAAGTCAGCTATCTCACAAAGTTCTAAAACTTTGGTTCTGTGTTAGGACAAGACCCACAAAACCTTGAGTAACTTGGGTCTTCAAGATCACAGGACAACTGGTCTTGCAAGTAGTCTTTCTCATTCTGCATTAATTAGCACACAATAAAGTCTTTTAAAAGTAACCAATACCAGGATCAAAAATCTATATATTTGCATAATGGAGATCATACATATAATTTACATAATACAAGTTTTAAAAATCAAACTTTAATATGCTTTTTAATTTTCAGATACTGAATAGTTTCCCTCATATCTTGAAAGTAGCATGTTCCTTCTGATTATTTCCTTTCAAATGGCATATAACTTAATTACTATAATGTATTTTTTATTGACTTGCAACCAGATTGTTGTCTTCTCACTTTAAAGAGGAGTAATACATTTTTTAACATACCTTCAGCCTCTCAAGATGTATCCTTTTAGGTATGAGTGAATCATGAGGAAAAAATATTTAATTTTCTTCATAATCAATTGGTCTACATGAGTGACTAAGGACAATGCAGCAGTAGCAGGTCATGAAGCAATATTTTAACATTTTAGGGGTAAAAAGTGGAAACATTTCAAGGTATTTGTTCTCAGACTAATTGACAAAAAAATTATTATTTGCTCCATGTGCATGGTTCAGAAACAACAATAGGAAAGATTTTTGTCTTAGGCAATTATATTCATCTTTTCCAGTTCATGCACAATCATGACTACACTCTTTCTGGAAATGGAAAGCCTTATGTTTGCAGTCAACATACTCTTGATTTGTTGGTGGATCTCAAGTGTCACACCCATGGCTATGTGGAGATGTATTTGGCCAACTAAAGATATTAATAAAATTCAGGCTCAGCTCTAGTTTGTGTATGCACAGCCAAATCCACACACCTCAAATCCCAAATTTAGTTCTCTGTGATAAACAGTTATGAAAAATATCTTTAAATGCACTAATCTGAATGTATTGGGTAATCACACCAGTAATGCCTTTAGGAAGGGTGAAATTCCTTATGCAGACAGGAGGCAACTGTGAAAGCATACTGAATTTCAGGGACTGCAGTCTTTACAAAAAAAGAGATGGAAAATAAATATCTTTGTTTTTTTTTAAGTAGCTGAATAAACATAAAAACATTGTTAGGAACAAATGCACAGGGCTTGATTTCACAGAGGTAGCTCTGAGGAACTGTGTTCAGCAAGGCACCCAGCCCCAGTGGATCACTCAGACCTCCCCCTGTATTCGATCATTTGCTCCCACTTCCTTGCCTAGTTTTCCCAGTCAAGGCTCATTGATCCATCCCCTGAAATTCTCACCAGATTCTTCTCCTGAGCTCAAACAAAGCCTATTCCTCTTTCTGGTTTCAATCTTTCCTTGGAAACTCACTAAGCACTGGCAGTAGGACATAGGGAGGTCATTAAAGGTGAGAGTTTGCAAGCCTTCAGCAGAGATGAAGTACAGAGCTGGGCACAACACACCCCTTGAGCATGTAGTGTCAAAACAACTTCTGGAGCTGTATTTGTGGGTATGCCAACCCCGCTTCTTCCTAAGAGGACTCACACATCAATGCCAAACAAACAAATCCTTGTAATAATCAGCATTGGCTGCAGTTTTGAAGGACTGTGTAAACTTGGAATTCTTTCCTCTTGACAGTTATGACAAGCAATACAAAAAAAGCTTGTTAGGTCTGGCCTAAAAATATTTTTCTTATTCTAGGAAAAATTTGAGATTTTAAATATTGTCTTTGCTGTCATGAAATCACAATCTTTCAGAATAATTGGGCAGCAAGAACATCTTTCCCATCCCAGGAAATCCAGCAGTTAGATAATTAGGCTTTCAAACAGCATATGGGAATTCCAGCTTCAATCACATAATCCGTATGACAATCTGACCTTCAATTTCTCTACTCAATGACTTCAATCAGAATGCTGGTGTGGGCTGAATTTTTCTGAAGATTTATTCTGCATAAATGCCACTTTGTATAAATAATGTTGTACTATTTGGGCCAGAAAATGGAGCGTAACTAGTTGTGAATAGCCTATTTTAAGGTACACATGATGAAGTTTCTACATACTGTGAAGATGAGTTACTTATTTCTGTAAAATGAAAACATGAGTATGGTTACTGGACAGACAGTCTGCATCAGGGACCTGGATTTATTTTTTCCATTTCCAACCTGAGCGCTCTACCTACTGTATACCCCTATCATCTATTTTGGTTTCTCTACTGATGAATTTTCTATAAGTGTGCCAAGCTGTAATAAGATCTATATTTCAAGAGCAGTGATCCTAACATGCAAACACCAGGCTTTTGCCTACTTAAAATTCTGCTGTAGTTCAGACTGGATGCACCTTTTTTTAACACTTTCCTCAAACACCACTTTAAAGAGTGAAATGTGTTCTGTGTAACTATTCATTACATCGATAGTAACTTCACGGGAAATTCTGCAAACCCACACTTTTAGGAGGGACTCATTCAGCTTGGGAGTCTTAAAAGCACATGCTCAGCCCCAGCAAGTTCCATGGCAGAGATCTCGTTTCAGGTGCGCAGTTCACACAGCAGCAAAGACTGATTCCCCGTGATAAGCTTTCTAGGTAATCCATGGGAGAGCCTTGCTTAAAGCTTCAAGGCCCAAAAGCGCTCAGACCCCTAAAAACAAAACAAAACAGAAAAAAAAAGCAAACCCCAAAACCAAAAAAGCCGCATTAGTCAGGACTGCAGTGGACTGCCTACGGGCGCCAGTCGCGGCTTCACGGCTTGGCTTCCCCAACACAAGGCACCCTTCCACACGACAGCCTCGCAGCCACGCACGGTCACCAGGGAAACCACGGGCCTCGGGTAACGAGAGATGTGTACCAGCAAGCGACACTGTCCGTGTCCCAGCTGCCGCCCGGGGCTGCTCCCGAGGCTGGCACGGCCGCCCCGACGGGCCCGCCCTGGCGTTCCCGGGCCAGGCCGCTCCCTGACTCATCTCCACGGGCTCACCCCCGCTTCGCTCGTTCAAATGGAGTCCAGCGTGGTAGAGAAAAGCCCACAGCCCGCACAGGTATTGCTGGTAGCTCGGTAGCGAACAACCAGCCCGGCCGAGATGAACGGCCAATATCGGAGCAGGCGCGGATACAAGAAGGACGGACGGTGCCGCAGGAGACCCGGCGGCGGTGCCGGGCCTGAGGCGGAGAGAGGGCGGAGCGGCGGCGGTGCCGCCATGGCGGAGAGGGGGCGGAGCGCTGCGCTGGGAGTGCTGGAGCTGCAGGAGCGGCTGCGCTGTGCGCTGGAGCCCGCCGAGGTACCCGGAGCGCAGGGGACGCGCTGCGGCTCCTGGGCTGTTATTTCTGTGCTCGTAGGAGATTTTCTGTGCTTCTGCTTGGTCTTAACGGCACGCATCAAAGAGGAGGGGGAGCTGTCACGCCCTGCCTTGTTGTCCTTCCTGGTCCCAGTAGAACTAAGCTGTTCTTCTGAAACAACCCCTATAGGGTGGCCAGGCTGCTCAGAAGCTGCGAGGAGTAGCTAAGGGACACCTGAGGCAGGCAGAAATGAGTGGGGAGCGCGGTCAGAGCAGGTGCTGAAGATGCGCGGGGCACTGGAGGCACAGAGGGGACACCCCCAGGCTGTGGGGCAGAGGGGGACAAGGCACAGAGGGGACACCCCCAGGCTGTGGGGCAGAGGGGGACAAGGCACAGAGGGGACACCCCCAGGCTGTGGGGCAGAGGGGGACAAGGCACTTCCCGGTCTCTGAGCAGCAGCCGGCACTCCTGAGGAAATAGCAGCAAAGTAGCATATGCCAAATTTGCCTTGATGTTTTACGAAATAATAAATAATATTTGGTTGAAGAAGGTGTATTCTAAACAGTGATTTTTTTTGTTTGTTTGTTTGTTTGGTTTTTTTTAAATTCTTTATTTCAGAGGGTCACATTCACTTTGAAAATACGGGACACTTTTACCTTGATGGGTTTCAAAGGCATTAAAACTTGATACAAGTTTGTGGCTGGAGGCAGAGGGCAGCAGTAAGAATAGTATTGTATTTGGTAGTTGATGAAAAGCCTAGCTATTAATCATGTCTACAGTGCTTTCAAAGTATATGTGTATGCATATTGAAGAAATACTAATTTTCATAGCCGATAATGGTTTATCTTCTTGAATGCCTGTGATAGAGACAATATCTTCCTAAAATGCAAATATCTGTGCAGGTGCTTATTTAGAAGTTTTAATTTGCAGTTCAATGAACCTAAGATCTCTTCCTATGCTGCAGAAATGATCAGCTATTAACAGAGTCTGAATTTGTACTTGGGATTAGTGTTGATACCTTTTTTGAACAAGAGCTAGCAAAGGAAAAGAAACTATTCCGCAGGTGATTAGTTTTTAAGTGATCCCAAACCAGTAAGTTTCAAAGCATTCTACTAAAGTGAAAAATGAGAACAACTCTGGCTAGCTTGTTTCCTTAAGGGAGGAATACAATGCTTTTATGTAGCATAGCTGCAAGTAGGTGCTGCATAAAATGGAGCTAATGGTGGTGCTGCTGCACTTCTGTCCCTGACAAAACTGTCTAGTGAAATAGAAATGTTTATGTGTAACAGGGCCTAAGGAGTGACAGAGAAAGTGAGAAACTGATAACTGTAAATTGTCAGTCACAAAAGGTACTCCTAACAGAAGTTGAATCTAATAGAAATTATGTGGTTAGGTATCTTTATAGGCAAAGAGGAGAGTTCTAGAAATGTGTGAAAAGAATTACAAATCAATATTACAGATGTGTATCTAGGCAAGCATTGTTGTTGTCAAATACTTCTGTTCCATACTGAGAATATTTGTCTTTGGACTTTTTAATATTGCTAAAAAGTTTTTGGTAACCATGCAGAACGTCATTTGTCCATTTCAAAAGCTTCTCAATGCGTGTGGTTTGATAGCTACCTACTGAGTTTTCAGAGAACTGACAAAGGAAAGAACAGCTAGTGAATTATCATTCTAGGGAAGGTACAGGGAAAACATACTGTGCTAGTCTTAAAGGTCAGTGAAATGGTCTTCATTGGCATTGATCATAAAGGAGCACACTGAGCAGCTGCATGATGTTAAGATGTAACTGATGTAGAATTAAAGGGTGGTGCCATGATCTATACCCTCAGTGAGATGTTACATAGATATGTCCTGCTGTATTTATCTCAAATTGTATTTGGTTGACACTAATTGTTGTAAATATATGCAAGCTTCAAGGTATTTGACTTGTTTCTGTATGATGCTGATTAGAGTACCATCAGAGTAGCAGTGTGATGGGCCCAATATAATACATAAAACTGATTTCAGTTGCTCTTGCCAAAAATAAGTGCCAGGCCTCATAAGGAAACAATGTTGGGTTATGTGTTCGTGGTGTTTTTTTTGGGGGGAGGTTGGAGAGTGATGACACATCTTTTTGTGACTTGATGCTACTGAAATATTTCTTAATTTAGAAGACAGCAAGCATTGTAGGGAAATGCTATGCATACTGAAGTAATTTGTAATCAAATGAAGAGAGTCCCTTCTAGAAACCAAGTTTGATCACGTGGTAGGCTACATTCATTTGAGCAACACGTTTTGCCATGGCTCAGTGGAAAGTCACAGCTAGGAGCTATGAATATAGGTCACTCAGGATAGGAGACTGTATTTTGGAAAGCGTTGACTCAGAAAATGATTTGGAGTTCTGATGTATTACCAGTTGAGCATGAAATTGCAGTAGAGTGCAGTGGCTTATGGAGTAAATGCTATCTTTGGGTAGCTTAGCAGGGTTATGTTATTATTGCTATATAACATTAGAGGGACAATTACAGGAATATTGTGTCCTGTTCTGAGGATTGTTTTTAAAAACAACACTGACCAAGCTGGAAAGATAATAAGATAGTCAGAGAATGGCTGTAGCTCTGGCAAGCATACCTTAATGAAACTAAGGAGCCAAGGTAAAGTGTGTGATTAGTATTTACATTTATTTCTGTGTTGTGTAAGATGATCAGAAGAAAGCTCCTTTAGTGTAATTAACAGATCATTAGATTTAGTAGCTGGAAACAAAACTAGGTAATTGTTTTAGGCTAACTGCTGTGTTTGGGTTTTTTGTTAGCTGAGGGCATAGGGATTATTTGATTGGGACAGAGTTGGGTTTTTCTAAGGTGTTTTCCTCAAAGTCCTAGTGCTCTTTCAGATGAGCAGTCTAGCTCAGCTGGAAGTATTGACTTGATAGAGTTTCACATGCTTTGTTATAGAAGAGAAAAAAACTAAAGAATCATAGAGATCTCTTTGAAAGAGAAGTGCAGCTATTGAGCAAGGAAGGAGGGAAAACAGGAGTTACCGTTGGGAAATGTTGTCAGTCCCCTGATGGTCTCGGAACTTGTTAATGGATTCCATCTTTCCTGAGGTTCCAGGCTCAGGTAGGAAAATAAGAGGAGACTGTACAACACTTGTTTAAAGGATGATGGAGCAACACTGGTGTAGTTGGGAAATGACCAAACCCAGTGCATCCGTTAGCCGTTGTTACCACTTTGCTTTCAGTCTTGGCTCTGGAAATTTTTTTCTGTTTACATACTTCTTTCCCATTGCTTATTACCACTGATCTCTGCTTTCCAAATCCCAGCCTGCTTTCCCTTCTTTCCTGCATCTTTGCTTGCCTTTGTTCCTGTTGTCATCTTTGCTTTTGTCTCACACCACTGTGTGGGTGCCAGCTTTCACTTTATCCATAAGGCTTTACCTGTTTATCTTGCATGAGGACCTAGGTATTGGTTTTTCTTGGAATGTATTTTATGGAAAAAAATCCCAGTCCTAAAGGGTTTTGATCATTCTTTATAAATCAGTGTTTAGGGATTATGTAGACTAGTCTAGGAATTGTATATGAAAAGAACTTTTCTTCAAGATTTTTCTATGAAGTTGACAGTCTCTTTTAGAGTCTTTCCATGAGGATATAGCTGATAGTGGTATGTGAGGTAAAACAGTCTGAAAAGCAGTGGAGGGCAACATGTATTGTGTGTGCTTGGAAGGTCTTGCATAAATTACCAGATCCTGTCCAGTGAGAGAAGAGCCAGATAGGCCACAAATGCTATGGTGAAAGAAATGGTTAGAGAAAGATCCCTCAATAGTTAGCCTTTATTTTGTTTTTGAACGCCTGTTCAGAGGAGACTTTATCATTTTGCCTTATTTTATGCAATAATTATAATGGTATACTATAAGTAGGTATCATGAGAAGAAAATTTGTGTTTCTAGCAAGGTCTGGTTTTGGTGACAGACTTGACTGTGTCTTGTGCTTCCCAGTATACCTTTCTCCAAAGCCTGCTGGATACTGGAGCTTGGTATTTGTGCCTTGTCTTTGGTAATTAGAAATCTCTAGCAAATAGGATAAATACAAAGTTTCTCTGCTGCTACAGATGCTTGCCACAAATTATATTTGCTGATTTTCTGATAGTGTCTGTAAGTAAGTTTGGTTCTAAATCCCAAGAACTTGGAGTTTTGTGATTCCTCCTGGGAGGCTGGATGTGGCCATATACTTTGTCCAGTTACAGAACAGTCTTGTACTTGTCCTGTACATGCAGAGCTGCTGATTCCTCTGCAGCCTGAGCTGTTCCCTGCTTCTAAGTGGTTGGTATCACTTCTAAAAACCTTATCAGTGTGTCTGATCAATTTTTTCTATTTGAAAAAAATGAAACAGTGTTATTTGTCTTAATTTTCCAAATGTGATATACATTTCAAGTAACCAAAATGAGCAGTGTGGTCTGTAGTTTAGAAAACTTTGAAGATTTTGTTTTTCATTAAAATGTGTTGACTGCTTTTGAATATGCTTGTTATCCAGATACTTTTGTAATTTAGCCTGTTGGTTTGAAGTTGTATGAATAGTAATTGCCTGCTTCCTGATTTTTTTCTTCTGAAATAAACTTTGCTTTATGAGTTAACTCAGTCCAAAATCCATCAAGAGGAACTATTCAAAAGCCCTGTTCTCTGTATCTAGATGAAAACATCCCTTAGTATTCTTCCACAAATAGGTTTGTCTCTGGTAAAATAAAAAGGATTTATTCCCGGAGGTCTGTACTGCTTGATTATCTAGACATGTTAAATATCACAATATGTGTCAACAGTGGGTTACTTCCTTTTTCATTACAAAATAAATTAAATCAATGAGGATATATAATCTTCTAATTAAATAAAAGTGAACTAACTTGACACTGATATTCTCATGCATTAGAAACTATGTTAACATTGTAAGCAATTACTGTTTTTCTTGGGGAGGGCCTTATCTTAAAGATGAGCAGACCTTCATATGGCTTTTGTGCTGGTTCTGAAATCTTGGTGAGGAAGCTGTTTTTTGGTTTAGCCGTTTTGTAGTTTTGTAGCTACCTGAACTTTTCTGAAAGGTATTTGATTTGTTATCTCTGGTCCTAGGTGTGTATCTCACCTTGTCTCACATTTTCCTAGGCTGTGAAGCATTTCTCTTGTGCTTGTTTAGACTCAGAAGCACTGTTTCAGAGTGGATGATTTACAAAAGAACTGCATGCCAGGAGTGTAGCTAGAGCCCACTGAACACAATGAAAATCCGTGTCAAGTGTGGGATTCCACTACTCTAATGCATTGTAGGAGCAATGAAACTTAAAGCAACACTAGAGCAACATATCCCTGGAGTGCATTTTGTAAATTGTTTCCTTGTGCTTGCTACTCATTTTTAGTACCTCTTCCACTTTCTGCAAAGCCATTTCTAATATAGCAGTATCTAATAAAGCAGTATCTAATATAATAAATGACAGTTCATAGGTTATTAATATAGCTCTTATTGTTGTCAGAAGATTTCTGGGTAGCGTGTTCCTGCTGTTACACTGAGAAGTATCAATAATCTGAAACACTTGACTAGTATTTCAGGCTTTGTGAAAGCCCTCTGAAGTGCTGCTATTTCCGTTGTACATTAATTCTGTCATCTCCATAACATAGCTTCATGTGTGTGGTTGGGAGTGTTTTAGTGGCAACACTAAATTGGAGAATGCCATTCTTAATAAACAATGACAGAAAGGTGAGACAAATTTGCTGTGTATGGTTAGCTGCAAGACTCTGGGGTGCTATACCCATTGCCAAATAAATTGGCTTGTATTGCTGTTGAAATTTATACTTCTTTGTTATTAAAACACTTCTCATAGGAAGATTAGCATTTTGTATGTGAAAAAAATCTTTCCTGCTTTTATGGAAGTGTTGAGTTTTCTAAGAGGTGTAAGCTTTGACAGTGCAAAAGAAAATAGTTGCTCTAGCTTGGGCTTGTTTTGTTAAAATTCAAGTTGCAGTTATGTTTTCAAAACCTTATTTTGTGCAGTTTTGGGCTTGCACCAGCTCTATCGTCCTTTCTTGGCCTGGACTGATGAAGTAGTGCTGCTGACTGTGAGGCTTGCTGATTTTTGCTTGGTGGCTTTACATAATGCGGCTTTTGTGCTGGCTCTGTGGCAAATGAGGGCCACTGCTACTGGAAGAGTAGGCATATATACATATATATATATATATATATATATATATATATATGTAGACTCTACTAGTGTTATTGATTTTTACTGTAATCTCTGTAGCAGTAAATTCAAATTATGCACTGGATTTTCTGTTACTGAATTTGAGGGGTTGGCAGGACTGCACTGATGTGCAATAAAGGGGTGCTTACATTTTCCAGGAATTACTGGATGTTCCTTTTAAAGCTATTGTGTATTTTTGGATTAAGTATGTGAATGAGGATGAGAAGAACAGAATAAGATTTCCAAGTATTTGTTTAAAACAATAAATCTAATGTTTCCTTCCAGATTATAAAAACACTTAAAGTACTACAAGGTTTGGATTTATCGGTGGATATTTTAGTGGTAAGTGATCAATAATAATAATACATTGAACTCTTCTATAGTGAATGACTTGGTAAATTTGTAGAAGTTTGTTAAATATTTGTAGAAGTGGTAAACATGTTGCATTTTATAATTTTTAACTTATATCCTATTTGGTTAGATTCATTTTCCAAAAGCTGGTCGTCCAACTGGATGAATGCAGTATTATGTCAACAGTGATAGTACTGAGCAGGGAACTGAGCATATACAGGACACTTTGGTAATCAGGTTGGCTTATTTTCACTGTAAAGCTGCCTTCAATGAATGCTTAAAGCTAATACAGGTGAACCATTCTTTAGATCAATTGTCTAACTCTTCCATCTTTCATTAGGAGCTTGAAGTTAATTACTTTTATTTAAAGAGCAGGAATCCCAAATAATGATTCCTGTGACTTTTATCCCCATCCAAGCTGCATCCTATCAAATTCTATATTAGATGTTCTCACACTGGTCTGTGAAGCTTCTAGCTATTTTAAGCAATGTGTCTGTGTTTTGAAAAGAAGAAAAATGGGTTTTGTGAGAGAATTCTTTGAAGAGTAAGAGGACAAATTGCTAAGATATTTGGATGGCCTATTCAGGTAAAGGCATTTGCCTGCCTAGACACAGGCAGACTTCTACCAAAATGAAGCAGTATTTATTTTGCTTTCCAATAAAAATACATAATCTTGTATTGCAATTCATTTTTTAAAATTGTTAGTTGCAGATGATTCATGTTCCCAGAAATTTTGCATGCTTTATAATGGGACAGACTTTGAAGCCTTCAAGTCAAATAGAGGAAAGTGATGTCTTACAGTGGAGGGCTCCACATATTTTTAATGCATTTGAAGAACATAAATAGCTTTATGAAGTAGTCCTACTAGATTTCTTCCATCTGTTTGCAATAACTGACTTACCAAATCAGATTGCTCAAATTATATATGAGCTAAATATACTTGAAGTGAATTTAAGGAACCCCTTTCTAAAGGCTGAGCTGATTATGTGGCAGTAATGTGTATAACTCACACTTCACAGGAGCGTAATTTCACTAGTTAGCAAGACTATTCATAGGTTGCAGTGAACCTAGTGAATTCTATATTTTGTGTGCATTTTAAAAGTGAGAGTTTGTGAATCAGAGATGCTTACTGATAATACAAGATTAAAATCACCTGTGATTCTACGAACACTCAAAGTCTGCAAGATATTTTTGCTTAAACAAAACACACTGGAGTGAGACTTGAAGACACATTGATATTGTGAAAATAGCTCTGCTGTTCTGACCCTTCAACCCTGTACTACTGGTTGAAATGTATTTTATATTAAACCATGCCCAACATATATGCTCTCTGATATGCTAAAATTCACTTCATAAGCCTAATGGAAATTTGAATTGATGCACTTTGGTGGGCTTAAGCATTTGAGAGAAGTGAAATTCTTGAAATATGTACATTTAATGGAGGAAAATTACTTATCTTAGTTTTAAGATAAATGAATTAAGCCTGCATTTTTCCCCCCCATATTTGGTTATAGATAACTACCTCCTTCAATTCTGTTTGCAGTATAAAGAGGGAACTTATTCTTTGGCTGCCATAGGACTGCCCTGAATATTAGGCTAATGCTGTTTGTAGCAGTTTTAGAGGAGGCTTTATTTGGGATGAGAGTTGTGATTTAGTCTGCCCATCTTTCTTGCTCTATCTTCAACAGGAAACTGGCATAGACAAAACAGTACACAGTTTTAGGGAACATGCCACTGCTGGGAATGTAGCTAAAAGCCTGTTAAAGCAATGGAAAAAGCTTATTTCTCCAGAAAGTAAAAGGTAGGTGTGAACTTCTCCCTTAATTATACTGTAGTGTAGTTTTAAAATACTGATTGGAAACTTAGGAAGGTGTTTGGAATGTACATTGAACTGGAGTGTGGCTTGAATGCAAGAAGTGAGAATGCAGTTGGAAAATGAGGAAAACAATTAAACTATTATTGGTCAACTAGCCAGTCAGCACTCTGACTTCAGCTGCTTTTTGTGACTGTCACAAGTTCTTAAGTCCCAGCTGATACAAATGGGATTAAACCATGATGGGCACTGCTCTGCACTTCAGGAAATTGGGAAACTTGCTCTTTGTTCCCAGAAGTGGTGTTTAATGAGGCAGCTCTCAAGTAATGTGGTTGTATAAAGGTTTTCTTGTAATGTTCTTGTGGAGTGAGAGGGCCTTCTAACATTGGAGGAGGCACAATGAAGAGATGCTGTTTCTCCTGAGACTGGAGCAGCCACCACCGCCATGGCCAGGGCCACTCTGCTTTAGATATTTTGCAGAGTTCCAACAGTTCCAGAGAGTTGAGCTGGGAAAGCCAAGGTTTTTGACTAAATAGTGCGTTTTAAATCTGAAGTTGTTCAAACAACACGAAATACCAGAATCTGTGATAAGGAAATCATAAATGCTGACCTGTTAATCTGTATCATCTAGAGAGCATGTTGTAAATTTTCCTGTCTTCTAGTTATTTCAACCACAGTGTTTTTGTTACAAAGCATTCAGGGAAGCTTTGTGAAAAGTGGTATCCAGCATGTTATAAGCAGATAGTACTGCTGGGTCTGTTTTCCTGCTCAGGGTTATGTCCCTATTCCCCAGTTGTTTTACTGTCAATTCTTGTTTCAATATTTAGCACTGCTGGACCCAAGCGCTCTGTGATTCTGTTCTGATAATGGAAGAATAAGAACAGAGTGCAGAACTAAATTCTGGGTTTTGTGAAACTATGACACATGGTGTGATTTTATGCTTTTAGTTTTACTAATATTGGAAAAACAGATTGTTTAAGAATTTAAAATCAGCTGCAGTATGGGATGTAATTTTTTTATTATTGCAGTGATCACAGAGGAAGAAAAAATAACGAGAAAGAAAAACATGAGACACAATCTTCTGTTTCCAAGGAGATTAAGCCTTCAGAGAAACCTGAAACATCTGTACTGGCCTTTAGAAGTTCCAGTAGTGCTCACATTTCTACAAAATTGAATAAGGAGCATATTGGTAGTGAAAAGACCCATCAAAGTACAAATTCCAAGTCTCTGAAAGAATGTGATAATAAAGAATGTAGCAGCAGTGTTTCTAAGCATGCTTCCCAGGGTACCTATTCTCAGGCTAAAGAGTGTGAGTTCAAAGAGAGCACCTCTACAGAGAGCAAGAAAATTTCAGAAAAGCAGCATTCCTCTGCAGCTGATGAAGTCGTATTGTCCCTGAAGGAAAAGCCTAGTAAGGATGCTTCCAAACAGAGAAATCCTAAACGTGTGAAGAAACCAAACCAAAATCTTGTAATGAAAGACCAAGCCAAATCATCTAGTGATGAGGAATTTGAACCCCCTATGATGTCATTTGAATCTTATCTTACTTATGATGAGGCTACCAACAAAAGAAAGAGAAAGGCTTGCTCTACTGGTGCATGGCCAAAAAAGTGCAGTGAACAGAAGAACAGTTCGTTACCACAAAAGACTTCAAAACTTTCTCAGGCAAAAGAGGGAGTTGAAGATAGAAAAAAATGTGAGATTGGTCAGTCAGAAACTCCCAGTAAAAAGGTAAACAACTACAAAGTTGAGATAAATGGCAGACAAGCAAGTGCCTTAGCCTTTTAATTCCAGTGAAATTTTTCTGTGTTTATTTTAAGAAACAGATTGCATGACTGATACATCAGCTGCATTGCAATTGCCAATAATTGCAATAATAAGGGAAAAAAAGAGATAAAGTTTGCAATTCAATTAGTTGTATTGTTAGCATTATTTTCAATATACAATAGTGTTTGATCCTTACCAACTAATCTGCATTTGACTTGCAAAATGCAAAGGCAGTTCCTTTTGGAAAGATGTCCACCTTTTTCTTTCTTGACTATCCTAGTTTGTGGCTGATGCAGCTCTTTGTGTATACAACAGTCCTTTTGTCAGATGCTGTTGTTCTTTAATAGTGAATGTTAAAGTTTGCAGTGGAACTGAACATTCTTTATATGCATTGAAGTAAACCACAGTATTGCATATAAAACTAGATTATACATATTCCTAATCTGAGCTGTCCTAGCGCCTTGTAATGCAAAAATCTTAAGTAACTCCTCTGAGAAAATGTGTATGCAAAAATATATATTAATTAGACCTTTTAAGTGAAGAATTCTTCTGCACTGAAAATCAGTTATCTTCAGATTTATATCTTCACTGTGATGTGAAAGCTTTAGGGTTTTTTTTTTTTTTATGGAAGATCTGCGATCTGAACGTGGTCTCTTCTGTCCCAGATGGGGAAATGTTAATGTAGAGGCTTACGTATGATACTCTAAGATAAACTGTTTGAGGAAAAACCTCAGATATTCAAACAGTTGTGAAAAGTTACTATGGATACTTAAATGAAGTGCAGGGAACGGAAGTTTTGGCCTGCAAGTGCCTGACTTGCAATTGGAAGACACCTGAGACCAAATTTACACATTGTAGCTGATCCATTTCTAGGGACCCATGCTTAACAGGCTCCTGCGCCTTTAAATCCCTTTTTAGGGGGTTAACTGTGAACGTTTTAGGCTCAATGGCTTACTGAGTGTGATCTAGGAGACTTGATAGGACCAGATATAAAGCTGTTTCTTATATTTTAGAATTATGCTTTTGTCACGCAGTTTTGCTTCATTCACTACATGCCTCATTAGTGATTTATCTGAAATCCCATTAGCTCTACACTTTTACTCTGTTCTTTAATCTTTCTATGTGCTAATTGCAGATGTCCCACCAAGTTCTTTTTGTAGGATAGTCTTGATAAGAGGAGTATGAAAGGATATACTGAAAAGTAATCCTATGAGTAAATTTCAGTGTAGAAAAGCAAGAATTCTAGTTATCCTAGTTAATTTTGGGATTTGCATAAAAGTTTGGGGGTCTATTTTAGCTTACTTTAAGCCTGGTTAACCCCAAATTTATAATATTGAAACAATCTTCCCTTGACTGTCCACAGGCCAAAGTGGTATCCCTCCAAGAGCTTCTTAATACTCCACTACCTAGAACTCTGCCAGGCATCCCAGAATCATCTCCCCCGTGTGCTGCAGACTTTACAGGTAAGTAATATATAAGGCTGATAAATGTGAAATAGTGCAGGTTTTCACAGCTCTGTGTAGAAATGTTGTATCCCCTTTTCCAATAAGCTGTATTAGCTCATCAGTCCATGGCAAAGAAGGGCCTCACTTTCTCATCTGTAGAAATCTTGTTGAAGCTGAAGGGAGTTATAAGGCCTTCCTTCTTATGGGTTGCTGAGTAAAGGAATGCTGAGGAAGGTTGCCACAGACTTAGAGAAGGCATAAATCAAGTGGCAGTTCACAGGTTCCATTCATCTTTACTCATGTCTATACCTTAGAACAGGCAAAGCCTTAGCAGGAATTATCTTAGGTAGAAGAAATATGAGGCACTAAGCCTAGCTTTGGCATAGGAACCACTAGCATCATTGTAGGCAGGTGACATAAGATACCAATGGTTCCCCTAACAGCTCTTCTGATGTTTCAGTGGTTTCCTACCACTGGGATCTTGCAACATTGCTGCTATTGCAGCTTCTGGCTTCTCTAAGATAACTCAGGAGGATTAGTAAGGTTCTGTAGATGGGTAACAGAGCAATCAAGGTGTGAATACAACTCATGTAGACTGGAGATAAATAGTGCAAGACTGGTTTGAGTCAGTGTAGCTCACTTGCAGTGTACATCTTGGAGTTAAATGATGGTGAATGGACTTTTGCAAATTACAATACATGGAAGGGTCCCATGCTGTAATGCAGTAACTTTGTATTAAGAAAATATTTTGTATACGTAAGTAAAAGTAATGTATGTTTATCTCAGAGCTGAATGTTTGAAGCATTGTGAAACCTGCTTGATGTCTTGCTTGCAGCATCCTTAGCACCTGTTGCAGAAGCACCCCAGCAAGTCAGTGAGATAGCTCAATTCACAGGACAGAGACTCTACTCTAAAATGCAGGTTTACTCTGGCTCTAAGGCAGTCTGCCTTTCGAAGATGCTTACGCTGTATGAGCTGTGTGTCCGCATGCTTCACAACAATATTGAGTGTGAGTACTTCAGGGGATCTGTAGCACTTGTGATTCCATAGGTATGAGATTTTTTTTCTCCATGCCAACTACTGGCCTACTAAAATATGTTGTCCCTCCCTACAAATGGTGACTTGGAGCAGGTTGAAAGGCACTTGCACAAATGGATTGACGACTGTCCTAAAACGTAGCTTTGTTTTGAAGGCTTACAATTTTTAAAGGTCCAAGTTTACTTAAAATAATATCTTATGAATTATAAATTAAAAATTCTGCCCCTCCCCCCCATGTATGTTGTGATCAAGACTTTCTTCCTTGCATAGGCAGAGGAGGAATTGATGCCTATCAGTAAAGTTGGGGCAATGACTATCCAAAGATGCTTTATCCATCCCCAAGTATAACTGCTAGTCAGTATGGAACTGCTGATTTATACATGTTTTCATAGCCTGACATAGGATGATGTGCTAGTGCTTGTTAAAATTAACTTGTGTTTTTATTTTTAAACTGAGTGGTGTTACCCATTGAGTAAAATAAGTGAGATACTGAAAGTACTATCCTCTTTTGTAGTGCTACAAGAGGCAGGAGGTGTGCCCTTTGAAATTCTTGAGCCTGTGCTAACACGTTGCACACCAGAGCAGCTGTTTCGAATAGAGAAATGTAATCTGGTAAATTCTGCGTTTTTAAATTTGGGGAACCACAGAGTTCCACAACTCCATGGGCTGCACTGGTTTTCTGTCTTGCATATAGATTTTTTTTTAATTCAGCTGTCATTATCAAGTCTCCCTTTCTCAAGTTTAAAACATTCAGGAGAATTACTACTGGTGACAAATGACAATGCATATAGAAGAGTATTTCTGTTTCTAAAAATAGGAAAAAAACTATGGCCATCGTATTTACCTCTGAAATAGCTGGGAAAGTCAGAACTAGCTGTTTTCAAGTTACAAACTATTAGGCCTGCAAAGCGTATCGGTCAGGAAGTAGCTGGGGTGAGATTTCATGTGTGTGGTAGATTTCTTGTCTAGCCTGTCAGGACCTGAGCTGCATGATGCACTTGGACATTGATGTTCTGAGTGTGCAGTCTTTCATACGGCAAGCTAGCCTTTTTCTGTGTGCTTCAAGTTGAGAGCTGGAGTGGCCTGAATCTGTGCTGTGAACACAAGTCTAGCCTGTAAGCATGGCTGACTGACTACAGCCTGGAAATCACACAGCTTCAAGCAGCTGAGCTGGAGTCCCTGCATGGTATTGCCACAGTGTGGGTACCTGTCAGCACGTGTGGTGGGATTTGTTCTGTACCTTCTTCCACCAGAGGTTTGGGTTGTGTCTGTAGGCTCACAGAACAGATACTCTTGAAAATGTTATTTTTAAATCTCTGATTTATGTTACTTTGTGTTTGAATTAGATGTTTATAAAGGAGACTGACCACTTGTGGAAGAAACACTGCCAAAGATGCTTTAAAAATGAGAACCTTCTGGAATATGAGTCTTGGCGTGAAATGTACTGGAGACTGTTTAGTCAGAGAGAACATAAACTGAAGATCCTTACAAAAAATATTCTTTCAGCTCAGTCTGAGAAACCAAAAGGTAAAATCTCTGGTTAGCTCTTCCACTTACAAAACCCAATCTCTTCTGCTGTTCTTGACATATGTTTGGTTTAGTGATTTGTTTGCAGTGTGTATTAACGCTATACTTCTAGGAGAAATCATCAAGAACAATCACTGTTACTTTTAAATTAAAATTTGCTTAAAAAATAAACACATGCATTAATACAATATGTTGGTGTATTCTGCAAATATTATGCATTAGACAAATCTTACCTTACTGGTTGGACTAAGGATTCTGAGCAGCAATGCAAAGAATTTTGGACATGAAAAGTCATATATCCTCTGCTCCTTGCTTCTGTATTAGGCAGGCAAGTAAAAATGGCTTATGTGACTGGTGCAGCAAAACCATCCAAGAAGATTTGCCGACAGCAAGAAATCCATGGGAGAGCAGGACCTGTCATCCAGCTTCATCCCACAGAGAAGTGCAAGTAAGTGCTATGTACTATGCTTTTAATTTGAATGTGTCTTTGTCAGTTCAAAATCGTGCTTGCAAAATAATTTTAAAGTTCTAAATAACTCCACTGACTTTCGTTTTTCTAAGTGGCTAGTAGCTAGAAACAAACTTGCCTTTTAAGTCTTGTGTACGCCTCTGCCATGTGTGCATTGTCATTGCACATTTCTCAAAAGTGCCAGTGAATTCACCCTCCCAGCTGGAGTGTAAGTGGATGCTGCTTCTTTTCTCCAGTTTGCACTAAAGCTGCTTGGCATCCTAGGGTGATTCCATTGTTGATGTTTTGGGTCTATAAACCTGCCTAACAGCCTCACATGTTCTTCTGCTTTGACAGAATCCCAGTCAGCTGGCTGGTGTGATACAGCTGACCAGAATGAACCTTAAGAACTTTTCATACTTTTTTTATTTTTTTCCCTGTGAATTTTAGGAGCTTAGTCAAACAGCCTTGCTACTCAAGGTGGTTATAAATATGGGTTTGAAAGGGCAGCCTGGATTTAAGAATTTTCTTAAACTCAGCTTTTGCAGCAGATAAATTTTTATAATTGTGCCTTTAGCTGGTGAGATTTGGACGGTTCTTTCCATATTGTTGTTATTGCAAATGGAAAGATAAGCTATGGCCTTGGTGGGGACTAAGGCACTTAGAGTTGCACTTTTGCTTTCAGCTGCTCTGTGGGAGGTTGGTTCTATATTGTGACAGACGTGCCTTCCTAGTTTAGGTGCTTCAAGTGCAGTAGCATACAAGTATCTCTGTCCTTTGTGCTCCAGCAATCTCTAGACCAGTAGCTGAATGACGTAGACCAAGCCTTGCATGATTTTTTTTCTCAGACATGAAAGAGGCCATAAGAGGGTCATTGGTTTTCCTTCTTGAGAACCAAAGGATTTCTTTAAGCACCATGAGTTAATCTTCCCTGCTTTGAGCTATTGGCTTTTTTAAGCTGCAGAATTTGTACAGCTGAAATTCTCACGTGAGGAGCTGGTCTTGCAGGAGTTAAAAACTCCTGCTAAGGATTTGCATGCAGATCCTTAGCAGGCTGCTGTTCTCACTCAGTGCTGGCAGAATCCTCAGTGACTGGCTCTCAGGAGTACAGGGCTGGTAACTTTTGGTGACATTGTGCTGGCACTTTAATGCCTTTTGCTTGTGGGTCACAGAGGTTTTGTTTTTAAACATCTGCCCTAATTTTCTGTCAGTGAGCTAGTTAGCAGTTCAGCTGTGTTCAAAGAGAAAAATAAACACTAGATGCAAACTAGAGCACAGGACATTATGAATCACAGTGTCGTTTCTGGCCATTTTGGTTTGTCACAAACCCTGACCATTTAATTTTAAAGACTAATAAGAGACATGAAGTCTTATAAATGTAATATTTGTTCAGAAATTTAAATGGAAAATGTGGTAATCTGTGTGATCCCTTCTAATCTGAGTTATCCTATGGCTTTGAAATGTATAGTCTCTTAAATGTATCCAATCAGGCTGTTGGTTTTGTTTTTTTTCTTCAAAATGAGCCATAGCAAATAGATACTTAATGCTAACTTATTTCTTACTTGCTTGTTTTAAAAGAACAAGGATTCCAGAAATGAGAGACAGAAATAACACATTGTCAAGTCTGATATTTGCTGGCAACAGTAGAAGTTCCAGCTCAGGTGTCATGATTCAAGATGGAAAGAAGCCTATCAAAAGTAAGTGGCATTTCCTAATATGATAAATTTGTTTTACCCTTCTGCCTATAATACCAGCTTAAGTTGCTCATAACAACTTAAGTTAGTGATCCTAACTGGTCTCTTTCTTTTGTTATTGAAGAAATAGCACCAATCATGAAGAAAACTTTGAAAGCGCTGAGGAATAGAGTTCGACAATGATAAAATGAAGCTGTGTATTTGAGGGTTATTTGATGTGATTGTTTGTGTATTATGCTACAGTGAATGAAAGTAATGTTCATGTAAGCACTGTTCAATTTGCTTTAGTTAAAATAGTCCTGGAAAAACTGCAAGGATGAATAATTAGCAATAAATACTGAAACCTCAGAGTCCTTTCATACTGCTTCTTTCTTACTTGAATTGAAATAAGGTCAGTACACACTAATGACAAATCAGTTTATATGAAACTGATTTATATGAAACTACAGCACAAATTTTGTTAGGAATGGCTGAGGGAATGGGGGTGGGTTTAGTCTGGAGAAAAGGAGGCTGAGGGGAGCACCTTAATGTTCTCTACAGGTGCCTGAAAGGAGGTTGTACATGGGTGGGGGCTGATCTCCCAAGTTACAGGACAAGAGAAAATGGCCTCAGGTTGCACCAGTGAAGGTTTACATTGGATATTAGGAAAAATTTCTTCACTGAAAGGGTTGTCATTGGAACAGGCTGTCCAGGGAAATGGCTGTGTTGTCATCCCTAGAGATATTTAAAAGATGTGTAGGTGTGGCATTTGAGGATCAGACTGCTGGATTAACAGTTGGACATGGATGATCTTCAAGGTCTCTTCCAACCCAAACAATTGTGATTCTATGATTGTATATAAATGTGGAGATGAAAGAAAACATGGGCTATACTCTGATCTGCTGCACTGTTTGTCATGAAGAGTCCTAGCTCGCAACCTCACAGCCAGTTGTCTTAAAGCGAAGAAGCTATTTGGTCTTGGATAGCTGTCCTATCAAGAGTTAGGAACTGCTGCAGTTTGGGGTTGGTCTATGAATGGGTTTAGTTATATGTCTTTGTAGTTTCTTCTTCTAAACCAGTTCATTTGCATGAACTGTAAGCCTGACTTTGCCTTGAAGGCATGCCTTAGAAATGGGGGAACTCTATCAATTGCACTCAGTAGTTGCAAGTAGGCCTTATATCTTCCTTTGCATTTCCTTAGGATTTGGCATCTTAGAACACCTCACGAAGCACAGGGCAAGGTTGTCATGAAGTGTTTGAGTTGATGTCTTACTCAAAACACCTTATGTGTGAATTTCCTCACCATCCTATATGTTAGGTATTACAGATGGATTACAAAGATACTGCTACTAAAAATGGCTTTTACAGCCATTAACGTGATCACCCATACATAACAGCTTGTGCAAATGCCCTGTTTATACAGGGATTTGAAGTCAGCAGGTGTGCTGGTGTGTTGTATTTTTTTCTCTGTGTGTTGTAGTTCCATTAAGAAGAATGGAAGTTGAAAACATGCATGTTGAACTGGAAAGGCTGGGGGAAACTTTCACTGTTTCTGGAATCAAATATTAACAAGTAGGAGAGGTAATGGAGCATCTGTCATACATACCTGAACAGCTCATCCCAGAAGCATTGTTTACAAAACTCAAATCTGGCTGAATGACCAATGTACCACTCTTTGTTGCTAATCAGTTGGTGGCAGAACTCAATTCAGCTGAAGGTTACTATGAAGTGTGGTATCCTTTTGTGTAAGAAAATACAAAGTCATTGGTTTGGCTCTGGCATTTGAGAACACAGCTGTAGCCATCCAGAACAGATGTAGATGATGGGAATATCTACTTTGGAGCTGAAGGATAGTTGTCCTAACTTATTGACTTACTGTCCTGGTTTGAAAGACAGGTGTTTGCTAAGGAAATGATCCTTCCTTCCTACAGACTATTATGATTCTGAAATTAAGGGAGCTCTCAGGCAAAGATATGGGGGTGGGAATAACAGTTCTTTACTAGCATATCTAACAAGACAAACCAGAACAACAACAGCTATGAAATTACCCACAAACAGAACAGTAACTCAGTCCCAGTGTTTTTTGGCTGCAGGCACCTTTTCCCTGAGCTGCAGTTCCCGGTGCTGGGGGCGGGCGGGTCCCACAGAGCTGCAGGAGGGCTGGGGGTGATGGCAGCGCTGTCCCAGGGGGAGAGAGAGATGGAGAGAGAGCTCTCCGCTCACGGTGTGGGTCCTGATGGTCAGCAGAGTGCTGGATGGTGGCAGGTTACAGCGAGAAGGCAGCAGGGCAGGGTCTGACAGCAGTGAGGATGGCTCCCGATGCTGGGATGGCAGGGATGGGACACAGGTGGCGATCGTCCTTCTAGTCCGAACTCCGCGGGGGAAATGGGGCGAGCCCAGCCTTCCGTCTGCTCTTCTGGATGTTTGGATATTGAGGGGTTTCCCTCTTCTCCTCCCCCTTGTCACCAGGGCCCAGTCAACAGGTATCTTAGCATGACAATGGGGAAAATTCCACAGAGGGAAAAGGGAAAGAACCAACCCCCAACACTTACACTGTTGATTGGCACTAACTTTTCCTATCCTTGACAATGGTATCAGTTATGTGGAGGGCAAATTTGACTTCAAGATCAGGTGGCTTTCATTTCCTCTTCTCGTTTTCATTTCAAAGGCTCTAGATATAGCTCTCATAAGAGATATGCAGAGGGTGCTCATGGGATCAATTGTCATCCTGACAATTTATAATTTAGAAAATACAGTAGATAAGCAAATCTCTTTACTGTAATATAATTAGTACTACACACACTTTAGACTAGGGGTTTTCTTTTGCTTGTGCTGTGGTCTGTTCCTTTGGACTACTGCCTACCTGAGGCTGCAGTATGCTGGGGTGCTCTGGGAATGCATCTTTGTGAGGAATCTTGTTTTTGTGCTTTGACACTGCTTGATGATATATTACAAATCAATCATGGAGGCAAATTCAAAGCTGACTTCAAAAACATACCCTTTTAATTTGAACTCGAACACTAATGTAAATGCTTCTGCAGTCTCCTGCCTTCCATCCCTGTATACAGATACTCCAGGATAGAGGAATTATTGCTAGGTATGTGTTCCTGGCATCTGACATACCAAAACCATGGTATTGGAGTATATTGACCTGAGGCAGATGACTTTCTTTCTGATAGATGGGTAAAAGATGTTAGGTTGGTTTTATTGTATATTCCCTAGGTTAGCTACCACATCTCATCAGAGGAGTCTTCTGATCCTTCTTGGATAAGAGACTCTTTTCACAGACTGAATGTTAGAAGTGCACGATGGTGTTCTGTTCCATAAAATCATCTTGTAGCTCCTAGTCCTCCTGCAGTATCTCTGGAGCCTGTTATCCCAGCAGCATAATGCTTTTCCCTCTAGGTGATAAGCAACTTCCATAGTAATTTCTGGAACACTGAATTAGTAATGGGAGAAAAATATGGGCACAAAATTAATATCCTGCTGTTGTGGAAAAGACCACAAATGCGTAATATTTCTTTTCTTCCTAAGCTTTTTTCTTCTTTCAAGCACAGAAACCACTTTCCACTTCCCAGCAGTGTTTGTTTCATAGCATTCAGGAACGTTCCCATCCTGTTAGTGGTTGGGCCCAAGAAGAAAGCTTGGCCTGACTACTATACCACTTTAAAAAGGAGGATGCATGATGTTGCCATCTAAACAGTCCCTGTGGTAGAAGGAAAACAGTTTTGAGGTGAAGTGTTCGGTCTTGAGACCCTGCTCAGAAGGCATGCGAATTCCAGGAGCTAAGCTCTTCCTGGGGACTTTGTAGGCATTTAAATGCTAGCTTAAGTCCTGGTCCAAGGCCAGAACAGGGTGTAAGGTTTGGCATGATCCTTCTGGAAGAATTTGTAGGCATCAGTGTAGTGCCCCATGCATGCTGTTGTCAGTTGTTGCTGTTCAGGGATCAATATCTGAGCTGCTGCTCAGGTGAGGCACAGCTGGGATCCCTGTGAGCAGGGAGGTTGCTACAGCTCTGAGCATGATGCCACTGGCTTTATGGTACCTGGGGATGTCTGAGGATCTCTGGTAGTCACAAGAGATAACCTCAGCAGAGGGAAAAGAAATCCCCTCATACAGTGCAGATTCAGACATGCCATCTGAAAGCTTGGCAAAATGTCTGTGAAAAGGCTTAGTGTGGTGAAAAATGTTGATGCACTGATGGCTAAAAAGACTTCCATATGGTGCTTTTGGGGGGAAAAAAAACCCCAACCAAACAAAACACCACTTGACAAAACCCCAAATCACCCAGTGAGAGTTGCCTCATTCTTTTATTTCCTTTTCCTACCCTTCCTGTAAAGACAGGAAAGATTTTTGCGTGGGTGGCTGAAGGACTTGGTTGGACAGCTTACTGTCTCCCCTTTCAGCAAATCCTTCCACTGAACAGAGGTGAAATCTATCAAGATTGTTTTCCTGCAGTTGCAACTAGTTACTGCCAGTGGAGGAACTCTGCTGGGTGACCACCATGGCAGAAAGGATCTTGGGTTTATTTATTTACAGGACAAATGTATTGTGATTTTTTAAAAATTATTGTTTCTTTTCTTTCTCGCTAATTTCCATATGAGCAGTTCTTCCTTCCAGCCCCCAAAACATTTCCTTTCCAATCTGCTGAAGCAGTTGGAGAGGGAAAAGAATGATGTTGGGTTCTTATGTTCAATCATTTGATCCAGTTTAGGGGCTGGGTTCAGCATTTCTTGGTGTGATCATTTGCCTTTGGATTTCAATGGTCTCTGTTTTGGGTACCTTTGTTCAGCAGTGCAACCTTTCAGGAAAGGGATGGAATCACTCTGCAGCTTTGCTGTTTGACATGAGAATGCAACAGGTTGTTGTACTTCCTGCTTAATGGAAGTGATGTGCAATGTATCTGCCTCCTCTCTTTCTTACAAATTCTAGTAAACATTTTTTAATGTGCTTTATTCAGCTTTCTGTTTTGCACATGAGTTGCATCTTATGCAGCTATTGTGTCTTCTCCCTCTCTAAACTTTTTCACAGAGCTGAATTTTGTTTTATTCTGTGGTACAGAATTCCTTTGATTATATGTCTTGGGTTGTTTTTAAAACTTCAACCCTAATTGTTAGCAAAAAAAGGGGCTCTGTGACTACACACATTATAGAGACAGAATTGTAGGCTTTTCAAAAGAGAAATATAATTTGTAGAGAGTTTGGATCTAAAACAACAAAATAGCAGATGAAAAACAAGCATTCCCAAATGTGTAAAGGAATGCACTAATCCCAGAAGAGTTGAGGAGATTGTTTCCATAGATGGACATACCAAGTCCAACTCTCTGGTGACCTGGAGATGAAACATCCTGGAATCTGAGGTCTAACAGTCCTGTGCATTTAACCCTACCCAACTTCCTCACCAGTGTGCCTAGACAAAAAATTATACTAGAAATAGAGCTTGGAAGTGCTAGGTTTTCTAGAAGAAAAATACATGATGAAACTATCATAGTTTTTCAGAAATGAATTATCAAAACCTCAGGAAATTGGCAGCTATTTCAAAGCATAGACATTTAGTTTGAGTCCAAGTGTTTCTCTTAATTTCTGTAGATAAAACTAATTCAGGCCAGAATAGTGCAGAAGGTTGCAGTTTTATTATTTTTTCCCCCCTCAAATTGCAGAACTTTAGTGCTTGAAACGTGAAACTACAAAGTCATTAATGTAATCTTTGTAGCTTAAGCCCTAAATGGTGTGCTTGCTGTGGGAAGTGCTGGAGGAAGCCTTCAGCAGCGTATGTTATGTGAACTCTGTTTACAGAGAAGTTGTCTCTTTTTATCCCTGATGACAGACCTAAAAATGGCACTTGCTGAGGGACAGGGCTGAACAACTTTGGAAAATCTTCCGTAGCTGTCCTACAGAACTATAAATAGGTATCCAAGCAGTAGACAAAGCTTTTTATGACATATCCAGGCCCTATCCCTTTGTGTTTATGGAATTGCTGAGGCTGCAGAAAGAGATGCTGCTTCGGGAGCAGGAAAATTAACTGCTCAGGCAGAAATAAAGAGGAGCAAACTACAGCTGCCCTCTGGAAGGAGGAAGGATTCTAACCTGCAAGAGGGGGGAAAAGCTGCTGAGACCAGATTGGGAAGTAGTATTCCCTCTTTTCAAGTTGCTGACCTCTCTGAGGGGCAAACATTGAAAAAACTCTTCCTTATGCTACCTAGCTCTGTGTATTACGTAAGTTTCTTTCACCAGACAAGGCACTTTTGCTACTTACAGCTCTTCACAATGCTCACTTCTCAGCTTTTCTCTCCCACGGATGTGCTGCAGCCAGCTCTGCAAAACACATTTTCCTGCAGTTACCTGTGTTGATGTGCTTTTTAATACTTTCAGACCTTTCAGTCTGAAAGTTAGGTAATTAGTCTGTCTCAAATTTTAGATAAACACTAAAGTGGTGTATTAAAGTGTGACTTTTCAGAGCATTAGTATCATGTTTGAGCAGTGCTGACAGCTGAGTTTTGGGCTTAGGTATTTAGAAAAGCATAGAGAGAATGAAATGTTGTAAAGTCCCAAAAGCTTATACATAAAGCAGCTTCTCCAGTTTTCCAGAAAGCCCAACACTTGAGTTTGCTTCTGCAGTTGAGGGATGGAAGATCACAGGCCCTGACCAGAGGTAGCATCCCTCTATAGGAAAGGAGAAAAAATATTCTATGTGGCTCTGAAAAGGTCAAATGGATATAGTGGGCACTTCATTATAACAAGGAGGTCTCTGCCACAAGGTTTTGTTGTGACCTGGATGTTGATCACCAGCTGATTAATTAGCTGTCATGATTTCAAATTCCTTTCTTTGATAAAGTGCAAGAGCTATCAGTCTTCCTCGTTAAACTTCATGTGGTTGGTGATTGCCCAGCTGTCTAATTTGTCTTTCTCTGCAGAGCTTCTCTGCCCTCAAGGGAATTAACAGCTCCCCTCACTTTAGTGTCATCTGCAGACTTGCTCAGTATCCCTTCCTGTCCTGCATCCCAGTCATTTATGAAGGTGTGGAAGAGTGCAGGGCCTAGGATGCAGCCCTGTGGAGCCCCACTAGTGACAGGTCCCCAGTCTGGTGTCACCCCAGTCACTGTCACCCTTTGTGCCCAAATCACAGCCAGTTGCACACCCATCCCATGATGTGTTTATCCAGCTGAGAGCTGGACATTTTGTTCAGGAGGATCTGGTGAAAGACAGTATCAAATGCTTCGCTGAAATCCAAGATTACATCAACTAGGTGGATTTTTGTTTTAAAAGGAAATTAGGTTTGATGAGTAGTGCTTTCCCCTTATGAAGCTGTGCTGGCTGTGAGAGATGTTTGTGTCATCCTTCAGGTGTCTTTCAATAACTTTGAGGCTAATATTCTGCATAATTTTGCCTATTAGAGAAGAGACACTGACAGGCCTGTTTTTCTTCTAGTTTCTAAGTTCATCCTTGCACTTCATGAAAATTGGGCCAACATTTTCCATCTTCCAGCCAGCTGGAACCTCTTCAGATTCCCAAGACCATTCAAAAGTCATTGAGAAATGTTGTGATGACATCAGCCAGCTCTTTAAGTGTTCTTGGATGAGTTCTGTCAGGCCCCATAGACTTACAGGGATCCATCTGGAACAGCAGATCCCATGTACATTCAGGGTTGACTGGGATCAAAAACTGTTTTAGTGGACTTAAGAAGTTGAAATTTAACATTCTCAGCAAGGTATGGGTCCCTAAGAAGGGGGATGTCCATGATCTATATTGAATGCCTGTCTTGGTTTGAAAGACAGGTATCTGCTAGGGAGGGAAGAGCCTCCCTTTGGAATGGAGAATTTGAATCCCCTCCCTCCAAATTATTATAATATAGAAAATTAAAGGGGTTTTCAGGCAGAGGTATGGGGATAGGAATAACAGTTCTTCACTAATATGTATAGTAAGAGAAACAAACAACAATAATAACTACAGCATTAAAAGGAAACAGAACTAGGGACCTTGAGGGGCTTTGTTTTACAAAACCTGGGGCAGTCTGATTCCAGTGCAGAACTCCGGGAGCACCAGGCTGGAATGGTGGAAATTCCTGGGCTGGTGAGTGAGATGAGAAGCTCTGTCGGTGATAGCTGGAAAAGCAGGGATGGTGGGTGCAGGGCAGGTAGGTGCAGGGCCACAGTGTAGTGAAAAGCCCCAAAGCAGTGCCGAGGCAGCAGCGGCAGCGGGACAGCGCCGGCCCAGCTTGGCAGGAGGCAGTTCAGAGCTCCCAGGCACACGAGGAGATGATGGCAGATTTCCTCAGGACCAGCCCCGGTGGTGATGATGAACTCCTCCTGACACCCTGTTAGTTAGGGTGGCGGTAGCAGTCCAGATGAAGCAGTCTAGTTGAAGCAGTGATCTCCTAGAGAAGGTCCGGTAGCCTTTGTCCTCTGGAAAAATCTAGTCGGCAAGGGCCCAAATCCCACATTATATCCAGGTGAGAATCCTTGGCTCCTCCCTCTGTGTGGAGCATATCCCAATGGGATGATAGCATTCTATGAGTCCTGCAGCAGGTCCTTGATTGCCCATTAGCAGAGATAGCTCCTGGAGGGAGTTATCTATGGGTCATGGCAAGGCATTGATGGGCCCATTAACAGTTCATGAAGGTGGTGATAGAACAGATTTTGGGCACATCCTGGATTGTAACCTAGGACAATGCCTTTTCTGGAAGTTTCCTGGAGACCTATAGTAAGATGTACCTATGTTTGTTCTGCTGTTGGTACAGCAACATGTTCTTCATTACTGAGAGCTTGAATCTTTTTGGCTTGCCTAGCAAGAGAAGCATAGGAAAGAGTTTCCTCAAGAAAACCTTAGTTTGATTTACTATGAAGTTATTTAATCATTCACTGTTATCAAAACTTTCAACACTCAGTGTATCTTGTTTCTCTATAATTTGTATCAAGAGCTTTGTGGAAGAGCTAATGCATAATGTATGAAGTGTTTTTCTAGATTATTTAAATAGGACTGAGCTATATTTTGCATTTAAGTCAGTGGTAAACACTGAAAACATGGTATAATTTCCTCAAAATTACGGCACTTATAGCACAGAAAAGATTTTTCTGAAGTTTTAAGGTAAAAAACAAGGATGTAACAGACCATATTTTTGGTGCTGCTGTGACTAGCAGCAGCTGTTTTCATTCTTAGTTCTTGGTAGTTAAAACCCACTGAGATGTTTGAGCTGGTCAGTGAGAAGATAGCCATTATTTTTCACCAGTATTTTTCTCATTGCTCTGCAAGGAAGCTTCATCCCTTATCCCTTGTTTATCTGTTGATCTCTTGAATTATTTTGAGAATAATGCTTTTCTTCTAGGAGTGAATTGCTATAATACTCAAAAAATGACCATTTTCTATGGCACTACTGTTTCTCTTGGAGAGAAGACACTTTTCTTTGGGTGCTGTCTTCCTGGATTCCTATCTGTTATTCCCTGCTTTCTCTGTCAGCATGCTGCTGCTGGGGAAGTTAGGGCTCTTACCTGTGGGGAGAGAGCAAAGAGCTGCCTTTTCCTTACTGTGCTCTGAGATACATCCTGCTTACCTAAGTTTAAAGGATATTCAGTCTTTTTAGGTAGTTATCAGGTAACAGAATGTGGTAAGAATTTTGAGGCAGAAGGCTAACAGTGTCATCACACAGTCCTGAGGGTGGTAAGGAGTCAGGTGGGTGCAGTGCATCCCATCTCCTGTGCTCTTGGGGCATGACTCCTGTCCTTACTTGTCCATCCTTCCTGGTGGCTGCTCCATGGCCCAGGAAGGATTGTTACAGAGGGTTTACAGTGCTACAAAGAAGCTGCAAGAACAAGGTCCCTGTTTCTTCCTGAAGCTGGGTACAGTTGGACTCTGTAACTCCTCTGGGCAATTATGAAAATTATCATTTGGGTAATTTCTACCTTAACAGCCCCTTTCTGAGAATGTTGGTGTGCAGCTCCATTTCCTCAAGACAGATGCCAAGTCACAAGCATGGAAAATCTGAAAAATCAGAGAAACCTCAGAGAGGTCAAGAAAAATATAAATTTTTTTCAGTCTGTCATCCAAAATGCTCGTGTAGCTCTGTGCCTTGACAGCTTTCCCAGTAACATTGTGTAAAGTGAGTTTGGTTCTACCTTTTTTTTTTTTTTTTTTTAATCTGAAGCCTGCTGTGTCCTTACCTGTCCTCCCACCCCCAACCCCCTCTGTTCAGCCAGGCCCTTCAGTCTGTCTTTGTGCCTCCTCTTTTTATCATAACCCTCCCTCCTCTAGCTCCTGAATGCAATATAGCAATGCTGCACAAAGAAATGTCTCTCTGAGAAGCCCTGGTGTGTATAGTCTGCTTTCTCTTGTGTAGCACATGCATGCTTTTCTTGTTTTTAGGGGTGTCACCATAGTTCCAACATGAAAACCATTCCCTGTTCCTCATTACAGATAATTCCATAAATGTATTTCCAGTGGCATTTTTTATTTTTCATAGCACTCCAACAGGAAATTAAAGCTTCCTAGTTTCAGAGATGCAGCTGTTCCTTGCTAATGTAGCCCAAAATAATCTCCAAAATGAGGATGTGTTTGCTGTCTTCAAGTGTTTGTTCATACTTTTCAATCTGCTAAATTTGTTTTCTTTGCACTTTGACTTGCTGATTTGTTGTTAAGTGTGAAATAAGTGCTTTTGTTCCTGAAAGCAGGTGCTTCAAATTCAGGTTTAGAAAGTCCAATTTCAGTTCCTGTGCTTGAAAATGGGACTTCAAAAAAGAAAAAAGGGAGCTTTCTCTTTTCCCAAAACCTGCCTTGCTCTCAGGTATTTCTTGTCTGCAACTCTGCTTACAGCCTCACATCGTGAGTGGGCTGTGCCTATTTGGAAGTGAGTAGATAAACCTGCTGTCCTCTGCTCACCTAACCCTGGCTCCCATGCCTTTTGGCAGGTTTAAAAAAAGACTGTTTTTTTTTTTCTTGTTTTCAGAGAGGAAGAACATTGTGCTGTTTTATCTAGGGAAGACAAGATACTTCAAAGCAGTAGTAAGTATGTTAGTCTCCATACAAGACCACACATGGCTCCCATGGTCTCAGCGTAGTGGTCTACAAAGACCAGAGAGCAATGTCTGTTCTTGCATTTTTTGCAACTTAATCAGGTGTCACTTGTGCCTGTAAAATAAGATGATTTGTAGAGGGAAGACTTCCTCAAATGCCTTGCAAGAGCAGCATCATTTTCTATCTGGGCTATGTAAAATAAATCCTCTTGTCACACCAGTCCCTGCGGTACAGCAGGTGACTGGCAGCAAACCTCCAGGTTTCATTCAGAAGGAGCCAGCAATTCACTTGAGTGTGCTGCTAATGGCCTGCCACTTTCCACTACAGAAAATTAAGCACAAAAGGTTGAAGGAGAGTGACATTAGTTTCAAGATATGCCATAACTTATTTATGTACAGAATATGAGGCTCACTGCTTCTCTTCATGGGGAGCTTCATTGGCCCTTTATACTCATCCTCTTTTTATCTGCTCTAAATGGAGCAGGTTGTTAGGCCATCTAAAAATCTCTTGCTTTTATGAAATAACGCTTACATCAAAATGGGGGTTTCAGAAAATTAGAGAAACCCACTGCTGGCAGGACAGAGAGGTGGTAATGCTTACTTGAGGGGAATGTTAATAGGAGTCATCCACTGAAGTCCTCCAGACTTTGATTGGAGAATAAATCTGAGTGGAGATGCTGACCCTAAACACTGTGGTGGATGGGCAGGGGAGGGCATGTGCATTGAACTCAGAAAAACTAATTTTCCATTGCTTGGATAATCCCTTCAGAATCTGTTTTTTGAGCATCAGGGCAAGATCCTGTCTCTTTATTAATGCCTCTGTAGTGCCAATATTGGAGTGGAATGGATGTCAACATCTGTGCAAAGGCTGTTTCCATAACTGGTCAGCTGCCAATAGCTGCAAAGCTGAACCATTTAAAATCTGTGCTAATATGCAGCACTTGGGATTTATTCTAGCAACTTATGCTGGAACTGGAGAAACACAGGAATGGCAATATGCACCCAAACAGTCAGATGAATTCCAATATTCACAGTCCATTAAGTCAAATAAAAAAAACCCACTATAATTTAATTGGAAAGCCAAAGGTCTGTGATATACATCCGTTATTTTTCGCTATGTTAAGCATGGCTTGTATCCATTAGGAATTCAAAATTGTAAGATAATCTGGAGAATGTATGGATGAATCTCTTCAAAACACAGTACATGTTGCCTCATTATTTTCAAACCTCAGCAGAATACAGCCAGCAATTCTGTCTTATATTTTCTGGGTTATCTTACAGACAACTGAATTAGATCCAGATCACTGGCTCAGGGTGATACAGACAAAATGATGATGTTATAGCATCCAGTTTGTATTAAAGGAGAATAGGGATTTATTAATTTATATTGTTGTTTACTTATATTATTTGTATTTATATTATTATTTTATTTTGGTTTTTAATATATATTTTTACTCTAGAGGATTTAGAGGAGGAGCTATAGGTGCTACATAACTTTCTGAATGTTTTTAGCTGAAAAGAACAGTTTTCATCCCATACAAAGTGGAAGGGGGGGCATGTATTTAGTCACCTCTGCAGAGATCTAAGGTTGATTCTTATACCAATAATGGCTCTATAAGCTTTGTACTATTGGAAAAATCAAAACAGATATTTGCTGTTGATTTTTTACTTATAGTACTTACACATTATTTTCCTCCTTGAAGTAGAAAGGATGACAATATTTTTGCCTTTATGCCTCTCAGTTGAAAACAGGCACTTTGAGAGCAAATTAGACACATGAGCAGGAAGTAATGTGGTTGTTTTGTCATTTTCAGCCTGCCTACTGTGAGGTTTCTGTCTGATGGGCTGGTGAAAGGAATGCACGGATGAGTTGCTTGTCATGGTGTAATCTGTCAATATATAATTTGTCAACATATAATCTAAAGCATCTTCTGGAGAAATAAGTACATGCTTTGTGATTGCATTCATAATGAATTTAATGAAATGCAGGTACCTTGTGTAAAGCCTGGATAATCTAGCCATAAAACTATGTGAATTGAAAAGATCTCTCTAATTTCTTTCTAATTAATTGTGAGCTGGTAGGGCTCTATGTAAAAAACATGTCGCAGTGTTGTTGAAGGAAGAAAAGCACCTTCTGGTATTGGTATTCAGTTGTTTTGCCAGGTCTCTTATGGTCCAGCACAGGATGCAACACCTGCTAGAGTTCCAAGCCACTTCCTCCCCTGCCCCCATCCCTGCCTGCTCTCTATAATTTAGGTGAGCTTCATGAGCTCCTCTATGAAGTTTATGTAATTAAAATAACCTTTGTGAAGGAACAAAGAGCAATTCAGTTTGATTTGGAACCTTGACTTGACTTTACTGAGTGCACTGGTTTCCTCAAGACTAAGTAAAATCAAGTAAGTAGCTCAGTATGACACAAATGGTCCAGAAAATATATAAGATACTAGAAATACAGAGAGCACTAAGACTAATGGGGATAAAAATAACCTGAATTTCTCACTTATATTCTTTGCTTCCACATTACAATGTATGAAAGACAGCAGAAGCTAATATGCTGTTAGGCAGCAGGCATGGCCACCCCAAATACCACCTATCATACAGGAATTTTTTAATACAGAGTCCAGAAATCCATGGTGGATTTCTCATTCTGCTTGTCATAAGCCCCAAGCCAGAGAAGAAAAAGTTGTTATAATTCTAGGAGAGTCAGTCTGTGAACACTACAGCTTTCCTTCAAAGAAAGTAAATTCCTGGTACTGACCAGCACACTTTTTGCTCACCATTTTATTTTTATGAGCTCTAAATATAGTTCCCAAATGAAAAAGCTGTAAAATTTTCAAGTATAAGATAGAACAATGTGAACTGATCAAAACTGGCATTGATATTGTCTCTCTCTTTTCTCTTGCTGTATGTTCCTGGCACCTTCTTTGCACCAAGCTGAGTGTTTTTCTGACTAAGCCATGAGCCAAATTGGTAAAAATAGACTCCCAAACTGCCGACCAAACATTTCTACCTCCTTTCTTCAATCAGATCTAATGCTCATGTACTATATGCTGTGTTGGTTCAGCATTCAAAACCAATGAAATAAAAGCACAGTCTGTTTCTGTGTATTTCTCATACCAGTTTAGCTTCCCACAAGATCAGCAAGCTTGCATTTACCTCACAGCTGTGACCAAGGCACAGGAGAGCTTGGGGAAGGGGAGGCAAAGGAGAAGAGATTTTGTTGTTGTTGTTGTTTTTAATTATTATTTTATTGTATTTTATTTTTGTAAAATATTTTTATTTTTTTATATTAAAGCCTCTAGCAGAAATTTCTGACTAGAGAGGTTTAGGCCGAAAAGTGGTTCAGTATGGCTAAAATTGACCTGAAGCCCTCTGAGAAATTGTCCAGCCTGTGCTTGGCTGCAAGAGCACTGGCAAAGTGTGAGAGAATTGACTTGCTGGGGAGTTTCAGGGCTAAACAGTCTCTTTTGCTGATCACAAGGACACTGGGTTCAGTTTCTGACATAATGGTATAAGCCTAAAGTAACTCACTGTCTAAATGTTTTAAGCTTAGACTGGCAGTGTAACCTCAGAGTCTAAAACCATGCAACTGATGAAAAGTGTATTGAATTGGTACTTGTCCCATGGAATTGGGAACTGAAGTAGTTCAGAGAGTAGGTTCAGGTACTAACAATGGCTGAATGACTGGATTGGATTCCAGTTGAATGGCTGGCACAGGAGAGAGAGTAGGGGAGAGGAGGACAAGGCTATAGTAACATAGGCTTAAAGTGCAGTGACATTTTGTACTGGAGCGAGCTGAGAAACAGGTGACATCTGTCCAGGTGGGGAGACTTAATCAGTGCAACTACAATCAGCCTAGACCAGAAAGAAACAGTGGGAGAAGAAGGTGGAGACTGCACCGTGCACTCCATGTTGAAATGGATTGGTGGAGGATGGGAGAAGGTCTGGGGTGCTCTTTTCCCCTCTGTTTTAAGCAGTTGGCTTTGCTGGTTCAGAGGTATAAATTGTATGAAAATGAAATTTACCTTAAAAATCTTCAAGGGATTACTCTGGGGCATGCAGATACAGTGCAGGGTAACATTTGTTCAAATCAGCTTTTGAGGAAGGTAAGGGTTTTTCTTCTTGCTGGCCTTACCCAGCTCATCCGGGAAACTCAGCACCGTCTTGCAATTCTCAGCTGCCACATTCAGTGCTAAATGAAATTCAGTGCCTTATGTTGGGTGGGATGTTTCTTATAGAAGACAGTGATATTATATATGTTATACAGGCCGTTCCTCAGGGGAATTAATGGCCTGCAAATGTGCAAAAGCTTCAGTGGCCCGTTTTCTTTAGATGTTACTTTACTTTATTTCATACTTTCATTCTGCTTCTCCTATGTTCTGTGCAAAGCACAATACTCTTGTCCTAGAATGTGATATTGACTTGTGTTATTGCAATTTCATGGCAGGAAAGAGTGAATTTGATTTATTATTTTAGTTCTTCTCCTACACTGTGTATTTAGATTTTAGATTAATCACTGCAACTCATCTTTAAATATTCTTGCAATATAGTAACTAGGTGTAAATATTCAAATTGGTACATCTAAGGCTAAATTACTAAAAGCCTGGTGTGTGACACTTGCTGTATTGATTGGTTCCAAAGGGACTGGCTAGGTGCTGAAGGTTTCTAAAACTCACAGCCATGTTTACTTTCTGTAACTAAATAAGAGACCTAGAGACCAAACTAGAAACATGATGGGAGTTGGAAACTTGCAATTTTTTTGTTTATTTTTACTTGTGGGTTTTTTTTTTTTTAATATAAATATCAGTATAAGCCTACATGATAGGGAAGCAGAGAAAGAAAGGTGAAACAATATCATAGGTATTACTGAGTGGAGCTTGCCTCAGTTTGTTACAGCCATGAGCCCTATAATTAAGTAGAATTCACCCCAGCATAGGGGATTTCTGTAAAAGCCTTTGTTCCACACATGACCTATTTCAGGTCTCTGTGAAGGGCAGAAATTTGGCATAACTGGTGAGTTTCAATTCCAGACATAAATCCTTGATGAAAATCCCAGTTATAACATTCAGCCACTGGATGTCCTCATTTTCAAAGGTCTGCAAAGGTTCATCAGCTGGAAAGCCACGTGTTGTTGACAGTTTGCAGAGCATTGCAAAAAATATTCTGTGTGTATTGGGTGTTGCTGAACTCCAAGCTTACTATCCATGTAGCAACAGAATCAGTTTCACTTATCAAGATATTTGAACTACTACTGGATGCAGAACATGTATTCTCAGTTCCCTCTTATTTTCTCTTATTTTCTTGGTTTTCTGGGGCTTTTTTAAATGACTGAAGAGTAATTTATGTAACACCTTGCTTTGCAGGACTTGCATTCCTAAACGCTGAGAAATGCACTGCATTTCTTCCTTTTTCCAGTACTACCTTTGCTGGAATTTACTGCAATTTTTACTGTGGCTTTGGACAGCAGCCTGGTTTTTCAAAGTTCTTGTGAATTCTCAAGGGTACATCCCTCTGCTTGCAGAGTCCTGATTGTCTAATCCCACAAAGACACTGCCAGGGTTAATCATATTGTGCATGTAGCTACACCTGCCCAGACAGCTTAACTTTGCTTCTTATCAGAGTCATAGAATGGTTTGGATTGGAAGTGACCTTAAAGATCATCTAGTTGCAATGCCCCTGCCATGGACAGGGACACCTTTCACTAGACCAGGTTGCTCAGAGCCCCATCCAACCTGGCCTGCTTTCTCCAAAAGCTCATGAGCCATCATCACCCACCTTTCCTTTGCTGCAGGCTCCTCTGCCTGCACCATCACAGAGGGCGTTTCTCAGTCCAAGCTTCCCTTGCAGCTAAAGTTCTGATCCAGTCTCCTCATTCTTGCAGTCTAATGGAATCATCCTCATTGCCAAACATTCCTGTCTTCTGATTGTGATTTGACATTGCTTGTCAGACACCCTCCAACAACTTATAAAAATCTGAGCTGGCAGAAAGATTGACAGTGGGCTGTCTGTAGTACAGGTGTGTTTCACATTTGTTCATGAAATGTGGAAAACACATTCATGAAAATCTGTACTGCTGATTTTTTTCAGTTTGAAATTTCAAGGAAAAATGTTCTACTTCTCTTAGCTTTCTGCCTTTTATTTCTTTATGCTGCTTTTAAACCGCATTCTATAAAGGCAGCAGCTTGTGCTCTCTAAACACTTGTTTGAGATTGTGAAAGCAGGTTTTACCGTGAGTGGAAGACAAAGTCAGAATAAAAAATAAGGCTAGGGTTCTTTCCTTCATTAGGGAAACTCACCTTTTGGTATAAATGGACACACACTAGATACCTACCTTTCATATGCCAGGATGGTAGTTTTGTTCTTACCAGCCTTGTGCATGGGGCACATCTCTAGCAGGAGTCAGCCTCTGTAGTTGCCAAAGTTTCCTAAAATGACTGATGCCAGGTATGCATTTATTTATCTCCTCACTCAGTGGTTCAACACTGGGTGAGAGCTTCAGAAAAACAGATGAACATGTTATGTTGTCACATGCAGCTCTGCAGGACTGGTAGAACCTCATGGAAAATTGCTCACCCCCTATGCATTCTTTCATGCACACTGTGGAAAGGGAGGCATGTCCAGAGCTGCTCAGATGGGCAGAACCCTGGGGTGCTCCTGATAGGAGTCTCAGTCCTGGGATTTGCTCCAACTAAGTAACTGTGCTGATTTCTGGACTCTGGAACAAGCCTGACATTCACGCAGAAGATTCAGAAGATGGAAGACAGAGAGAAAAGAGAAAACAACCATAGGCACAATGACACAATGGATTACACAATTCCTGTCACAATTCTGTTACCTTAATCCCAAGTATGTGCTCATGTTTCCCTAACAGAGAGAAGAGCCAAGGGTGGTAGGAACAGATTGCTCTGCAGACACACAGTGAGGAGCAAAGAGCAGGTTTTGAAAAAGATGTGTATTGCAGGACTTCTCCCATCCCAGAGCTGCCAGCAGCTGAGGAGCCAGGAAATGGTTAACTGGAAATGAGCTCTCTCCACTCTTGGAGACTAACTTGGCTGTGGAAGCGAATCAGAAGTCATGTCCCTGCCCTAGAAACTGTGGTAGTACTCTGAAATTTGCTCACCTTAGGCTAAGTGATTGTGTCGCTGAAAACACAGCTTCTAAACTGCTCAGGAACTGGTGACAGCCCCCAGACTGCTCAACCTTCTCCTTCTAGAAGACTTACTGACCCCTTTCTGTCATTCTGAAGGGCATTGTGGGGTATGTGAGCAGTGGTGGCAAATACAGATGAAGTGGGATTGGAGTCGAACATCTATGTACTGAGGTTGGACACTTCCACTTTTCCCTATGGTACTCATGGTCATCCCTGCAGAGCTGAAGCCTGTCGTGATTTTGCAGGTTTCTACTTACTCTATCCTCTTGTGGCTTTTGAAGAGCTCTTTGGAAAATATCGGGTGCTGCTTTTAGAGGTTGTAAAACTGGAGTTTTAACTTGGAGTGATGAAAAGAGATTAAAGGTTTTCCAAGCAGCAAACCTCAGGTTTATAGCAAATACAGAGGATTTTGCTTCCTCAGTACAAAAGCCCTGATGTAGCTCAAAATCAATAATTGATCTATTTCCGTTTACAGATACATCTGCATCCAATCAGCCTAGGAAGCCTTATTCCTGGGTGCATATTTTCCTTTTAAGCAGCTGGTACTCAGGCTGCGGCAACACTCAGTCCCTTCTAGAAATGAGCCAGGGACATTTTTTTCTACAGGAAGCCAAGAGTAGGACTGACAAGACAGATGGAAGCTGCTGAACTGTTACACAGCTTGTTAGGGAAGCGCAGAGCCCTTTAAAGCTGAGGCTGCAGCCAGGATTTACCTCTTGAGAAGTGGCAGCAATCCCCAAAATAAGTAGTTTGCACGGGCTACAACTCTGCCTCAAAATAAGCAGCATGGATGAAGCCAGTAAGGCTGAACTTCAAATAAACCCTTTTTATTTCAGCTATAATATAGGATGATGCTGAGGAAACAAATTTTGACTCTCCCCTGTTTGGTGCTCTGTATCCCAGATTGCTGACTGTGCAGCCACACCAAGGTGTGAGTCACACATCTGAAGTCCTTATATAGATAAAAATTCCTGCTATGTTAACAACAGATCTGCGAGGAATTTTTCTTCAGCTGGTTAATGAAACCAGTGTCTTGCTCCAGCTGGATGCCAGATGCAGCACCTGTACAGCCCAGGCAGCATGGCACAGTCCATGAAGGATTTGTGGGGTTTTTAGCTGCTAAATACTAGGCTTGTTACATGCACATGCTGCTGGGCCTTTGTGAACTGATTTTTAACTTTTTTCCAAAGCAATCTTGGACAAGTTTCATGATTGTGGCAGTAAAAGGCCCATTGGTGGCAGGAGGCTGAGCTTCCTGCTTTCTGGTAAAAAGGCTCTTTTTCTTCCAAAGCAAATGGTCACAGCAACAAAATTACATGCATCTCTTCAAGATACACATAGTGTATTATCTGCTAAGTGTATTCTTAGAACCAGATGATCATTTCAGTGGAAACTTTCTTAAAATACCTGAATCTGAGCCAGACATGTAAGGCAGAAGACATTGTCCTGACAGATGGAGGCTGGGGAGGTTGCAAGCAAGTAGAAACTACATCTTACAGAAGGAAGTACTGGGCCAGCTCATGATGGAGATTATAATCTCTTCCCATTGCTCCTGATGACAGAACGACAGAAGGTGCCCTTCTGCTTCCTAAGGAGGTTTCCAGACTAAAGAAAGGGTTTTTGTTTTTGGTGAGGGGGATTTTGCCTGAGGAAAGTTAACAGGGAAGCAAAGATAGGAAACATGCAGCAGTTTGGCATTGTGTGTGAGGTAGAAGCTGCCCATTTGGTGCAAACTGTATCTCCAGAAGCTAGAAAAGGCAATATGCTTTCATTTTTGGCTTTATTTATAGCTGTTGTGTACTCTCAACTTCCCCTGTTTTCAACTTGCAGCCCTGAGATCAATTAATAATGCAGCATAAAGCTTCCCACCTTCCAGAAAATAAATGATGTGATCTTATGGTGGTCCTGTAGGAGATGCACAGGGATGAAGTGGGAGATTGAAAAGAATCCTATAAAAACTGCATCATGCAGCTGCATCTGTATTAGGTCCAACATCTTTATCCTAGGATCAGATTTCTGCTGAGATTTTGCTTGAGGGCAGCTTGTCCTTCCTGCTGGAAAGAGACACAGGGTGAGCCACAAGATGACCATAGCTGTGTTGGGAAAGTTACAGGAAAAGCAACGTATAGGAGAGGGGGCGCTAGGTGGGCTCTGTTTCTTTGGGGCAGCCCATATCCCAGCAGCACTTCTACCTGGAGACAACGCCATCTGTACAGCTCCTAAACCTCAAAGCACTGATGTACCTGAACAGCCTTAAACCAAGGAAGCCCATGGTAAGGAGCGGGAGATGAGAAGTCAAGCCTCTGCCACAAAGAGCCCAGCGCCATGCACAGCAAAGTGGTATGGACAGCTAGGCTGCAAAATTACAGCCAGAATTACAAGCTACTGCTTGCCAACTGTATGACTGGAAGGAGCCTGCCAGAGACTGGGCTTCCCTCTCACCCTCGTCTGGCTTCCTGTCAGCCTACGCCTCTGCACAGTGTCTGGACAAAATGCTGAAAACTGGAAATAGAAATACAGAGTTAAAAACTTGAATAAAATGTCCAGGCTCAGGATCTGTGCTGTGATGGTTGAAAAACTAGTGGACATTTCACAATTAAAGCTAAGCAGTCTCCACAGTGGGTGGAGGTGCTTCCATGCCAGGATTCCCACAACGGGCAAGACAAGATGTATATTGTACCTCCAGTGTCAGCTGGAAGCAGCCTATTGAAGCACCAGGCTCTTTTCTGGTCCACATATTTTCAAGTCATCTCATTTCACATTTGCAGCCATCACAGATCTTCTCACAATCAAATTAATTTAAATACTTTCTTCCAACACAAAACAGTCTTAACTGGGCACATGGTACCTTGGAAAACCTCTTTTCTTATAAAAGACCAAGGAGAGGATAGAGTATTCTGTGTGAAGGGACCTACAGTGATCATCTAGCTGAGCTTCTGGGCTGGTGGAAGTTCCTTGGAGTTAGGAGTGTGCTAAAGGGTCATATTCCAGCTCACTTTGCTTTCCATTTATTCCTCTGTTTGCCTGCAGAGCTTTGGAGGTGCCTGCATGGACTTCCTAGTTCACCACAGTATGTTTGCCAAGTGCTTACTTGACCTAAATTCTTTTGAAAACCATCATTTGTGACAGTTTAGCACAGGCTTTACAGAACTGGGTAGCTGATTAATAAGCACTGTGACCTGGACTCACAAGCTCTGACATTTTATCAACAGTACGGGCAAGTTTTTTTTTCCAATTTTATTTATTTTTTAATACTATTGATTTCTTAAACTGTATATTTTTCTAACTGTAAGATTGAACTGTTGTATATATGTTCTAAGTTGCTAGTTCACCTTTCAGTTCCCAGCATAACATCTCTCCAAAAGGGAATATAATTCTGAAGACAGTGTGATTCTCACTGAATAGCTACATCATACCAGGTAACTCACTGGATGCAGATGTCTGCTTTTAATGCCAGTTGTTATTGTGATGTGATTAAAGGTAGAAAAAAATATTTTACCTGCTGCAGCTACTTACTATAATTTTTCCTTTTGGTATTCCAAATAATTACTGGTTATATTCTTTTTATCCTTGGTCTGATTCCTTAAATAAGTAACTTTCACAGTTCAGTTCCCCTTGCTCTAAGGAGAGATGTCAGATTTTTTCATTCTTTTTCCTGAAGATCATTAACACTTTTATGACATGGTATTTTATAATTTAAATTTAAAAAAATCTTCTGTGGTAAAATTCATTGAAGTACAGCTGTCCAATTAGCACGCATTTATATGACCTAATACAGGAAATTAGTGAAGGGTAGAATTAACATTAAACTTCCTTTTCTGAATGCTAAATGTGGAACTGTGTGTGTGCAATTGTTGATAATACCCCATTTGACTATTGTAAGGGCATTAACTTCCCTTCCAGCTGAGAGGAAGAAAATAAGAAACCACACATTAAAAAATATATATATTTAAAAAAATTATGAGCCAGTCAAAATCTTTTTCATTGCTGTAAAATTTACATTAGCCCTGGTACTAGCTGCTTTTTCTTCCTCTTTGCAAAGAATGCTCCATGTCCATCAATGAGTCCACAAAATGATGGGCATTAAGAATGCTCCTGATACAGGTTCTTGACATGCCAAGTGCTGTTCTTTGTTGCTGCCCTTGCACTGGTGGGAATCACCAGCTCAGCTTCTCCAAAAGAGATGTGACCTCCTGGCCCAAACAATGCTGAAAGCCCATGGGAAGCTGAGGGTCTCTCATCATTCAGCCAGTAGAGATCATGAAATGAGGGTGACATTAATGCTGACCCAAATCCTCAGGTTGGGCTGATAGGCAGGGTGACCAACCTTGTGCTTGTATTGGCCTTTTTACTTCATGCCAAATTCAGCAGTGTGGTTGTTTCTGTTGGCCATTGGAAATAGAGTACCAAACTATATCCAGTCAAGGATTATTTAGTTACATCATGATGTTGATGTGAAAAAATAAACAGAGACCAGAATTCATGTCTCTGCTTGTTCTCTTCATGATGGTTGCAGAAGCAAAATTTGCTGTGAGAAGTTGTACTGAGCCAGGTGAAAACAGCAAAAACCTGAAAACATGGTTTGGACCCAGAATCTATCCATCAGCTGCCACAGCCAGCCCAGCAATTTGGAGGGGGGGAAAGAAAGAAAGAAAAATAAAGAAAGAAGCAAAAAAGCCCATCCTGGCTGCCAGAATGTCTTTTCCTTATTTGCATGAGCACATCTATTTGTTCCTCTGCCCAAAGAAGATGAGGGGTGTCAGCCCTTGAAAGTTGGTATGAAATATGAAACTACTGGATACAATGCAACCACATATGACTGGCCACTCCTTACAAACCAAACTGAAGCAAGCAGGATTAAATCAAAGTAATTCCTCATGTGATTACAGCTCATTGTGTTCAAATAAAAGCTGACGTTAACACAAGTGATTTGTCTGGTGGTGGGGGTGGAGAGGATAGGAGAAGCTACAGCTTCTTCTCACAGTGATTGCTATTTAGAACACTGTAAAACCACAGTGAACGTGTTAAATGCACTGCCAGGAGCGCGTGCCGCTTCAGGTTGGCTTTATGGCTATAATAATTCATCATGGCTCTTAGACGTGCCTTCCTACTAGTAATACATTATGTGATTCTGTATCAGTTACTCTAGACGTATAAAAACCTTGTAGATGTGGTGGTACCTGTGATGATTAAACCATAATTTGTAACTGTAGCTGAGTAATCAGTATGGGAACACTTCATAGTCACATCTACCTGCTTTTTTAACAGCTCTCCTCTAAATAATTTACATAGAAAGGAAGAGCAAATGCGACCAGAGTCCTCAGCCAGCAAAACTGAGCAAAGAGAAGCATGCCAGTGCTAATTACCTCCAGCACCCTGCTGGGGCTGGCTCTCAGCAGCTCTGCAGGCTGTAATACAATTACTGTGGATTCAGTAGTACTCCTGGATAATTTGCTCAGAGGTGCTGAGTACCTAATCTTCCACCAGAAATCCAGTGCTAGTTAAATTATTTTCCCCAAAACTAGTCCTGTTAGCTGTAATCCTTGGGTCTTTCTGTCTTCATACTCTTCTTGTTTTGCCCTGGATTCTCTGGGCTATGTAACCATTATCTCTTTATAGCGAGGCATAGAAATCTGGGGGAAGGAAAAAAGTCCTGAATGCAGAAAGAGCATTGCTTGGCCTGCTTTATTTTTATCTGTGTGGGGTGTTTTCTGGTTTTTGTTGTGGAGGTGTTTTTTTTGGTTTGTTTGTTTTTTTTGTTTAGTTATTCATTGTACTTTTCCTAGTGTTAAGTGGATTTTGAACTATTACTTAAACTATGGTGATGCAAAATCTATTTCTATCCATTCTTTTCTTTGTGTCTCACAATGTACATTACTATTAAATTCTGATTATTCTGAGTATTATTGCTTTCCTTGTAGCAGCACTAGCCTCCTCTGCACTCACTCAAGCTCATGGATATCCTTGCTCTAGGCCTTTTTTTATAGGAATCACAACTTGAAACTTGGCATTGTTTGCTTGAATTGGCTTTTGACAAGCCAGAAAGCAATTCTGAATTGTGCTGAGGAGGGAGGCCTGCAGTATGACCTTGCTCTTGCTTCTTTCAAACCAGAACTTCCAGGGACACTCCTGAGATCAGTCCAGCCTTATCTGTATTTCATAGTTCATTGTCTGAGTTCTTTATAAGTCACAGAGACCTAATTTTTTGTTCAGGATCACACAGGGTGATGGTATCTAGCAAGAGAAATTGAGATTTTCAGCACTGAAGCTCTTGGCTATATGCCCAGACCAGGCTGTACTGACTGAAGGATGGCTTTTTGTTTGATGGACTGTAAGACATTAATTTTTTGGTCATGACCAGTCTCTCAGGTTTCAACTATGAAGTGACTGCATATATAACTGATACCCCTGGTGTCATTTCCAACTGGAAGCACTGAACTGTTCAGCAGGGTGATCTCTTGCACTCAACACAGCTCTACTGGCAATGCCATGCAGAAGAGTTTGCTCACCTCTTGTTGTGTATGTCCTGCAAATAACCAGCTGCAACCTTTGTTTATGAGCACCTTAACACCATTTAACAATGGGGGCAACAGTGACTGTCACAAACCCGGATGTGGGTTGCCTGATCACCAGTGTGAATGAATTTGTGATATCACACTGAGAGCAGACTGAATCTGTTCCCCTCCAAATCAGATCTGGTAGAAGTCTGACCTTGTCTACACAAGGCTGAATAAAGCAGACAGCTGGGAAAGAAGCACAAAGCTGCTCCCCACACTCATTTACTCCTCCTACAGAAGAGGTAATGGCTTTACCTCTCTTACCAAATCGCAGCTGGAGACAGGTAATCCCCCAGCAGGACTCCGAGACTTGCACACCTTAATTCCTTCTGCATGTGAACCACACCTTAGCTTGCTATGGAAATGTGTAATGCACCAGGACTGCTTCTATCAGGGCAATACTGCTCTGACCCCCGGGGGGCACAGTTGCCCCAAGTAACAAGGTTGTCAGGTATGTGTTAGTTTGAATCTTGGCAACTTGTCCTTCTCTTCTTTCTCACAATTGCATGACTGGCAATGGCTTCTGGTTACTGTATTGTATCACAATTCTCTTACCATTTTTCTAAGACCTCTCCCACCAAAACTTGTCCCAATATGAGGTCTCTTCTTCATTTAGGAAAAGTTTTTATTGCTGCTTCTTCCTAGTGCAGAAGAACCACAGACACCAGTAACTTATTACACTGACCAAAGCTGAACAAGTTTGCTTGCTTGGGAGGTTGCTTTCTGCTGTGAGAATACTGTTTCCTCAAGAACGGCACTGGTTTGCCTTTTGACTTCCTCAATGCCTATTTCCACACCATAGCTTCAGGCTATATCTCCACCTCTTCAGTGGGACTGGGAGACTAGAACTGATTTAATGTCCTAAGCTTCCAAGGAATTTATTGAAGATCCTATGACAGTAGCTGTCTACCTTAGAGAAGGGAAAGATCTTTATCCTTATACTGAGTGTCAGCTGGTGAAGGCAGATCTCTTGAATAGGTATTAAGCTTTCTGGCCATCACTCTGTCCCCTGGACTCCCTAACACTCGTGAGAAGTGTGCAAAAAGTTTGACTCATTCCTCATTAAAGTACACAGACTCACTCAATTATCAGTCACCCTCCTGTTACTGCCTAGACTTGTCACAGCAAGGCCTAGTCACGAGACACATGACAGAATCTGCAGAAGTGACATCTCATGTCAGATTTGTGTCCATATCATGCAAGAAAGGTTTCAGCTGTTTACAAGCATCTGAGACAATCAGTGTAGTGCTGGGAGCTGAAGTCCTCGTTGTTTGGAAGGCATACTGGGCATTTCTCTCAAACGCCACAGAGGATGGTGGGACAGAGAGCAGCATAAGATGGAATGAGAGAGAACCTTTACACTGAGGCTACTGCTAGAGCTCTTGCCTGTTTTCAGACTCAGCTGTGGGACAATGTGGATGCTTCCAGACAAGCAGAAGATGGACATGAGGTCCTGAGGTGCCACTGACCAGTCTGTTTTTTAGAGCTGGAGTTCAGGAGTCAATGTGCTCATCCTTCTGTTTGGCAGTTAAGCAAGTCACATTGTTTTCCAGCTTCAAATGCTTTGATTTATCCCATCCCCATGATGTGTAGTCCTTTGTAGTACTGCATGTCCTAGGTAAACTGGGGGCAGCCCTCCCTTGTTCATGTGCCCTTCTGCATGGCTCATCTGTAGTCTTACTTCTTCAGAGGGTTCCCTTCGAAAAGAGGCACTAAGGTAATTGAATTTAGGCAAAGCAATCTTGGCAGCAAATTGGTTGGTCACAAAGGCTTGTGAACGGTTTGAGCCTTTTATCTGCCTCAATATTTGTTCAGTTGTTCTCTGCTGAGCCTCTATGTTCCCTGCATTTGGTTCAATAAATTCAGTGGCAAATCTTGCATTGGAGCTGCCATGAGAAGATTGATTTTCTGAACCTAGCTCCTCTGCCTGGCATCAGGGAGGACCAGTCTCACCAGCGGCTGCAAGAAGTGCATCTGAAGTGCCTGGCTGGCTCTGGCTGGGACCCACTAACTCTGACAGTGATGGTCCTCCTCATCCACCTCTAAAATCTGCTGGGCAGCTTCTTGCATCCCTGTCTTTGCCAAGCTCTGCCAACGCATAACAGGTTGGTTTGATTTTCTCCTGTCAAAGTTATCTAATCTCCGGCTGTGGACTGGGAAGGCTTGGGAGTGCTGGTGTGTGTCTGCCCTATTTCCAAGCACATGTGAACACATTTATGAAGACTCTTTTGTAATTACTGAATATATTAATGGAAGGAAGAAACTATTGGTTCTGACTGCTATTTTTTAAGGTATTTACAAGAAAAAGTTCACGTTTTTTAAGTTTCTTCTTTTGTAGGTCTGCAGAGAGTAACAGTATGCTAGTACCTAAAATGTCCTTTTTAAAACCAAAAAATAGATCGCTCCAATTCCTACAGAAATTTAACAAGTGCAGCTTGTAAAATTTATCAGGTGATTTAAGTGATTTAAATATGTTGTGACTTTGTAAGATTAGGTGTTGTTGGACAGTACCATGCAGGGATTGAAGAACGGATATTACTACAATAAACTCCCCCTCTCCCCTATTCATATAGCTGCACCCAATTATAATTATGCAAGAAATTACCAATATTTCAAGAAGAGCTCTGATGTTAACTGCCTGTTTTCAGAAGTATTTTGTGTTGCTGTGAAGATTACAAAATTACAATTATGCAACCAGAAAGACGAGATCCTTTAAGACTGTTTTGCCATCAGAGCACAGGAATACATCGCCCCACTCACAGGGGTGTGGAATGGTACTGCCGGTGCCCAGAGCCGGTGGACACGGGCAGAGGACTGCTGGACTATTTGTCTTTGCTAACCCTTGTGACCTTACAATTCCTCTTTTGAAAGTGGATGTAAAAAAAAAAAAAAACAACAACCCAACAACATATTTCAGAAAGCCCTGAGAATAGCATATATATATATGTATCCCCCCCCCCCCTTTAATGTTAGATCATTGCAATTTGAGAGGGAAAACATTACTCAGGGCCACGTACCTAGAGTGCGTTCCATACATTTTATTGTGTTACTTTCCAGACAGCGTTCTAACAACTGAAAAGAAACTGTGAGCGTGGTCTGCGCACGCTCCCGCTCGGTGTCCCCGGGCGCTTCAGGTAGGGATCGGCATGTCCCAGAGTCCGTAAAGGAGCGTCCCAAAGCGCTGCCCGGCACTCCCGGTGACTGCGGACACCGCCGGACTGACGGCAGCTGCCGCACGCCGCGCGGGCCATGGCAGAGCCCGCCCGAGGCGGCTGCGGGCCCGGCCGCTGCTGGGGGAGCCGCACCCCAGAGCCCCCCGGGCGGAGGCGTGCGGGGCGAGCCCGATTGCCCGGGCCGCACGTTACGCTTCCAGCCGGGAAAAGCTCCGTGCCTCCGCCGCTTTTTTTTCCCCTTGGCAGAAAGTTCTGCGGGCGCCCGCCGCCGGCTGCCGGGGGCGAGGCGGCGCCGGGGCGGGCGCGGGGGGGGGGTGTGCGAGCGGCGGGCCGGGTCCGGGCCCGGGGCGGGGCAGGGCGGCAGGGCCCGGCCCCGCTGATGTCAGCCGGGACGGGGGAGGAGAGGAGGGGGAGCGGGAGCGTCCGCCCGTGTTCCGGGTCAGGCGCGGGAATGCGCGGCGGCGGCCGGCAGCGCTGCGCTCGGCGCCCCGCGATGCCCCTGCCGGGAGGGCAGGGGCCTGCGGAGAGGCGCTAGGGGGACGCCCCCGGTCCCGCCCTGCTCCGGCTCCCGCCCATTGTTCTCCCGGGGCCGCCGCGCTCGCCCGGGGCTGCTTCCCGCCGGTGGCGGCGGCGCGCTGGATGCGGCTTGCGGCCGCTGGCTCGCCGGGACCAGCGCTGCGCGGCGGCGGAACGGACAGCGGTTCCCGCGGCCGGAGGGGAGGAGGGGGCGGCGGTGAGCGGCGGCGCCCGCCCCGCGGCCCCCGGCGGCGGGGCGATGTTCCACTGCATCCCCCTGTGGCGGTGCAACCGCCATGTGGAGTCCATCGACAAGCGGCACTGCTCGCTGGCCGCCGTGCCCGAGGAGATCTACCGCTACAGCCGCAGCCTGGAGGAGCTCCTGCTGGACGCCAACCAGCTCCGCGAGCTGCCCAAGGTGAGCGGGAGTGGGAGCGGCGGGCCAGGTGAGCTGCCCCGGCAGGTGTCCGCCGAGCCCCCCGGTGCAGCCCCCGCACCGAGGCGGCGGTGAGGGGCTCCTGGGACCGCCGGTCTGTGGTAGCAGCCCCTGAAGTTAAAGGAAGAGCGGAGTTTCAGGTTCGCGTTTCCCCAGAGTTAGATGGGAAACGAGCGTTCACGGGCCAAACCTGGAGATCCGCGTCTTGCGGCAGGACAGGTCCTGTTGGAGGGCAGGGGGGTTGGTGCCCGAGTCGCAGGACATGATTATGTGTGTATTGTGATTAACATGCACGTCATCGGAATTACGAGACCTTGGAGGGTATTCAGCCCTCCCCTTTTTTCCCCTTTCGGTAGATACAATCTGCTCCGTACATGGGAAAACGAAAACCTTCCAGCAGATAACCGTGTTCCCGTTTCTGCTTCTACTCCTGGAAACTTGGTTGTGCAAAACGCGAGAGACAAATAAGGCTTTTACGCGTCTAAGTCTCGCACAGTTGTCAGTATTTTGCTTCTCACTTGAAGCGTGTAGTCAAGAGTTTTATGCCTACTATATTTTTGGTATTATTGTCAAAGGTGAATTCACTTTAAATTCAATATTGGTTTTGAGATCTTGAGGTGGTGCCTGCCAGTGTGCCTCTCCAGGTGGCACTTTTAAAAGATTTTGCCAGAGGGACTCTATCAGAGTGATTCCAGCGGGCAACTGCGGCTGCACAAACACAGAGTGAATGGGAGGCATGCTCGACTTCTGACTTGAGGACCCACGGGCGTTTTCCTCCGTGTTTGCTCTTTAAACTTTGGACAACTCAGAAGTCTTTGTGAGTTGTGGTTGGTAGAGTTTGACACGGGAAGTGTTACCTGGAAGCTACATCTTAAAACTGTGTGGACTCTTACTAACTTGGAATCCAAGAGACTGAACTTACTAACCAGAAAATTTTTCAAAAGCACCTTTGTTTGTACCTGAATCAAAGTTGCTCTGTTCATACCCAGACTTAAACAGCCTTACTTTTTCCTTTTTGAAATTCAGTGCACTCACATACACCCTCTTTTTTCAGCTCTACATAGTAAAAGTAATCGTGGTGGCTAGAGATTTTCCTTCAGACAGTAATAAAAATACTCAGTTAACTGACATGTTAAATTTGGCTTTTTGTTTTGAAAAACCTAAGTGCAAGTTTGCATCTTTTTGTGACTGATCTCTTTATCCTTCTGAAGTAGAGCAAAACTGGTTTACATAGACTGTGTGTGGGTGCTATTTTTACTTCTAGCAGTTTTTGCTGGCTTTGTGCACAGACCAAACTCAGGAGTCCCTTTGTACTAGACCTTTCTTTTTAGAGTTGGCTTTCAGGCTTGTACACATCATATTACAGTGGTATTTAATGTGCGTGTGACTAAAATCCTGTTGAAACCCATGGCTCTCTGAATTTTAAAAAAAATTATAAATTCACCACCAACTGGTTGCTGTGTACCAATGTAAAGGATGATGTCTGTTCATGGTGTTATCTGGTATTAATTTCTATAAATAGAGTGCAACTATTATTGTTTCTCTTCTATTCCTTGAACCATAATATATGAAATAGCCTTTTTTTGCCCTGTGGTGCTTAAAAAGACCACTTCATCCCATTAGTTACATGTGACTGCATTACATCCCATACATATAAGAAATAGCGGAGGAGGTTAAAAAACTCTAAAAACCAATCTAGGTTCCTTGGCATTATGGTGGAGTCAAGTAAAAGCTGAAGTTAGGAAGAAGTTTTTTTGTGGGTTTTTTTTTTTTTTTTGGTTTTTTTTTTTTTTTTTTTTTTTGGTCTTTTTTATTTTATTTTTTTTAATGTTCATGGATCATGTTACAGGAGTGCCTAAATATACTGTAGGAATATGTTTGTGGGTTTTTAGCTGGACTAGGAGGAATCTGATGAAATACAACCACAAAAACATACTTTCATCTGTTCTAAGTACTTTGTGCCTTGTCAGCAATGCAGGGATGCATTTTTATTGGGGCTTCCTGCATGAACCTATGAACTTTCCTTGTCAGTTCCTTATTAATGATTTCTGATAAATGGAATATAGCACCATCACTTCATGAAAGTGTCAACTCTGCAGAATTTTGAGAAAAGTTTTACAGAAATAGAGCTGCACTCCTGAATGTGAAATTAATCTGTTGAAGGTGAAACTGGTGGGAAGAGCCCTGTTCAACTTTTCTGCCAGCAGATAGTTCTAAAAGTTCTTCTCTAGGGATCTGGTTGAGGAGAATCATGGAAGATCTCTCAGTGGAAGGTAGCTACGGCATACATTTCTCATTCCTGTTATATTAAAAGGGTAGTGTCAGTGCAAAGTACAGCTATAGAATTGGAAATCAGTGCAAAAAGCTGGGATAGACCGAACCTCTGGTAGAGAAAACATGGGGGAAATAATCAGAATGTGTAATTAATCAATTCTTAGGTCAGCATAGATAAAAGTGGTCATTACATCCTTAATTTAGTGTAGTCCATTACATTAATCTGACCTTACCTCCATTAAGTTTCTTGTCTACATACATAAAGGCAGTAACAGAAAATCAAGCTAGATTTGGGCTCAGCTGAGGCCTATACAAGTCAGGGGAATTGTGTAACTCTCAGTGGCTGGTTAGTTAGGTGTTTTTCAGTGCGTGATAGAGTCCTGAAGTTCACAGTGATCTGTGCCAATTCCTGGTGAATCACCTGTGGGCTGTGCTGATGCCATAATATAATCCCTTAACAGTGATAAGATGTTTGTGTTGCTCAGGTGGTTGTGATGCCCATAGGAAATTGCTGCTGTAAAGCCTCACCTTGGCACAGTGAAGAAGAATTGCCCTGTAAGTTCTGTCACTTTGCAGCAGAGGTTGCAGTAATGGAGGAGGAAACCCCAACTCTGCTGCTCAGCTCTTCATTGTGCACACGGGTCGTTCAGACTCATTTTCCCAGTGTGGGCAGCTGTGTTCTGAAAGGTCTATTGCAGCAGGCAGGAGGTCTTGTGATGCTTCTCTGAAATCGAGTAGATATTGATGAATTCTTTTATCAGCTTTGCCATGGCTTCAAGTCAGACAGTGATGATAGCTTTATTTCTAGACATCTACTTTCCATCCACTTACATATTTTTTTCATCCCTTAAATGTGAAGCTTTCTGAGGGAGATAAGTATCAGCAAGTGGCATGATGAAATATGTGGACCTGCTGCATTTCTCTCAAGCTGATGACGCAATTTGTGTTGGATGCACACACTTTCCCCCTTCTCCCCTGGTTCTCTCTGCCCTCATTTCTATCAAGTAACAATAAAAGGTGTTCTTTGGTTGATCCAATACACCAATAAAAGAATATACTCTTAATACATCCTAAAATCTCAGTTTTGAGGTACAGAAGTAGTCCTAGGCTTTGTTTAATTTGCAGTCTTTGCTAGCATACTTAAAACATCTCTTATTCTAGAATAAGCCTGTAGAACGTGGCATGTGTTAGGGTGTTAATGAAAAAAAACCAACAGAAAAAACACACATAAAAATCCTTTCAAAATACAAAAGACAACTTAGAGAATTGCTTTAGCGTCTTGAAGGAGAATGACTAGCAGAAGGATCCTGCACTATTGCTGAATTATATGTTATGAGAGTCATGTGAAGTATGCTCAGAAGAAATGAGAAATACACTTGAATCATGCGGAGGGTATTACTTTGCTAGTTTTATTTCTGTTCTCTAAGCTCACCAAAATATATGGTAGAATTCTTTATCTTTTTTCTAAGGGGAGAGAGTAGGAAGGGTTCATCTGGAAAACAACTGAAATGTCTTCAGAAGCAGAGAGAGGTGGATGTTATTGCCCCCGTTATTTCTACTCTTCCCTGTGTTTGCTTCCTTGTGCATTAGTATGTGGACCAGAAGAACTGTTTCTCTGACCCCCTTTTTCCTACAAATGCCTTTTTTCCCCAAGCTGTTTCTGTCAGTGTTTCAAGAATGCAAGGTGATAATTTTTGTTCGTAGAGTAATTTAAAGGTTTTTTATATAATGCTGCACATTTGGTTTCCCATGTCAGTAAGTGAATCTTTTTCAAGGTCTCCTTAGTTGCTTTGCTGGATCCCTGGCTCCCTTTGCTGCATTCCCCAGTTATGTGATGCAGAACTTACTCTTATTTTTTTCTGTCCTTAACCAATGGTGTCTCATATCCTCACACTGCGTGTTCATACTTTCCCATCCTCCCTGTCCTTCATGTTCCAGGATCTTGCTTATTTCCTCCAACCTAAAGAGCTCTGTCTGCCCTCTGTTTCTGATGCTTTGCTTCCTGTCCTGCCCCTTCTGTGCTGAGTTCTTGACTGCCCTTGCAAACATCTCTTTTCTTTGTACTCTGCTCTTTCCCCTTCCTTTCTGCTGCCTCCCAGGTTCTGTCCTCTGCTCTTACTCTTCTTGCAGGATAAGCCAGCCTGGTGGGATGTACTGGAGGATCAAGCTGTATACTATTAAGCTGCTGGTGGTTTTCCACAATAATGAAGTCTCTCTGAAGCCTTTCTCAGCAGATGTGGCTGTTTTCCCACAGAACAGCAATTTCTAGCTGTCAGCATGCTTCTTGCCACTTCTGTTTTACAAGACAAATTAAAGAGTTGCACCCTTTGGTCTGAAAAGGATGGGCTATGTATAGACTTGGTGGTAAAGTGTAGCTCTTAACTTCCTTAAATAATTCCTTCTCCTGTGTTGGAGGATCCCAAGTGCCTTGTGTTGATTATTTAGTGTGTCTGATTTTATCGGAAAAAAAAAGTAAGTTGTTGCCAGCGTTTGTAGAGCGACTTAAAAACGTAGTTTGTGTGTTTTTTTTCTAAACCATTTTATTTTCCTTGAGAGTGAAAACTTGAAGAATTTTTCAACTAAAGCTGTAATATGTGGTGTATAATTTGCTGCATGTCAAAAACTATTCTTCACTGGAGAGTAGGCTTTCTGGCAAATTGCTTTGATAGAAGAAAATAACACATTCTGCATGATGCGTTTCAATAGGTTTTCTAATGAAAAGCATCAGATAAAAATAAAAAGCTTTCAGTTCTATAGACCACTCTTTAGTTGATGAAATGTTGTTTTTTACTCCCATACATTAGAATTTAAGGGCAAATACATCCTGTCAGCTTAATTTCTCTGTGACTCAAATTTTCAGTACAAAACTGGATCCCTGCATATTTCTTTTTCCAGTGATAAAACAGAATAGAAAATCTTAGGAACCCTTAAATGCAGTATTATATTTTTGCCTTTGTATTAAATCACAGCATTCTTTGCATTGGTGGGTGGTGGAAATAGCTTATAACTCTTGTTTTGCTGCTGTTTTGTCTTTCTGCTTCTCAGCTCTTTAACTCAAAGAGTAAAGACCACTTTCCCATGATACTTCTAGCAGATGTTGTTTATGGAAAAACTCCAGTGGCAAAAAAAAAAAATCAATTTTTTTTCTGTGCACTTAGAGTCTGAGGATTTTTTTTTTTGAGGGGGAATAATTTTTATGCAGCATTTGTAAACCTAATGTAGTGCAGCTGTAAATCATTTCACATCTCTGAGCTTACAAATTGTATCTGTCATATGTAATTTTTCTTCTTGGTGTTATATACTTAAGCTTCTCTGTAGATTTACTAGATGGATGTGAGACCTTTTCCCCAAGAGACCAGGTTAAACCCTGTGCCCCAGTTTGTTTGTTAGAGATCTGTTGGTCTACTGCTGCTTGGCATTCAGCACTGTCGGTATCTCTGCTATGTGTGGTGTTGAAATACCAAAATCACGTAAAAGCTCCTTAAGAAACAGTCCCTCTGTTCTTCCCACACCACACCTTTGTCTCAGGAAGAAACCTGTTCTGGGCTGAATTTCACTGTTCTGTCATTGTTTCTATCATTATGCAGCCATAAGCCTGAAAGACACTTGTTTGGTCAGTAATCTGTGGGAAGACATGATAATCATACTGTACCTCTCTGAATTTGTGTTTATGGCTGCTTAAGTTGAACAGATGTAGGAACTTTATTTCCTTTTTTTGAATGCATGGATCTCTTTGGGTTTGGAGAGATGTGGTGGGATATCTCTCGTGGCTGGAGTGCTGCAGTGGATGAACACAGGCTCTTTAAGGACCGACCAGGAAGGCAAGGATGGGGACTTGCCCTTTGGATGAGAGAGCAGGTTTGGGATGGATGATGAGCCAGCTGAGAGCAGGTTGGGATTAGTGGATGACATTGTTTTGGGTGTCTACTGTAGACTGCTTGATCAGTATGAAGAAGTAGATGATGCCTTCTTCACATAACTGGAAGAAGTCCCATGTTTACGGGCTCAGGTCTACACATGGTTTTTGAAGGACATGACAGCTGGAAGGACAACACAGCAGGACATAAGCAATCTGGGAGTTTTCTGAAGTGCTTTGATGGCTTCCTAGCACAGGTGCTCAAGGATTTAATGGACAGAGGCGGTCTGTTGGATCTTATACTTAAAAAGAAGAAAAGGCAGGTTGAAATGTGAAGATCAGGGTTGCAGTAGCTTTAGTGACCTTAGTCACGTTGCCTATTATGACCATGAGGTGGGGGAGCTCAGGGTTCTGAGAGGAAAGAACAGGATGTTTATACAGCATCTTGAGAAGACCAACTTTGGTAAGTTTAGGATTCTGTTTGGAATAGGTTGGTAAAAAAGATGTTTATTCTGCCATTCAGCAGGGAAAGGCTGGAGAAATGAGCAGAGAGGAATCTCATGAAGTTCGGTAAAGAGAAACAGACCTGCACCTAAAGAGAAATAACCCAATTTTCCAGTACAAGCTGAGGGCCAGCCACGTGGGAAACAATTTTGCAGTAAAAGGCTGTGGGGAACCTGGTGGACAAGTTGACCATCAGCCAGTAATGCTCCTTCAAGACAGAGAGAGCCAACAGTATCCTGGGCTGTGTAACACAAAGCATTGCCAGCCGGTGATGCTTGTCCTCTGGCTAGCATTGGGGAAACAGACCTGAAGTACTTTTCTAGTGCCGGGTATTCCAAGAGAAGAGGCATGGACATACTGGACATACACTGTAGGGGCCACAAAGACTCTTAAGGGCTTGGAGCATTTCAGGAGAGAAAGCTAGAAGATCCAGAATAGTTCAGCCTTGAGAAGAAAAACGCTCATGGTTGTATATAAATATGTGTTAATCAGCATGAAACGGGTGCCCCGTGACCTTACAAGAGGCGGTGGGCAAAGGCTGAAACACAGGGAATTGTCTGAAATAGGACAATACTTTTCTACTGTTAGGATAGTGAAACCTGAACATTGATTGTCTGGAGAGGTTGTGCAATCTCTGTTCATGAAGATGCTGTAAACCTGACTGGACATGGTCCTAGGTGACCCATGCTTTGAGCAGGGGGTGCACTAGGTGATGTCTGAAGTCCCTTTCAACCTCAGCTGCTTTATGATTCCATAGAGGGCATATCAGAGATTTTGCCCATCTTTAACTTGGGTGATTTTAATGGTACAGATTGAATTGTGGTTTTCACTGTTTATTCACCCTCAAATGTTTAATTGTTTTACTTTCTACATTGATAGTGTCATGGTGTTTTTGTACCTCTTGCTGTAAATCCTTAAAGAAGTACCACTGTGTGATTTGAACAAGCAGGTATTTACAGTTAGTGTCGGAGAGGGAACTGCCACTGGGTGAGCTGAAACGGACTGTACGCACACAGTAAAAGTGGTTTTATTGCAAGTTTAATAATTTTTTCAGCATGACAAATGCCATTTAAAATGCTTTCTAAGAACTCCTATGACTTTACAACTTTAGTATCTTGAGAATAAGTTACCTTTTGTAACCTGTTGTGAGTATAGTAAATTAGTACTATCATGCAGTATATGCTTGAATTATTAAAATCCATAATGGTTTGTAGAGAAGCAACATTGGATCCTTATGTTAACAGACCTCTAAACAGAACTCTGTGTTGAAGGCTACAAAGAAGTTTATTACCAGATAAGTATATCTAGGTTTTCTCCTCCTAGTTTCCAGATTTTTCTGTATGGCTTCAGACTTTAAGAAATACTTTACCTTTTGACATCAAATATGGAAGACCACAGTCTGATGGGAGCAGAGGAAGAACATAGTCTTCTGTTTCCCAAACAAAGGAAAATCATTATCTTTCCTGTTAGTGTCCCTGCAATTGTTCAGAAGATTTTTGAAGTCTGCTTGGTTTGAAATATTCTAGAATGACAGTTTTGAAATACTTTCTAATGGCAGTTTTTTGTAGTAACAATTCAGGTCTACTGATTTTTGACCTGAGTTGAAAGAAAGTAATAAAGTAGTTATGTTTCAATACCTTTAACTTTTTTTTTGTAAGGTGTGTACTTTTGTAGTAAATTGATAGCATTCCCTTCTCTTTGTGATGTACATAGGTGAGGCAGGGTTTGTGGGCAGAGATTATATATTTGTACCTCTAAAATAAATTTTATGATTACACATAGAGTTATTTTTCTAATTATATCAGTTGATCTAAAAAAAAAGACATTACACCCTGCCAACAGTCTTGCACACTGGAAAAATGCATGCTACAAATTCATTAGAGAGATTAATGTGGGCTTTGGTTGTTTTTTTTTTTTTTTTCTCCAAATGGCAAATGCATTTAACTGCAGTGAATCTGTATTTTTGTCGTAGTAGATGTTTTCTCATCTCTCTTAAAGGCAGAGGTAGTCCGTCTCACCACTGTGCTCTTAACAAGCAGCTCTAGCATGGAGTGCTCTTTAACCTTTGTAGCTTCTGCTTCATTGACATAAAAGAGAAAGTGAATCTTTGCCTGCCAGGAGCAGTAGGAGACAACTTGGTCAATGCACTGTTTGGTAGCACAGCATTTTGATTCAGTGCTGTGGTGTATTTGTTTTTGAGAGTGGATAGTCCCCTATTTATTTTCTAAAAGGGATGGTAACAACTGAGAGTAGGACCTGCAATTGGCCCATCCTTGTCAGTGGTTCAAAAATTGGCAGATGCTTTGAAAATAGGGTGTCAGAAACATAGTAGGTTGATGCTGAATGCAACTTCAGTGAGACACTGGTATGATTTTTGCTCTGTCTTCTCTAGGCCTTCCCCCTTCTTGCCTGGCTGATCTTTCTGCTGGACTTTCATTTCAAGTACCCATTGGAGGGATAGACAGCAGTTGCAGTATCAGGTTCTGTTTAGAATATGTGCCCATGAACTGTGATCTTTAATTAATATTTTTCTCTTGTGAATTTTAAAATTCTAGTAATTTTATTAATGTTTTGTATGGACTCCTGCTTAAATGTCCACCTCTATGATCTTTCATTAATATTCATGATAACAAAGTTGGTAGTAGGATGTTGCGAGACCGAAGGACAAAAAGGACCAAAGCTTGAATATACTCTGCATACATGGTCGGGTGTGTGAAACAGTCTTTCATCATGCAAAATATGTTCTGGTTTTTCTTTTTACCAAAGGAAGACCTGTAGCTGGGGATTGGAAGTAAACAAATGAAATGGTGTCCCCACTGACTTCTGTTTACAGTGTAGGAGAGGAAAGTGGAGCCTGAAGTAAGATTTTGAAACAAGAATGCATTTAGGAGTTAAACTGTGTTTAAATTACTATGTGCCACTTCTTAATTCTAAAGCACAGATAGCCTTTAGTTGGTCATTTGTAAGTTTGGAAAATGGCTGAAATAAACACAGATATACTTAAGAAACAGAACATAATAACATACTCTGTCTTGTAGCTTACTTAATTCATTTTAATACAATAATGTGATTGCCTGAAGAAGCCTTAAAACCTGAGGCAGCATGGGTGTGTGGAAAATCCATATTGGCATCTAAGGGAAATATGACATAAGAGCAAATGCTTACAAGTTCTTAATCTTGTCTGCAACAGCTCAAGTGCCTGCAAAAAAAGAGCAGACCTGAAGCAAAAAACCACAAAACCCTCATCCTATCTGGTGTGTGTATGTAATCGTGAGACAAGTTAATTTGCAATTTTTTTTTCTCCTTTACATCTCTTTCTAATTTCTACTGCTTATGCTAGCCCATTGTGAGAATTAGGCAGTGGATTCGTAAAGGTTCTAATTTTAATTCTCTTTGCTCCTAGCCTTTTTATGGAAATGTTTTGCTTAGCACGGTAAACATTTAATTATGCTACCTGTGCCAGATGAGTTTGGAGTGTGACATGTTTCTAGCATTGCAAAGGCTCTAGCAGCTCAGATGTTGCTGAAATATTGCTCCTCCCCTGAAACAACATTAGCTGCAAATACATCTTTGTTCCCTTCTCTGTGTTTTACTTCAATTACTTACTGTTTTAATATATTTCCATTTTTTTTTTTTTATTCCCATCAGCTAAGGTGCAGAATTTTCAGGGGCAATTGTCAGGCATGAATATTTTTTGTTACAGGAGAGATCCGTTGAAAGAAACCCAGAGATCTATTGTCTTGGCCACTTGCACGGAAGAAAATATCCTACTAGTTTGGCTTAATTATCTTTTTTATTTTCCTAGAATTGAGTACCGGTTGTAGTGGTATTCTTAAAAAGAAAGAAGGTATAAAAAATGAGGGCCATGGGATCACACTGTCTGTTTATACTTTTCAGTGAGGCATGCACTTATCTGTTAATTTTTTTTCTTCTGTTGCCTGACATCGACCCAATTTTGTCAGAATGACAAAATGAATGTCACAGAATGAAGTTTTTTTTTTAAATATGTGTCTGGGTGAGAGAGCCTTGGTTAGTTTTCCAGTGAGCAAAGAAGTCTGAGATGTATGTTAGAAAATCCATGTAAGAGAAGCCTCTATAAATTCTTTCATAGCAGGAAAGGCTTCAGTCGAGGGTCAGGAACTGTTACCTAATAGCAAGTCGTAGGCTACTTCAGTGCTTATGCTCATGGCATTATTTTTCTCATTGATGCACTATTAATTAGGCTAGCTAAACTAAGCAGCATTACAAGTGTTGCCAAGATACTCATAGAGGCATTGGGTCTGCAATCAAAACCAGCTATTAGAGCGTGCTGGGTGGATAGCTGCTCTGGCCAACAGCCCCACTGCACTTTGGATCATGTTAGAGCTTATCAAATAGAGGCAGAACTGTGTTAGATACATCAAATTAGGAACATGTTTCTTGTCGGCATGCATTTAAAAAATTGCTGATATTTATACACATGCTTACATATACATATATGCAGATATTTATACATATACTTACATATGCATCTATATGTTTGTATATATAATGTATTTATGTTTGTTGAACTCTGCTGAGTAAGCTTTTATTTCTCTCTGTTCCTTGTGGCCTTTTTGAAAGCTAAAACATATATGGCCAAAAGGAGTTGCTTGCCTCTACAGCAGTGCTTCAGAGCATTAATGTTGTGCTTTAGATAAAGGAAGAACACTTACTGAAATGGCAGAAGGATGCACTAAACATGCAAGAGTGATTGAGTCCTATAGTTTAAAGGAAAAAAAACAAATTAGAAGTTCAAAGAAATGCCATTCATGTAACTGCAGTTTGATTTTATCTAGGAAATTGTGTCATTCATTAAAAATTGTTATGCAGATGGAAAACAAAAGCTTCCAGTTAATTTTTCTTTTAAGTAGTAGTCAGCTAAAGAAACAGGAGTGTCTTTAAATATTGTGTAATGCTGCTTGTTGCACACACGTGCTCAGCATATTTAATAAATATGTACTACATTGACACATGGTGTACTGTGAGGGCCCTCAAACCTTCCTAGGGATATTCAGCTCTTAATAGGCTTTTGATGACTGTTGTTTCTTTTAAACATTTTCCTTCTGTCTTTGCTCACTTGCCATTGAATATCTGTCAGGGACAACTGTTGCTCAGGGTAAGATTTGTAGTAGAACATCAATATTTATAACTGTCATGTAGTTTAGCAGCTACACATTGCTTTGAGGAACACATTTTAGCAAGTATTTATTTTGGAGTTTAAGGACAGATTGGGATCTCTTCTGCAGAATGTACTCCTGCTATGTTTTCACAAAAGTGTCTTCAGTTGCTTTTCTAAGCTTCTGATGGCTTCTTGGTTTAGTCATTAGTAAATATTTAGAAAAAGGACTACATTTGTTTTAAGGTAAGAGTGGTAATGATATGAAAATGCACTTACAGATTTTTGAGGACAGTGGAGGATTAAAAAGCATTTGTGACTATTTTAATTGGAATATAAATTTTTAAGGAGCTAAAAATATGGAATTATAGAGGTTTTACCTTCCTCTTAAAATTTCAGCTCTGTTATAAAACACTTTTAATATGGGGGAGGGAGGAAGAGTGCCATTCTGACTCAAAAATGCCTTTGAAATTCCCCATTCAGATCAGGTGCATCTTTTACTGTCGAGTGTTTATAAACTTTTTAAAGCTATATCCTTCTTATTCCCTGAAAGGAGCCCTTGTTTTTGAGGGAAACCACATTAGTTTCAGTTGTGTTTTATTTTTCTGTGACATAGTGTATACTTGGAGATTGCTGCAGAAGTGCAAAACTTTGCACTTAAAAACCTGATTTATGATCTTGACCACAAGACACTCAGAGTAAGATTGAAAACCTGTACTGTAAAACAGATTCATGGCACTGCTTTTGTCTTGTGTCCTGGTAAGATGCCTTACTGCCCCTTTTTGTGTCAATTTAAGTTGTATCTGAGTGATGTTTAGGGCATATCTTCTGTCACCTAAATAAAATAAAAACTCAAAAAGAGGTGCTAATTTCCTCAAAGAGATTGCAGGTGGGTTCCCAAATTTACAGTTATCTTCCGGGTATCCTAAGGGGGTAAAACCATGGGGGTGCAGGCACACACACGTGCTGGCAGTGGGTGAGATGCGCACTTCTGACTGCTGGTTAAAACTCCCTGTGTGCTCTGGGGGCACAAACTCACTCAGAATCGTAAGAGTCTTTTCAGTTTTGAGGCAGATGACTTGTATGTAAAGTCATTTCATTCTGCACAAATCCTCACTCCTTGCAGTCACTCTCCTTGAAAGGCCTGCCTGAAAGAAAGTTTCCATAAGAGCTCCACAACTTTCTTAGGAGTGCCTACATCTCAATAGGTCTTAAATGAGCATTTTTCTCTTTTAGTCACCAGCTGTTCCCAGTGCCTGGGATTGACCTGACTTACAGCTTGGCCTGTTTGATTGTTATTCTGTCCTGGGGGCTGCCAGACCCCCTGAGCCCATAGTTGGGAATGGCAGCATCCTGTCTGCGCTGTGTTCTCACTGTGGACAGGGCTGGACTAGGTTTTTCCTCAAGCAAAGAAGACCTGAAATCCTGCCCAACTTTGATTAGTTCTTCTGAAACTGCGCCATAGCACAGAGGCTGTTAGAGGCTGGAAAGAAGGCCTTCCTGAGGGAGGCTGGTTCTGTAACCTAGTTGGTTTTGGTGTTCACTGGTGAAGAAGACCTTGTGAGCCCCTCTTGGTCAGTTTTCTGGATCTAGTTCTTTAGAAGTGTCCCTCTGCATTAACTTTCAAATGAGCCCGCGTGTGTAATTAGGATGCTTTTAATTACTCTGCTTGGTAGTCTTGCCCCATTAATGTCTTGAAGCTGGCACTCTGCATTTTGCTACTGTCTGTGTGCGGTGATCTAAAGATCATAACAGCAAGCTTTGCGGATTATTTTTTTACATAAATTTTCATTTTGGCTAGAACAGAGGTTGTAGTTTGTTTACATGTGAAAATTAAAACAAAATGCTCATTCTGATATAGGTGTGAAGGAGTTCTGCATGACTAATGCCATGCAATAGCTTTAATTACCTCACATTTTGAAAGTGATTTCAGTTATTCCTCATCATTTATCATGCCTTTATGTGAGTTACGTAAATATTTTCTGAAATGCAATTTTTTTCCTTCTTTCAGCCTTTCTTCCAGCTTGTGAAGTTACGGAAACTTGGACTTAGTGATAATGAAATCCAACGGCTCCCTCCAGAAATAGCAAATTTCATGCAGCTGGTGGAACTTGATTTGTCTCGAAATGGTAAGCTCCAAAGTTAATGTGTTTGATTCTGTACTGTCCTATGACATGGTATAGAAAACTGGCTTTGTACGGTTTTTCTGTCTCAGAGATTGTTATCTAGGTCCTGCAGAACACTTTTTTGTCTAATTCATGGATTTACCTCTTGTTCTAGATGGGAAGGGGGGAAATAGTAGAGGGGAACTTGTGGTGAAAATACAGTAACTGAATAAGGCTTGACTGTAGTTCTGTGTTTCTGAGAGCCTGCTTTATTTTCCAATTTTAAAAATGCTTTTTGTGGTAGTTTTATATGTGTATCTGTCACAATGTCGACTTCTTTCCCCAAGCTCTCTGAAATTCCTGACATTTAGAGATGGAAAAAAAAAGAAGCTTTCTGTCCTTAAAAAAAGGACTGCCTGTGAGTTAGAAGTCCAGTTCTTTATCTCTGTTCTGCTCTTTACCTGGGATTACCAAGAGGCAGAGTGCTGGCATTTCTAGTTTTACTTTTGGAAGAAGAATCAGTCAGTTTGTCAGCTGCAGAGATAAATTCAGAAAAGAATGCTGGGAGAAACTATCTTCTAAAATGCATTGTTGGAAACAACATGGGTTTATTGTTTACTTGCTGTGTATATTGTCCTGCATTGTGATGGAGTGAAAACACTTCTTTTTTTCTGTGGCCTGGTGAATTTACTACAATAATTTCTACAAGAAGGTCAGGGGCTGGTGGGTCACCTTTAAGCAGCCTTATGACCCAGTGATCTAAAAACAGTGAATCTGTATTACCAAATTAGAGCAACTGTTGGCTATTTTTGCCTCCTTACATGCAGTGGATGTGCACAAAATGCTCTCTCAGCTGTGATGGAAGGGGTGGGAGTGATCAAGGTTGTGTAACCTTGCAAATAAAGGAGGGTTGTAATTGAATATTCAGGAAAAGAAATAGTGTAATGGGGAGCCTTTTTTTCTTTATGGTTTAACTTCACATCGACTCTTCATGACTGAAGAATATTGTTGGTACTTCACCTTTCTATAGAATATTTCCTTTATTTGTTTGGTGTTTTAAATCCTGTCTTTATCTGATAGTATAACTGATGAAGCGTGACGAGTCTCCAGGCAATTGCTGAAAAATTTCTGTGAACCATGTAATTTTATGCACATTTGGAAAGCCTTTTAAGAGAAGAAAACTGGAAAAAACCCCAGAGACCGAAGAGGCAGATTAGTTAAAACATTTTGGAAATACATGAACATTAGTTGATTTGGTACTTGGCTACTGAGTTTGGTTGAGTTGGGTGCTGTCACTGACAGACTTTATACAAAAAGAAACCCTCTGTTGGCTTAGTAATTCTCTTCTTAAATGAATAACTAGTTGGAAAAGAGCTGATGGATCAGAGCCATGTGAACTCTTGTCAGCCTGACTTGGAAGTTGGCTTGAGGGCTCAGCTGTAACAAGAGCAGATGGTGTGAATGTTTACGGCTGGCTAGATGCGTTTGTCATTAGAAGTTACTGCACAGGGAAGTATTTTTTCCAGTGATGTGTTGAACTAATGCAGGTGGCAGGGAGCAGTTGCTTTCCTATATCCAAGGTTCAGTGTTAATTGCCCATTTTATTGCTTTGCTTTCTTTTCTCTGCAGGTTCATTGCAGAAGGTGACTGATACCATTTCCCTCTGCTTAATTATGTCACAGTTGTGTCACTGCATGACTGACTATTCAAATTAAAAATGCACCATGCAGTGTGGTGCAGGTGGGGTGTGGCAGAAGAGAACTAGTTTTACTTTCCACTGTTTGGCTGTTTTATGATTGTCTCATGGTTCTCCAAATCAAAAGGCAAAACACACCATCTGGGATGCTGCAGGGGGAATACTTGCAAAAAGTTTTTTGAGATTTGTAGTATTTTAATTTATTAGCTTTGCATTTTGAGCCCACCTTCTAGTATGTCTTGTTCTAAACCTGCCACAGGTTTGTCCTGTTCAGTGGTTTGCACTCCAAAAGGTTTTGTTTTTCTGACTGCCCAAAACTACTTAGGAAAAAAAAAATAAATAGGAACTCTTTGTATTCCTTTCAGGCAGAGAAAAACAGCCCTACTTTTCAAAATGCAGTATGCTGCATGAATAGGAAAGTGTGATGGTGACATCTGAGCTTGGGAAATAAGAGATCATTGTTCTGTGTTTTTTGTTGTTCTAGTTGTCTGGTTTGGTGCACTAATTGCCTTCGGTTCTGGTCATTCTGTTTCCTCAAGAGCTTAAAAACACAGATATAAATTCGTTTAATGTTTTCTGTACAGGAATAGCTTTTCCTATTTTAACCTCTCATCACGGAAGGGAGAAAGGGTTTTGAATAAACAATACTTCCATTTCTGCCATAATAAAATCGTAACATGTCTTCCTTTCTCCTACTTTATAACTCTTTGGCCAGCATATGATCTTTGAAGCCACATGAGGTCGCGGGTGTATCATCGGGGTGGACTTGGGTGCTCTTCCAAGCTGCAGTGGCTGGCTGCACTTGGAAGAGCTGTGAGGTGTTGAATCTAGAGGAGGGATCAGTCTCTCCTTGTTTGTGGAGGTAGCTCTGTGTACCTGTGCCATGCAGTGTTACGCAGAGTGTAAGTAGCCCTGCTTTGTAGACACTTGGGAAGAGTCCATAGGGAAACTCTGAAATGTGTCTTTCTTAAATTCTAAGGTGTTTTTAAATGCCCCAAGACATGCTAGTATATATGTTAAAAATGTACTATAGTAATTATTTCTTTAAGCAGTTTCTTGGTTAATGAGTGAATCCAGAACTACAAAAAAATTCTTCCGAGAAATAAAACAAAAAAATCTTGAGCAGATGTAAATTTGATGCTCTCTGTGTATGTGAGAGAAGTCTGGGGAGGGTAAGGATAGCCTCAGTGGTGCAGAAGGAAAGGGATTTGGAAAGGCTAGCAGCCATACATTTTTAAACTTTTCCTGGAGTATTTGCATGTTGATGCTATTTCGCATTCCCTGCAAGGCCTGTGTGTTCATGCAGGCTTTCCTAGGAAGCATCCCACTGTGCTTTTCTAGTCTGGCTGAGGCTGTTATTTGTGCTAAGGTTGAAAGGATGAATCAAGGACTGGAATGCAAGAGGGCAGAGAAGCTCTGCTAAGAAAACAGCATAGTGATAGTGAACACTTTGAAGGTTGTTTGGTTATAATCCAGTTTATCTCTGCCTCTTGGTATCAAGTTGTTCAAAAAGCTCGTGTACTCATTCTGAGGCTAAAGGGAACAGATTTTGTAGGATTTCAGCAGTGGATACCTGAGCTTTTGACTTGCTGGCAAAGTGTGTTTGAAACTCAAGAGTGTTTCCTGAGGAATCTTCTGCAATAGATACTCAACTGCTGTGTTTCTGAAGCTACTGCTGGTTCCCTCAGACTCCCCAAGGTTGATTAACTGGGTCACTGAACCATTCTTGCTTGATGACCCTAAAGTTTGGGTAGGGCTCAGGTGCTTTGCATTGAGCTCCAGTGCAAGTCTTTGCTCTTCATTGACAGAGGGGAAGATTCTTCTCTAAGCACACTCAGTAGTGCCTGTGTGCTGTTTTTTTTTTTCTCACAGCGCTTGGACATTCTCTCAGATAAGTCCTGAAAGACCCTGTAATTCATAAAATGCAGTCTCCAGTGATAGAAAGATGTGCTCAAATTTCTGCAGTTCTTTCCTGGTGCCTCGACTGGCACTTAATTAAGCTTTCGGTTCTTGGAAAGGCATGCCCTGTGCTTCAGATCCCTTTGAGTTGTAGCAGGTTGCTACCCACGCTGCTCATCCCCCAGAGACTTCCTTCAGCAACTTCATCCCCCCTTTTCTTCTTGCACAACCCCTGGAGGCCAAATTCTTAAAGCTTTGGGCCCTGCCATCCCAGGTTCATAAAAATGTTAATGGTGTTCTTGTTCTGTAGCTTCTTCTAGATAGGAGGGGCAATGCATAAAATTTCTGTAGTTAATTTAATGCATGATGATATTTAGGATTATTTATACTATGTATGTCTGCTGTGTTCTTGCAGAGGTGGTGCAGTTTTTTCTGGTATCCCTTGTTCTCCAAGAAGAGTGGTTTTGTTTGCTTTTGACAAATACTAAATCCTCCAGTGATGTGTTTTTGTCATGATATTGTATGTTCCTTAAAATGCCGTGAAGGTGTTAGTTTAACTGCTGTATACTTATTTGAAAGAAATTTCTATCCTGCACACACTTTCTCTTAACGGGTGTGCTGTGGAAGCCAGGTTTTTATTCCTAACGTTATACACCTTTTGCAGCCATTGACAAACTGTCTTTTAGCTCTTTTTAGCTGTTTCATTTAGCTCTTTTAGCATAAAAGGAAAATCACTGTGAGCTGGGATACTAGGCATTAGGCACTGGAGTGGCTTTCTTGTCCTTCCCAGCTTCAGGAGTGGTGTTTAAACCATCCTGCTGTCCACCCCTTTCTGTGATGCCACCTGACCCCGTTGCTTTTGTAGGAGAGGAGCTTCTTGCACTTCTGTGACTGCCTGTGAGTTGTTGTCTATCTGTGATCAAAGCCTGGCAGGCTTTTCTGCTGCTCCTCGTGCTTCCTTTGAACGTGTGTACCAAGGACTTGGTCCTGCAAGCCCATAGCATTGGTAGTTGCTCTGTGCTGGCAGTTTTGCACTGACTGTAGTGACTTTCCAGCTGGCAGCAGGTAAGGGGATTCAGATGGTGTGGTCTTGTATGGAAGTGGTCTGTAACCTTGCAGTTTGGTGTTATGTCCAAGCACTAAGACTCAAAACTGTGGAAAAGATGCAAGTATGAGTGCAATGGGAGAATTAATTGTTTTTTTATGTTATTGGTAGATAGGTTATTCTGGTTATGTTTGCTGATTCAGCTCCCAATGGAGCTGAGATCCACTACTTTGTGAACTGAGGAGTGATGGATTTTGCTGTGGCATCTGTTGAGGAAATCTGTGTGTGGGCACATCTTGTTAAGCTATATTTGGCTCTGCATGATGCTTGATACCAAAATCTCAATATAATTCTTTACTATGATATCCAGTAAGAATAATGCTGTTTGTTTAATGTGTGCAGTTAATATTTCATGCCCACCATAGAGATGAATTCATGCTACATGATATATTAGTTGCTACTCATTTTTGTAGTTTCTGCTTAAACTGACCTTATGACTGTATTGATAATGTGGTTGTTCTGGACACAAGTCTTGCAACATCAGGATATTCTTGTTTCAAAATCCTCTCTCCACACAGTTTCCATATTTGTCATTTATAGGAAAATAATTACAGACTTAAACAGAGATAAATATTCTGCTTTCAGATTACTGTAACAGTAGAGCGGTTCCTCCCAAGCATGTCAACAGTTACTACGCTGTGTAAGGAAGGACTTCACTGCTGCTATGACAGGTCTGAGCAGAGTCCAAGACTTTGGAAGTCAGTCTCTAGAAGATTGGTAATCCCAAGTGCTACATAAGCCTTAAGTTTTCCTTGCTTCCAAAATGGATCACAGTTGCAAATTTAGAAACTTGTATTTTCTTTTGTCTTCAGCTTTCAGCATGCTTGGAGAACTCTACAACAATGGTATTTAACTGCTCTGCTTTCAGGTGCAGGTGATTTGATATTTCTTCTTTTTATTTGAAGTGTTTCTTCTTTTTAGTCACTTCAAAATCCAATTGTAAGTCTCCTCAGAGATCTTGGTCATCCTCAGGACACCACATGCATAGTGTGATAGGTAAATTTTATTCAGCAAGTTATTAGAGGGCTGGGTGAGTAGGCAGAAGCTTTACTGCAGTGTCCATCAGCCCATTCTGCTGAAGGGCAGTGTAGAATGTCTGCTTTGCTCTCTGAGACTCTCAGCTCACTTGTTCATATCAGTGCCTGTGCATCAATGCTTTCCCTTTTTAATTCAGCCATCTGCTCTCCAAGGTGTACCTGTCAGCTGTACTGTAGGACTGCTTCCCTTCTGCCCACAAAGTGAGTGTGTTCCCCTTTTCCTCTTCCGCATGGAAAGCAGGATAACCAGTATTTTTTCAGATGAGAAATTCTGACAGAGTAAAGGCTTGAACACTCGTTTCAGTTCAGCCTGGGCTGGTGATCCAGCTATTTTACAGTGAAGAGATTAAGCTAAGTAGGGAGAAGCATTTTGAGTCTTCTGATGTTGTTCTGCAGCCTCCCATGGACTCTGCTGTCTTGTCTGGCAGCTGCTGCTGTTGCTTTGTGCTCTTGCCTGTCTGGCTGTCCACCTCTGCCTCTGCTGCACTTCCACAGCATCTGAGCAGAGACTTCCTTCATGAAATCCTCTTCTTTTCTGCCTGCCACCAGCTGCCTTGACGTGTATGTGCTGATACAGGTCTGGTGACAAACAGCAAAACGTAGAATGCTGAGAAGTAGATGGGAATTGATGCTTTCTTGTTCAATGGACAAGAAAAAAAAAACCAGGCCAGCGACCTGTGCTGGAAGGCAGTATAGTTGACAAATGGATCTATCTTGTTAACACATGCAACTGCTGGATGTTGATTGTTTGCTTTTTGATCTGATTTTTGTCTAAGTGAGGGCTTAGAGACAAACAAGAATTGCTCTCCTACGCCTACTTGGACATGTCTTATCTGATACGAGAAAGCATCCTGTGAATGCGGTTGCTGCAACCCTGATGTGTACACCTGAACGTCATGGAACATCCCACCAGAGGCTTGTGTTTTGTATAGTGGTAGAGTAACTTAAGCTTCAGTCTGCATCCAAACAGTGACTGGTTTTTGGTTTTGTGGGAAATTTTGGGATTTTTTTGGTGTGAATGAAAGCAAAGCAAACTTGGAGATAAGAGAACTTTTTGTTTTCTTGGATGGTTGCTTGCTAATAGTTGTGTTGGGTGCTTGAGTTTTGAAGTTTGGGTTGGGGTTTTTTTGACACATCTAATTTCTTGTGACATACCTTTACTTCGTATTATCTTCCATTTCTCCCTTCAGGTTAGTTTCAAATTTGTGCTTAACATCATCACTTTAATGTCTTACACGTGAAGTTTAGGGATGGATGTACAAAGGAGCATATTAGGGAAGAAAGAAAAAAACCTACTGCAAATTACTTTTGGACTCTGGAGCTCTGCACAGTGCCTCAGAAATTCTTACTTGCTTGGAAGAAGTAATGTGAAAGTGAATCTGATTTGTGAATCTGGGTTACTAAAATTAATTCGATCTCAGTACGTTGGAGAAAGAGAAGAGCTTTATGTGCAGCAGGAGAAGTAAGGCAAGGAGAAAAATTACTGGACCATGTCCTTGCACGGGGCTTCTCATCAAGGAGAAGGATGAAGCAGCAAGTGCTGACTGTGACTGAGAAAAAGAAGATAAATGAAATTTCCTGATAGAATAATTTAATTAGAGAAGTCTAGAAGATGTTATTTTTAAATGGATTACAGAAAGGTGGATTTTCCTATCATGGCATGTTCTACCAGATTTAATTGTTCTTTCTGATGAGACTTTGCTAATGTACTTAAGTGTGCATCTAGCAATAGTGCCTTCATGAAAATTCAAGGGGAGCATGGAGAGGAGCAGGCCAAGTTGGAGGCAGAAACATTAGGCCTGCCTCAAGTCAGCTAGAGTGTTAAACGTCAGGCAGTGCATATAGGAGTGACATAAAATAAAGACTTAATTCTCTGGATAATCTAGATTAAAGATTGTAAAATGGTAATTTGCAGACAGACATTGTTCGTTCTTGTATTCACAAGTTTGCTTGGGTTTCGGTTTCTATTTTATTGAGAATGTAAGATGGCATGACAATGAAGTTCCTGAAGAATTAATCTGGAATAAATCTGGAATTTGGCTGTTAAGACACTTTCTCTCATCCCCAGCTTCATAGGTAGAATACTAGTTTTTACATTTTTTGCCCTCTTACTTCTCTGACTAAAAGTACTTCTGTTATTCTTGAGGTCCAAGGTGGAAATTCTTATAAAAATATCTCTATTAACTCTTCTGTTTAACTTCTTGACTGGCATGCATAAGTAAAAGGGTAGAATACATAAATTTCTTGTCAAACCTGGACTCTTCCACTTAATTCACCTGGAACTATTGTTCCCTTCAAGTCTGGTCTTCTGGCTTTCCCCTTTCCCCCTCCTTCTTTTTTCCTCCTGTTTCAAATTTACATCTGTTCTTGCTGCTTGCTGCAGCTAAGGAGGATAGTCTGTTGAATTACCTCATGCTATCTGGTCAAACACTCAGCTTGTTCTTATGTCCCTGCTGAGTTTTCTTTCAAGTAACATGTCTAATATGTATGTAGGCATGAAATGCTGTTTGTGAGGTCTTTTTTCCCTGCTGCTCTTGTTGTTTGGAAAATGGATGTTTCCAGAAGCAGTGAGGAGGAGAAATGAGATGTCTCTTCAGTTTCTTTTTAATTATTCAGTAAGGGATTTACTTGAGAAAATGCAACCCGAGCCTGCTGGTGAATTTTCCTTAAAGCTTTAAAGACAGGTCTTAAAAGAGCTTTATCTCTTGTGTGTTGTATATCCTCAGCCTCAGAGCCTGAAGAAGAAAATGTTACAACCTGTTCAAGAGCCACTTAATCTCAAGAGATTTAGCAAGAACCCCATGACTCCTGTCACACTGTGCCCCAAAAATTGTAGTACTTCATCAAAAACGGTCAATGACTTCTGACTTCAGGGCTAGTGGCAAAGCATGGTTTTAAAGAAAGGGAAACCCGTCTGATCATTGTGAATGTCATGATCTCAGTATGGAAATGGAGGGAGGGGATGAGTAGCCTTCTTCCATCCCTTTCCCCTGCAGGATCAGACCCTTGGGAGCTGCTTTTGGCTGCTTCTGGGAGGGGAGAGAGATATAGTGGGGACATCTGTGACACAGCAGCATGCTCAGCTGGGCTTTCCAGCTGGAGAGCCTGTCAAAAAGACAAATGCTTCCCACACAAAGTCCCTCTTGAAAGGTATTTGAGAAAGTGGGCAGTTTCCTTCCATGATTAGTAAGGGGAGGAGAGATGGAGAGCAGGGCTGGAAAACTGAGTTTTTCCAAGGGCAGGCTTCTCAGAGATCCCTCTGAGAGGTGGGTGGATGAGCCTCCCTGGAAGTGACAAGAGAACCTTTAGGCTCCTAAATCACTTGAGTATTGCAGTGTTTAATACTTCAGTGAACCTTTTGTATGTGTGGGTGTATGTGTAAATCCCGTAGTTGTTGATGGATGGATGAGACCTGGTTTGCTGCTGCTTATATTTCCTGAGGGACAATGCTGCATGGATTCACAGTCTTTGAGTCTAGAATGGGCTTTCTTGGCTATAAATTCTGTGTAAACTAATCAACTGCTGAATTACTACTAGTCACTAAGCAGTTAAAGGTGTTCTGTCTTATGTAAAAGTTCTGTTTTCTTGGTGGACTTTTTACTATGACCAGGTAAATCAGATCTGTTCAGCTGACTTTGGCTGAGGTGTATGCAGTGTGCCAGCTCCAGTGCTCCTAACACAAAGTGCTCTGTGCTGCCTTGGAAAATATGACTTCATCCAATAGTTGCTCCCTGAAAGACTCTTGAGCGTGGTAAACTCTTCCCTCAGGAATGTGGTGCATCTCTCTTATCTGAGACTTAGCAAAGTTCTTGCAAAATTCCTTTTTACTTTTACTCTTTTACTTAGGAGTTACTGGTTGAGTAGCTCTGGTCTGGCAGCCTTGTCACAGCCTAGGAGTTTCCTGGCCATTGCTGTTGTGATATTGATTAGGTGTTGGAAATTATGTTCAATATTGCAGGATGTCTAAAAGATGCTGGCTTACTGTAGCCTTTGTATAGATGTAATATTATCAGTTCTTGAAATTTAATATAGAATTCTAGAAAAATGTGTGATACAAAAATTGTATCAGTTCCCTCCCAGCTATTAGAGGAGGGAAAGTGGGGGAGTGATGTAACTGTTATAAAAATCTTCCCCTTCCCCCCCCCCCCCCAAAAGAAAGGGGGGTGGTAAGAAAGGATTATCATCAAGCAGAAGGATTTTTAGAAGTAATTTCCTCATCTAAACAGTACAGAATTCCCTAGTGTCAAACTTACTTCTAAAGTTACTTGTACAGGGCTTGCTAAATTGTCAGCAAATTCTTTTAACTGTTAACAATAAACATCTGAAGAGGTGTTTTGAATGGAGAAGGGCACACATGCCCTCTTGTATACATGACTGCTAAGCTTGATTTTGATCCACTGGTGCTGCCACAACTTCTTTTCTGCTGTCAGTGTATCTGTACTGTCAAACGTCACAGGGCTTATGTTTGGTTTATGACTTTATTATTAGCAGTGCTGCACAATCTGCATGCCAGAACATCTGGGGCATCATGTAAGTGCAAAGCATTCGTCAGAGTATAGCATTAGAAGAATCCTACATATTTAAGTAGGATTTGAGCTGGTTAGCCAGCAGTGGCAAGAAAAGTATTCAACCTTACTGTTGCTGATATTGACAGGTTTGTACATGTTAATATCTGTAACAAAATTGAGTAGTCAATACTAGTGGTGAAAGGTTCTTAATCTGTCAAGAGACACAAGGACTTCTTTATATATTTTAATATCCTCTGCCGCATTACAATAGATTGTCAGTGATTTTATTATGTACCATTATCTTCTCTGCTACAGTTGTCACTCCATTTTTGTCATATAGTAAAATGTGCCTCTTCTTTTCTCTTCTGAATTCATTTATTCAATGCAATGTTTCACTAGTCTTCACATGTAGTAATGAAGTATCTTTTCATAACTTGTGTTTTGCTTGGGAAATCTTTGTAAGGTGCTTGGCAATGAAAATGAGTTACATTTCAACCCTTTTGAATTCAGTAAATGTATAATGATCCTCACTTCGGAGAGCTGCACTGAATTTTTGTCCATCCTTTGTCCAGATAGGCAGAGGAGAGAAATGAATAGTGAAAAAGTATCAAGTGAGGGGGAGGAAAATGCACTTAATAGAATCAGAGAATGGGTAATACTAGAAAGGATCACAATGGGTCATTGATCCAGCTTCCCTGCTCAAGCAGGATTGTGCTAGACCACATTGCACAGGATTGTGTTCAGCTAATTCTTGAATATCTCCAGGGGGAAGACTCCACAGCCTCTCTGGGCACTCTGTTTCAGTGCTTGGTCACCTGCACAGTAAAAATGTTTTTCCTTGTAGTCAGGTGGAACTTTCTGTGCATCAGTTTCCATCTGTTGCCTTTTGTCCTATTGCTTGGCACCACCAAGAAGAGCCTAGAAATATCCTCTTGGCACCCTCCCTTCAGATACTGATAGCATTGATGAGTTCCCTTTTCAATTGTCTCTTCTTGAGGTGAACCAGCCCAGCTCCCCCCAGCCTTCATTTGTAAGAGAGGTGCTCCTGTCCCCTAATTATCTTTGTTGCCCTGTGTTGGGTCTGTTTCAGGAGCTCCCTGTCTTGTACTGGGGAGCCCAGAATGTGACACAGCTCTCCAGGTGTGGACTCACAGCTCAGTGAGTTCTCTGTCTACCTCACTGCCCATTCATTCAGTCTGCACCTCCTGAGTTTGCCTACAAGGTTATTGTGGAAGACAGTGTCAAAAGCCTTGCTCAAGTCCAAAGAGACAATATCCCTTGCTCTCCCCTCATCCATCCAGATAGTTATTTCATCGTAGAAGGTAATAAATTTGATCAGGTGTGAATCCATGCTGACTATTCCTGATCACCTTCTTGTCATCCATTTTGAGGGGTTAAGGTGAAGCTGGCAGGCCAGCAGTTCCTTGGGTCTTCCTTCTTGCCTTTTTTGTAGACTGGGCCGGCATTTGCTTTTGTCCAGTTGTCAGACATTTCTCTTCATCCCCATGACCTTTCAGAGATATTGGTGAGTGGCCTGGCTGTGTTATCCACCAGCTCCCTCAGCACATGTGAATGTGTACCAGCAGGGCCCATGGACTTGTGGAAGTCAAGTCTGCCTAGGTGGCCTCTAACCCAATCCCTCAACCATGGAAAAGTCTTCCTTCCAACATTGCTTTACCCCTGTCTCCTGGGTCAGAGATTGTGTGAAAAAAACCCACAAAATTGGAATTTGTCTTGTTTTCCCTGTGTCTGTTTGCATTTCTTATTGAAGAGTTTTGCTCATGTAGTGACTTCATAGTCTGGAAAGCACATTTTATTTCCAGAACAGATTCAGTAATTTGCAAATGCATTCAAATTACAAGCAGTGCCTATACTGTGTTTTTGCAAATGGCGTCTTAATATTGGAGTAATTTTTTCTTAGCTTGGATACTTGTTGGCTTTTACAGATAGTATCCAAGACTATTATAACAGAAAAAGCATGTCAAAATAGTTTTGCTGAGAGGGCATATTTTCTGGGATCTGTAGTATGTCATACAAAAGTACAAGATAAACTGTTTTGCAGTATGGCAGTGAAACCGTATTTTGGTGGAGGAAATCAGTAGCATGATTAGTTTTAGAAACTTCTGCATGAGGATTTATCTCCTGCTTTATATGTTGCATTATGTGTATATATTTTTTCCCCAAAACAAATTAGGATAGTTATTTTTACTTCAGCTTTACTTTTTGTTGTTTGCTTATTGGTTTGTTTTTAATCAGTGAGAATGATTGTTGTGCTAAAGCATCTATCTCTGTGTGAAAGGGTTGTGTGTGTACATAAATGCATTAGAAAATTTGTGCATGCTGACTTGGTTGCAAAGAAATAAGAATTCTCAGTACTCAGAAACTTTGAAATAGAGATGTCCCTTTCAGAACATTTCCAGCTAGTTCCCAGGGAAGAATAGCATGAAGACTAGATAGTGGATGGCACAATCTTCACTTGCTGTTGTTAGCCAAGTTCAGTGTCAGTATTTGTTGTTGCTGTAATGCAAGATAAAAGTTCCAGTGTCTATTTGACTAGATTTGGATCAGATTTCAGGAAGAAATTAACTGCTGTGAGGGTGATGAGGCACTCAAACAGGTTGCCCAGAGGAGATTTAGATGTCCCCCATTCCTGGAAGACTTCAATGCCAGATTTGATGGGGCTTTGAGCGACCTGGTCTAGTGGAAGGTGTCCCTGCCCATGGCAGGAGGTGGGACTTGGTGATGTTTTCCATCTCAAACCATTCTGTGATTTCGTACTGAGCTGGGAAGCATTCAGAATATATGGTGAGCTTACCTGGCAAGAGATGAACCTGGTGTCAGGTACTTTCCTCTTTTCTACCCTTCTTTCTGCATCACACCTCTTTTGAGGAGAAAATCTGAACAAAATACATAGGTAGCCATTTCTGGGTTACTCAGCTAGGTAGGAAAAGAACTAATTTCCATTTTTTAAAAAATGCATTTAGATCATACATGGCTGGTGATGTCAGTGGAAATAGCCAAAAACTTTGAAACAGAAGTCTGACCTTTACTTCAAGATTTGCTTTTTTTTTTTTAAATACTTTCAAAGTCAATCATTACAGATGAATTTCAGCATTCAAGGAAACAAAAATATTTGTTTAATTTTTGTTGGATCTCAGTGACAGTAAGCGGGTACTCAATCAGAAGACTCACAGCCTATTTGTGGATATTCAGTTTGCTGTAAGAATGTCAGAAGACAATTTTATTTCTAAGACTTACTGGACTTTAGTAGATAAATGTGCTGTATTGAAGTTCCTTGAGAAAAATCCACCTGTTTTCATGAACAAATAATTCTGTTTTCTTCTTGGCAATCTGAAGTGGTGTAGTAGCACTTACTTGTGACCTGTCACTGTGAGTATAATTTCAGAAATACATGGCTGTGGTGAAAGGGAGGATGTTTCTTCTCAGTGGGTGTATGTTACACGTGGAGAGACTTGCACGTTCTCGTCTTCCTTCCACTGTTTTCATTTTCTCTGTATTTATTCCATCACAGAATGTGAGCATGTATTGATAATTCACCAGAGGTTCAGATTATAATTGGCTCTTTAGGACAGCCCTAGCTCATGGGTTGTCAGATTCTTTTGATGGGGAGAGTTTGATAAAGATCATTCCAGGGACAGGTGAGTAGTAGGAAGATGAACATGGAGCAGGAGGGGAAAATGGGGTGTGAAAAAGCACAAAATGGGTCTGCTTCTGTAGTTCTGTAAGTGGACAGGGAACAGTCTTGCATGTTGAAATGTCTTGAAAGATACCAAGATAACTCCTTGCAGTTGCGAGTTACTTACTGTCATTATGCAATAATTTCAGGGCAGATGCAGTGCAGTTGCTCACAGTTTTTTCCTTTTTTTTTTCTTCTGCAGATATTCCTGAAATACCAGAAAGCATCTCATTCTGCAGAGCACTACAGGTAGCAGATTTCAGTGGCAATCCACTGACTAGGTAACTTCACCTTCTTCTTCTTAGTACGACATACCAGAACTGCAGTCTTGGTGTAAAAATTACAGTTTTAAATAAGACCTTAAAAATTGTGACCTAGACTCTGTGCAATATTGCCAGCTGTATCTCTGGCAGGGACTGCAGCAAAAGTGCAGATTTAAAAAGTGATGTGCATCTTTCTTTGGGTGGGCCAAACCAGAAAAATCTGATTTGGTAAAATCTGTTTGTCTATAAAATGATTTTCATTCCTTGTCTTAAATGCACAGAAAAATCCTGTTTATACTTGGGAAAGATACAGCAATGGGTAGAGCAAATGAATTGGCACAAACCCAGGGGCCTGATTTGGAATAGACTTTAGATCAGCTGCTGCAGATAATGGCTTTTACTAATGATTAAAGCTTGGACTAGCATTTCATCACCCTCCTGTCAATTGGGACACAGTGACATGCAGTAACATGAGGCAAAAATGCACTGTGCTTGTCGCTGGCTGCTGTGTCTGCTGCCAGCCTGTGTTCTGATGAGCTGAGGTTTGGAGGTTATGCACACTTTTAGTATGGAAGAGGAGTTTTGTTTACATTTCTCTGTTCAATTTGCTGAAGAATTTGGAGTTTTATCTAGTAAAGTGAGGGTGGAGATGACAAGGAAGAGGTGATTTGCTAGTTAAAGCCTTTGGATACTATTTGGAGAACTATTTCTTGAACCAGCCGTTGCCACAGAGCTCCTTTGTGATACTGAGCAAGTCACATAAGCCAGACTGTTCGCAGTGGGTGCTCACTGACCTGCTTTGCTTTATACTGAGATGGCCAGATACTTGCAGGGTTAGCTGGCTGGCTGGGCTGCTGCAGTGCTAACAAACAGGAGTCTGTAAGAGCTTAAGCCACTTCAGTGGTTTTACAAGCCTGCTTCTCCCACGTGTGCAGCTCAGATTCTTCAGAAGTGTGCTTTGAATATAGTCCGTAGTGTCTCCCAAGTTCTCTGAAAGTTACATTGCTGAGCATTAAAAGGACACTTGTGATCTTAATCCCCATGGCTCTGTAGTCTGTTTATATAGTGAGGATAATAATACCTCAGAAATCCAGCAAAGCAAACTGAGGCTGAATTGATGTTTAGGTACACAAGTGGTGAGGGTCACTGAGCAGCTTTTTTTTTAATAGGCATCAGTTGCACTGTGCAAAACTCAGATCTGTGTCCCGTGGTATTGAAATCAAAAGTGTCAGTAGTAGTGTTCCAGTTATCCTTGTTCATTCTGTGTGCTTAATAAGGCCTGAGGGCTGAGTAATGTGTTTCCTTACAGAGTACCTGTAATGCATGGCTACAGCTTCCTGGAATTCACAAGAGAATTTTTCAGTGGTGTTGAAACAGATCTCCTAAGTCTTTGTTGACAATTTAAGGGAATTCTAAAAATTCTTGATAAAGTGGCTCCAAAGCATATGCATGTCCTGGAAAACATCACTTCAAGCAGTTGAATAAGTTAGAAAGCACAGATTCCAGGAACTGTTTATGTATGGTTGCCAGGTACTTCTGTGGTGAGATCCAGAATTTCAGTTTTGCCTACTATATATTAGCATGAAAGTTTTTGCACTGATTTGCCCAGGCAAAGTGGGAAGGTCAGATAGTTATTTTTGTGTAATATTCTAGAACTTTTTTTTAGCCACTGATTCTCGTCCTTGTTTCCTCTGAGCCTAAAAGGCAGTCGGAGATCTTTGCAGTCAATGTCCTGTCACTAATACTGTTTGTTGCCTCATTGTCAGACTTAAATCACTGATGAAACTGAGCATCAAAGGTGGCTGGCAGACCATTTTTCCATCTGTTTCTAGATTATTTCAGGTTTATATATTATTTATGTCAGTTAAAAGCAGATGCATTTATTTATAGATATTTATACACATGTATAAATATTATAGCTATGGAATTCCACTGCCTGCGGTAGAGAGTATAGAATAATTCTAGTTGGAAGAGACCTACAATAATTATTGAGTTAACATCAGGGCTGAGCAAAAGACAAACCATTTAACTCCACTCTTAAACCTGGTAGAGTCTTAAATGGTAATGAGTGGTTCCAGTGGAGCTCACATTTTGAAGATATTGAGCATCTTCTGTTAATAAGGTCCAGAATATGAAGCAGTACAGTACAGAATTGATCACATGAAAAATCCCTCTTGCCCCACAGTGTAATTTGCCTTTTTCCTTCTCCCCGTCTCCCCTGGGCAGAGTTGTATTTCCCTGTTGGTGTGTCTCCATTTGGCAAGTTGCTTGCAAGTCATACCATGTGCCTTGAGCTGAGCATTGGGGAGCAGGAACCAAACCAAATGCTACAGCTTTATCTTAGGTTTCAGGCTCTGGGGGTCAAGCAGAAGTTGAATGACTGGGCCAGGAGCTTTTGCTTCTTTACCTAATTGGCCCCTTTACTTACCCTGTCTCCTGTGCAACTGCAAACTAAGCTGCTTGGGGTTGCTGGTGAGCAGCAAGTGGCACAGGAGCCCCTCAGTGTGGGGGAATGGGGAGCCACGCCTTGCAGAAGACCAGCTGCGTGATGGACCTAAAGGCTTTGAGAACCTGGAAGTGTTCTGCATATGACTGCATTTTATAGTGTAAGAAGGGGGGATTAACATGCTGTTGTGTTGTGAACCAGTAAATGTGAAATGCTGTAACAGCAGAACATTGTCTCCATAGTGAATGGCATGTTTCTTTTAAAAAGCAGCAGTTGAAGAGAAGACTAGCAGCTAATACGAAATGGCCTTGCTATAAGTGTGTATGTAGCTGGAGCCTAAATAAAAATAAAATTTAATCATTTTACCATTTGGTTATATACAGGAAAATAATTTAAAAGTTTGGGGTTTTTTTTTAATGTGATTGATTTTATTTTTCTGTTTTGTGAAAATGCTTTCAAGGTTCTCAAGCCCTGTAGCGTTTTGAAGTTGCAAATTTGGTGCAGGGAATAGAGTGGTATATCACCTATTCTTTGACACAAGATAAACATTAAAGAATCTAAATCATGGGGGATTTTTAATGATCCTTAAAATTTTATGAGTCACGCTGGAATCTGGGCATTCCTTCCTCTGTATGTATTTGCTAAATAAAGTCTTGCTCACATGAATGAGAATACCTCTGGAAGTCTTTGATTTGAATTAATATCTCCACAGGTTGCCCGAAAGCTTTCCTGAATTGCAGAATCTAACATGTCTTTCAGTAAATGATATCTCTCTGCAAGCACTACCTGAAAACATTGGGAAGTAAGTTCTTTGTACTTTATTACTTCAAATATTTTTCTTCTTTATTGTTGCACTTACTGTATGAGTGACTTGCATAATTGTATTTAATACACCTATATAATTATTTACAAGTCTACCCTTATTTTTTTCTATTCTTTCAAGTTGGAGGGACCTGTTTTAAAAAAAAACCTGAAACATAGCATTTTCACTTGACATTAGCAGGTTAATGTAAAACCTAAAGTGTGTATGTTTATAGTTTGACTCTCTTCTATAGGATTTAAAACAACTTGGAATTTTAGGTGCAGAATTAATTCGGTTTTTTTGTCATGCTGATCTGACCTTTTGCTTTCCTAAGTAGACCATTGATCCATTATTGTGAACATGTCAGATGGCTTGCAGCTTAGCTCAAAACCAGGCAATTGCTGGCACAAGAACAGATGGGTAAAAGCTGGCTGTGATCAGGATGGAAATTTAGAAGCTTCCTAACTAGCTATGGGAGCAGCCTCATTTTGCAAAACCCTTGAGTGGGAGCTGTGGAGATGAAAACTCACAGAACACCTCTTAGATGAAATTTTACGTGTTTTAAAGTTGTTTGTTCACTCTGGACGGTAGATTGGTGTTGCAAGGATAGACTTTCAAAGTGGAAACATGGAGAACAAGGTTTATATGTCTCCTTTTGAGTGAAATAAACATCCACAGTTGCAGATGGGAAGTCTCTTTCCCCATAGTGGAGAGTTTCTCCCAGTTTGAAGGAGTAGTAGTAGTAGTTCCATGTCTCCTCACTAAGATATATGAAAATCACTGTGCTGATTCAGCTCAAAAGCTCATCTAGCCCAGCTTCCTTCTGCCATTGCTGTAAGTAGATTCTTAGTGAGGGTTTAGAAGAATGGTATATGTGTGTTTCGAGTCTTTCCATCCCGTGACAGTTTCTGGTTCAGAGGATTTCCTGAGCTTTGGATTCTAGTTCATCTAATTGATAGCCCATAATGAATCTCTCTTTCATGTACTTGTCCAGTTTCTCCTTGAGCATGTATAGACATCTTCAGTATTCACCCCGGCAAATAGCCGTGCACAACTATTACCATTTTACTGGTTTGTTGTTCAGTAAAATCCACATGTTTCTAAATAGGAGTCCTGCAGAAAGGATCTTAATCATAAGAGTTCTGCAATGTAGTCAGGTTCAGACTGGCATTACTTTAGCCACTTCCCATCGGTATGAAAGCTCTCAGCTGGCACTGCGCCAGCAGCAACAGAGGTGGAAAATATCTTTTGAAACCTCCCGCAAGCACTAACAGGTACAGATAATGGGTGCCCAGTGACTAGGGCAGAATCTTACAAAAGAAATTGCATGGGCCAGGACTTTTGTGATATTCTTCATCCACTGTAAAAGTTCACAAAACTTTTCATGCGGCTTTTTTGGCGCTGGTGGCTAAGAGGAGGCCTGTTCAGGCTTTGCATTTACTGATAATCAAGGCAAAAAATTTTGGATCCTACCTGATTCTGAAAATAAATGCAAGAAACATGACAAGCGTGATTCCCAAAAGCATGTTGTAGATTCCTGCTTTGCAGACAGTAGCTGCAGGAAGGTTGTTCACTTCCCTGAGAGCTCACTGGCTGTGGTGGTGCTGGCTTCTTGTTCTTGTTCTGCCTCTCATTTGGTAGTGTGAGTGGTGATAGCCTCTGATTTGGAGCAGATGGCTGCAAACAAATATGGTTAAAATGGGGTACCAGAATCTGTGGAGATGTGGATATGTGGAGTTATACAAGAAAGAAAGGTAAAAATTTGCCTTGTACTAATCCTAAGCAGTTCATGGAAATATTGTGGTACTGTTTCAGCGCGAGCTCTTGCATAACAGAGCAATGCAACCCATCCTCTTTTAAAGTCAGTATCTGATCCTTGATATTCAAACTAAAAATCTGTCATCCTCACTTGTGTTACGAAGAGCCACAAGCTTGTCCTGGTGGTCTTGGTGAGTTCCCCTGGAGGGATAGACTTTTATTCGAGTCTGACAGGTCTGCTTTGATCTGGGAGGTGTTCCCACATTAGCTGTTTAGAACATGAATATTGTACTTTTACAAAAACACTTCAATCTTACTAGTAGAAATTTTTCATTGTCAGGTTTATATTTAAAGAAGCAGAGACAGATGTGTGAGGCTGTTGTTTTTGCCTCATCAGGTATTCAAAATAGGTGGGAATATGTTAGGAAGTCAGCTGGAAGCTTGGACTGAAAATGTATAGTTTCTAACTCAGAAGAATGATAGTGTTGCATGAGGGAAACTCAGAGGGTGTTCACCCAAAATGTAATTGTTCCTGAAGTCTGTTGAGGAATGAGAGAGATCCTGTCTGTTTCCAACTCAAAATTATTGGGAGGTCTTGTAGTGAACTGGAACTGCAACCTGAAGTCGTTATGGATCACTTCTGAGTGTGAATTTCACTGATTTTTTTAGTATTAGATTTATAAGTAAGAAATGTTTTTTTCTTTCAGCCTGGCTACCAACAGGTGCAACTTTCCTATTTTAGTTGGCAAAATTTTCATTATTTACTGAAATGAATTTGATGGTGCTGCCAGTCACCTTGTATTTGGTAAAAGCAGTGAAATACTCTGTGGCTTTTCCAAAGGCAAAGCCCACAAACTTGTACTTGTTCCCTCCTTTGTTCTTTTTCATGTGCTGGGACCCCATTCCCTCCGTCCTGGGAATTGAAAAGTAACGCTAATTTTGTTTTTCTGGCTGAGAAGACTAAGTAAGACTCTGTAAGGTGTTCGGATATGTTTGGAAATGCCTTTATTGGAGTTTCAGTATGCTTTGGATAATAATGGATGTTGTTACTTGATAGAATAGGCTGGACCAATGTGCTCTATATGAGATCTGCCAAATAGTGAACAAACAAATATATACTGGTATTTACTCTTCTGTAGTTGGACTTGTTGGGGGGAAAAAAATTGAAGTTTCAGTGGTTGCTGCAGGTCTTCTGGCCGCTAGAGTATTTGGAACCTTGGAGAAATGCATCCTAATTGCTTACAGTCTTATATTACTGTCTAGGAAACTGCCTAATAAAGCCTGTGAAATCTCTAGCTCATCTTCATGTAACACAGAGATCAGTATGTACTTAGTGTCTCTTTTTTTTTTTTTTTTTTTTTTTTTTTTTTTTTTTTTTTTGGGTCACCTACTTATAATCTTGTGGTGATGGAAATTTGCCTTAGTATCTTAAATGGAGAAAGCAGCAAAGCAATGGCAAATCCTTTACAACCAGCAGTACTTTAATGTTAGTAAGAAAGTTCTTACTAATGGCAGGTAGTAGACTTGAATTGCCTTGTGATGAACCCTTAGTGGAAGTGTGTCTTCCTTGTGAAGTCAGATATCCAGTCTGTTTTTCCCATGGGCTGATGTATGAGTACCAGAGTTCAGCCTCACTGTTCTAGGCCAGTGTCTGAACGTGTTCAAATTATTGGTATGTAGAGTTCCATCAGTACTTCTGCTGTGCTGTTAAGCATTGTTTGGTGCAGATCTTCTATATTTTTATTTTCCTTTGTATTGCCAAAATGAGTATTTTTAAGTATTTTCAACTAGATATTTGAAGAATGTAGGCAAGGCTTTCCTTGAGCCTTTTGTCATTCCTCTTACTTATGCATAGCTGTGTTTAGAGTATGCTTTTCTTATGCTGTGTGACCACTTCAGTCTCCTTTTCTGGAGTTGTTACATGGGCTGGATTTTCTTGCTGGATTAAACCTATTTCTTGTAAGAACATGTGTTGTTTCAGGGCTTCCTAGAAAGATGTGTGACAAACACAGGACTGGATAACAGACTAGATACCCTAATACTACCAGTGCTGCTCTTGGTGTTTCTCTGTGATTTGTGTTCTCTTAACTCATGATTTGCTTGCTATCTGGAGGAAAACAGTGAACGCTAATGCATGGGAGATACTTACGCTGATAATTAGGTGGGTGCAGCTTGGAGCAGGACTTGTCCTGTTGGCTAGTTGAACCATTTGGAGAAACAAGTTGCACCATTTAAGCTGTGAGTAGGAGTGTCTTTTACAGCCTTTCTCAGTCTAATGAGAGCAAGTCTAATTTCCTTGCCTATTCTGCAGGGCCGTCTGTGTCTAGAGCTGCCCAACAAGCAGGCATAACCTGTTCCTCCCAGCTTGGGTAACATTTAGGAATTTCCCCTTGCTTCTAGGATTATTTTTCTTCAATACTTCCTTATTCACATAGCACCCAAAACACAGGGCATGACTTTTTCCTGAAACAGAAAAATCAGAGTATTTGTACCTAAGGATATTTGAATGAATTGGGATGTTTTTGAGGCTTCCTAGGGCATGTCTTGTAATAATAGCATGAATATTGTAATGCCCAGCACCTTTCTTGTCCATATGTGTTCATTCTGTAGTGTTGGGTTCAGACCACTGTAATACTGTCTTTTTACCAGTAAAGACTGATGGTTTTAAAGATGTGCATAGTGGTCTTATGGCTTAAATATCTAGAAAGTGAAGAGAGATTGTGTCAGTTTGTGTATGTATTATTTATTTGTGGTTCTTAGGCTTGAATAAGATCCAAGTACCTTCTTTGGAGAGCCTTTTAGGTGTCTCTAATGTTTAATCTAGCATTGGACTCTCAGAACAGTGCTTCATGAAGAATTGGCCTTAGCTGAAAAAACAGTCCTTTCAGCATGAAATGCGTGTTTGAGGAATACAGTTACCTGTCACATTCTGTAGGGGTGGCGAAGTCAACTAAATTCTTAAACGTGTGAAGCAAAGGGCAGAAATTCACTAGTGTACTTTAAATTATGATTTAAGACCTGGTGCCTACTGGCACACCAGACACCTAACTCATACCCAGTTTTTAGTTTTCACCAGTTTTACAGCAATCTAGTCTGTGCCTGGGAAAGATAAAGATTACCAGATAACTTTTTTTTTTTTTTTTTTTGCGTGTTAAGATTTAAAGTAAGAGATTATTCATGACCGGCAGGTAGGGTATTTTGGAAGTTCCCTACATAGCAGATGAAAAAAACTTCCCTCTGCAATATGCAATCTTGATTCCTCCCCTAAAAATACACATATGGTCTCCTACTTGGACATGATTTCACAGTCCTGAGGATTCAAGAAAAGATCACAGAAATATAATGATTTTTAGTGTCCCCATCATTCACAATCTCCCCCTCCCCTCCATCCCCTTTTTTTTAAAGACAACTGCACAATCTGTGATGCAAGACAGTAGCATAGCTTTATTTTAGCTTCAGAAACTTTTGATGTGGGGAGGGGTGAATTTCTTTAGATGTGAAGGATATTCTGATGCTGATCACTGATGAGTCTGGTTTACCCCCAAGCTGCAAGCAGGCTGAATGGATCTGTGGAACCTTACTACTGAAAGGGAATTACCAGGTAAGCAGAGACATTTTCCTCTTAACGTTTGCAGCTAGCAGGTAGAATGCTGAAACAGGCATTTCATTATGAAAGTAAACATAATGAAAAGAATAGAACCAATGTTGCTGTGCTTAGGAGCATTGTTTTGCAGAAAGATTTGTTACAGGCATGCCTTTCAACAGTCATGGAACCACAGATACCCAGAGATTTCGTGTTAGTCACTGAGGGTGATGGTTTTGCATATATATGTTTAATTCTGGAGGTTTCAAAATTATCAGCAGCTTTTGAAACAAAATCTCTAATGTTGATCATGGAAGAAGTAGCTGGAGAGCACAAGATCTTCAAAGGCAGGGATGACCTGCTCAATACAGATAGTCCAGAAGCAGATGAGAATGGCATACTAATCCTGAGAATGGATTCCTGGGCCGGTCCGTGACTATTTTTCTTAGTTTATGCCTGGATGTTTCAAGTGTAGCTTATGCATCAGGTAGCATCACGAAGAACAGAAAATGTTCTTAAAATTGTGTGGAACAAGACAATTTAATTCTCTTTTCAGGTTTCGCGTAATAATGTTTCATTAACATAGAGTCTTACATGATACCACAGAAGTGATGGGGAAGCTTATCTCACAAATACATAGAAGGAGGACTATATATAGGTGGTCTGGCTAGGCTGATATAAATAGTATTAAAAACTCCTGCTGTGGCTTAAGTGAATTTAGCATGGTGAGAAATATTTACAGAGTTTGAGTAGGTAGAGCATTCAGTATTAATCACAGCTGGTTGGTAAATGACAAAACTGAATGTTAAGAACTCGGAAGTTTATTTCAGGAACACTAGCAATGTAATAGTGAATGCAGTGCCATCTGGCCTTTAAATAAGAGATATTGCATCCTGTAAGTTACACAAGAAAAAGATATTGAACATGTATTAAGCAGTATTTTTAAACAATGAAGTAATTCCATTTTTATTGAAGTTGTTGAAGATTGATGTTGCATGAGTGGAACAGGAGATATTTTAGAAGCAATATTTTGGTGTAATAGTGAATTGGATTAGCCTTCACAGCTCCTTTCAGTAATCTTGATAAGCAAATAAGACCAACTTAGACTATCTCTGTAACACATTTAGGGAATTCCATGGCCATAAAATGTAGAACTTTTATTTTTAAAACTTGAATGTGACTTGTACTATTGGCCATCTATTGAGGCGTTCCCTCTGTTAGTGGCTGATAACATAATGCCTTTTTATCCTGTTTTTCCTTGTGGAAGATATGTAGTTTTTTATGGGCCAATTAACGGCATTGACAATTCAATTCAAGTAAATGACTATGCAAATGCACTTTCTCTGACTTTCAGTGTTCTTGCTGTTTAAATCCAGGATGACAAAATTACCAACTTCACTTTGTTGGTCCCTGTTTAAAATCAGTCTTTGGAAGGAGTATTTCCCCACCCTAGTTTGTGTCCAGTTCTCTCAGCTCTGTAGAAAATTACAAATATTAAGATTGATTTCTGATATTGTTAAAAGAATTACTTCCAGAATGCTGTTCTGCTTATCAAACTCGAGAAGTAGACTGCTAAGGAAAGCTTGGTGCCTTTTGTCTGAATGTTATACACTTAAACTTGAGAGGAAATAATAATGTTTAATTTAGATACAAGTTGCATGAAGTTACTTTGCCTCCAAAAGCGAGGAGGAGGAGGAAAGCTTTCAAAGGTATTTCTCGAGGTATGCTCTTTAACAATACTAGTGAGACAAAATAACAATTTCATCAAAACCAAATCTAGTTACTTTGCTTTGTAGTTGCTTTTCCAGCTTCTCTTGTGTTCTGAGGTAGAACCACAGGACTTCATGTATGTGAAGATCATGTTGTTTTGAAATAAGGAAGTGCCCTCAATTAGGAAATTAATACTTCCTGTAATTTCTAGCTCATGTAAGAATTTCTGGCATTCGGTACCTGAAAGTAAATAAATCACTCTCCCCTGTTGCATGGTGTGGGCAGAAGGTCTCAGTTCTGTCAGATTAGTTTTACAAAAGTTCATCAGTCCTCTTTTTTATCCTTCACATTGTAAAACAAATTTCTATGAGCAAAATGACCAAGGCAAGACTATTGTACTGTTTGTAGGTCACCATATAATGGAAATGAATTCCAAGGTTCTTTCATGGTAACTTTGTCTAATTGTATGCCAGCATTATGCAATAGATGGAAGCAAAACAAGCCTATAGTGTTGAACCTTTTAAAAAAGGTGAGAAAGGTGCATACCTGGAGTATATAGACCACCAACTATATGGTTATGTGTTAGGAGACTCTTAGTGATTTCTGGAAGCATAATCCTTCCTTATGTGGCTGATACTACTTTTGTTGCATTAGAAATGTTACTACACCAAAAATGCACATGGAGCTGGTTATTCAGACACAGGGAAGATAGGTTGCTGGCAGGTATAGTAACTGGGTGAAATAAGGCACTCAGGGAAGAATTGAAGTAGTAAACTCTGGAAAGGGGTACATGCTGTAGGAGTTGTTGAAACAATCCAGTTTTAAGCACCTAATTTTATAGAATGGTTTGTGTTGGTTGGAAGGGACCTTCGAAGGTCATCGAAGGTCATCTAATCCAACCCTTCTGTTGTGGGCAGAAATATCTTTTCCTTAGACATGGTTGCTCAAAGCCCTGTTCTGTCTCACTTTGGCTTCTAGGGAGAATGCATCTGCAGCTTTTCTGGGTGTCTTGTTATAGTGTCTCACTGGCTTAATTGTAAAAAATTCTTTCTCCAGAGTGAAAAATGCCAGCTTTCTGAGCCTGTCCTCACAGGATAGGTGCTCTAGTCCTCTGACCATTTTTGTGGCCTCCTCTGGACCTGCTCCACAGGACTGTGCCTTTCCTGTGCTGGGGCCCCTGGAGCTGGATGCGGTGCTCCAGGTGGGGTTTCACCAGTGCAGAATAGAATCATTTCCCTCAACCTGCCGGCCACGCTTTTTTTATGCAGAGCAGGATGATGTGGTTGATGTAGCCTTCGGAGTTTGGACATTTGGTCTTTGCAGGGTCTGCGTGTAGTTGAGGAAACAGTCAAGAGAGGGGAAGAGGGCTTTTTGTGACTTGGAACAGGAGCCCATCCCAAAGGTATATGCTGTACCTTCAAATAGAGTCTGAGTAAGTGGTATTTTGAGAGCTGACTAGTTATTGATTAACTCTGCCATTTTCTTGGGGAATAAAAGCTGCTAGACATCAGGCTCTCAGTGCATTGTTGATCTGCAGCTAGAAGCCATATGAGATGGGAGTAGCTTACTAGGATCCTGTCACATGAGTGCAGAGTCACCTAACTGGTGTGTCCTGGGCCAGGGTCATACATGTTTCTGGTAGTTTTATTTGGCCAGTGGGGACGAGTGGTAATACATTTAAATATGGCCAGTTTTATCCATTTTTATGCCATTGTCAGAGTACCACAGTTAACCTTATCTCTTGGAAGACCCTTGAATATCAAAAAAACAATGTTCCTTTTCTGCACACACCAAAAAAAAAAAAAAGAAAAGAAAAAAGAAAAAGAAAAGACAGTAAATTGCCTAGTTTTTTAGACTCCTTTCCTTCCCAGGTCAGTGTCACGATGAATGTTTCTAAGTGTATGTGCTGTATACCCAGGCAGGGTATCTAAGTACCAGTAGTCTTCAGATACTGGCCCAGTGAACTGGAGTCCTTTGGAACTGGTGCTCTGGTCAAAATGTGGGCTTCATCTCTCATTTCTGCATGGTGCATCCTTGGACTGTGTTCTGGAGTCATTGCTGCTGCATAAAAAATGCCAGACCATATTCAGAATCTATACTGTGTTCTCACCTTACCTATCCTTATTGTGCAGGATCTTCTCTTATTCTGTATAAATATGGGGCCTGTGTCCATTGTCCTGTCTTCCCTTTCTTTTTGAAGTTTTACATATGTGAGGAAAAATTGTTTTTGGGATTTCATATTTCCCTAACCAGCTGAAACTTGCTGGAAGGGGTGCAGATTGAGCCGTGGATTTCTGCAGATGCTTTAGATCTTAATCTCTTTTAGCTTTCCTTCCTGATTTCCCAAAGCCTGTACTCTTGTCTTGCTGGCTCAGCTGCGTGCTGCTTTTGACGTAAGGTCAAAAAGTGTAACTTTTATTACTCAAGAGGAGGGCATTGTTCAGTTTTTATTGACTGAGCATCTTTAGCTTTTATATCAGTTCTTTTTGTCATCTGTCTTTGATTTCTCCTAGCTTCTCCCGCATTTCTCTTTCCACTTTTGTAATTTTAGCTTTTTTTAAATTTTTTTTCCCCCATAAGGAAATATCATATGTCTTATCATGTTCTCAGTGTTTCTCTCAGAAGCCTTTGCTGGTCTCTGTCAAGGGCTTGCAGCTCCTAGTCTTTTTGCAGGGACTGTGATAGAAATGGGGTATATTGTGTTGTCTATTGTTACTCTTAAGGCTGAATTTCTGTCCCCATAGAGAGAGGAATATGCTGCAACTGTCCCTCAGGGTTGAAGTTCTAGGATAAACTCATATTAGTTTTGTATTTTATAACTTCAAAAAAATAAAGTACATTTAATGTGTGCTGTACACTGAAAATACAATTTCATCCAGAGTAACTATGGAACATCTGTCTTTTTTCCTTTTTTTTTTTTATTTATTTTTAAACTTCAGTGATGCCTTTTAACCTAGTGCAGTGAACCTCGGTTGTTTAGAGAGTCATCTGTCTGTGAAAAGGTTGTTTTGTGGAACATGTTGGTGCTGATAATCTCATTGTAATCAATCCAAACTGACTTGCTGTGGAAGAAAAAGAACAACAGGCTTTGTTTCTGGTTTTAGTGGATGATTCTAGTCTAACCTTTGTTTTAGAGTAGACTGTTGCAGTTTATGAAGGAATATTTGTGGTATTCCCTATCTGTAGATTGTGTTGAATTGAGCATTTCTCTTTCAAAACCTGACAGGAATGATCAGGAAAGACACTTCCAGCATTTTTGTCTACCTTGTTGCTATTAGTTTTGTTCTCAATTATTGATTTCATATTCGCTTCATTTTCCAGCTCACACAATCAATATCAATATCTACAGTTACTGTAGGTACAGTGCTGAAAAAGTATATCTGGTTTATACTGAAACTGACATCTTTAACCGTGTTGTACCTTTAAATTCAACTTGGTTCCAACCTTACTCCAGAAATCATCTGGAATGCTGAGATGGAAAACTTGTAGTTATTTCAGTTAACTTTGTCTTCTGCCTGGTTTGTCTGTTTCCTTGTGCTCAGTAATTTCCCACACATGCTCAGTGTTTGAGGTCTGTGTGGTAGCTTTTGTAGTGAGAATTATTACAGTATTAATGCTTTTTACAAGCTGTGGTGAAATAGTATCTTTGATAGTGTTGTGGGGTTTTTTTGTATGTATGTTTGTATTTTGATTTTTTTTCTCTTTTTGCTGTTGTTTTCTTTTTCTTTCTCCTTTAGAATGTAAATTGCATTTGCTTGTGCATTTTCTGTTGGATTTTTTTAGGGGGGAGTAAGGACTGTTTGTTGGAAAGCAGCCTGCAATGCTCTGTGGTGCGTTTGCATTTCTAAATGCAGTTGGTGAACAGCTGCTGATGGATCTTTCTTTAGTCTAAGTAAATTACATTGTTATTGCCCTTATGTTTTATGGTAACTTCTCATGACTGATTTTTCTCTGCAAGATGGAGATTATAATTAGGGGAAGATTCTGAAATCAGGAAGATATAGCTTGCTTTGGTTCTTTTCAGGGACTTCAGAAATACTGGACTGACAGCGCACCTGTAAAATTAAGGGCATAGGGAAAAAAGAAATTATTTCATTTAGTATATTATGAAAAATAGGTATTTGTAGCTGAGAAGAAGAAGGATTGCACTTTCTGGAGAGAGTGTTACTAAATAAGAAATGATACTTGAAAAATAACAAGTCATGTAGAATTTTTCTTGCAAAAGACTTAAAATTGTGTTTCTTAACAAAACTTAAAATCAGAAAAATGTTAGTGCATATGCAGTTTGTTAAGAACCTGTTGATGAAAGGTAAGCTATACCTCTGCTTTTTAATGTATTGGAGATTAGTGCTTCAGTACATCAGCATGTCTTTTATATGATACTATTTTATATGATAGCTGTCACATTTTAGGTTGCAGCACACAGGTTTGCTGGAAGCCATTTCTGTAACTAGTCAAGATTTAAGAGTAATGAGTCACAAATACCCTTTTGTTTTCTGACCTCTCTATCAAATGGGTCCATCTTAAACATAGTATTTCATTCTAATGATGCAGCTTTGCTGGTTTAAACTTCATAGACCTAGGTCTCTATATTTGTGGGAAGCTTAATTTTGCTTATTGCAAAATATTGGTTATTGGTCTGCTTATATTGGATTTGGACTCAGGACCTTGGAAGACGTAGAAAGGATAAAGGAGTGTGGAGCAGTATATTTTCTTTTGTTCCAGGGTAGAGTTAGGGTTGTGAGAATAGCTGTAGAATAATAAAGTTGTAGAATAATTAAAGTTGTAAATAAATAAAGCATTCTCCCTCAGAAAGCTGTGTCCTTAGAGATGAAAACATAATGTGGCAGGTAGCTGACTGCCACAAGAAGAGAACCCAGGCTGGGACTGTGGTGGGCTAAGTCACTCTGCAAGATGCTCACAAGGGCACAGCTGCCTTCCTTGCACCTTCTTGGCAGCTGTACTGGCCCAGGTGTTTAAGGGGATATTCTGTGTTGGATTGGGGATCTCTGTTACTCTCCTTGCTGGGTTATTTTTAAGCAGGATCAGTTTCTTGGGCTGATTCACTGGCATGCCCGTCTAATGATATGATGAAGCTGGTTAAGATGGTGGTTCCCAAGTTCTTGCTGTTGAATGTGCATTTCTGACAAAGATTTCTGTTCAGCCGCAGCCAAAGTGGTGACTGAAGTAGGAAAAGAAATTAAGAGATTGCACCATTTTATTCCTCAACACTTCAGCGTGATGGAGAGGGAGATAAGTAGATGTGGGCTGATGTGTAAACACAAGATTACAAGGCAGCTTGGAGATGTCCACACCCCTTTTGTATTCTCTTGATAAAAATGAATCATGGACCTCACCTAATATAAGCTTGAAGAGAAAGTGGAACATTCAAAGGAAGGTTGAAATATGTTTCTAGAAAACCTGTAAACACAAACATAATGGCAGTCTGTGGATGGCAATGTGAGCAAGATCAGAGCCACATTCCTTTTGGAGAGGAACGTTTCTCATCACCCCTTTCCTCTCCCACTCCACTTGTTTGGTTTCCGTGAGGATGTTGGATACCACGTCCCATCTTGACTTGTATTTATATAGGGTTAAAATTTTTATGTGTGAGTTTTCTCTTGTGTTGTTGGAGTGATGGCTTGCTTATTTCTGTCAGTGATTTTGAGTGGCAGTAGCGGAGTTATTCTCACTTACCTTTTAATTGAATTTGTAACAGACTTCTACTAAAGTATCTTTGCTTATATGGTATATTTAAACTATGCTTCTGAAGGAATACAGAACCCATTGGGTAAAATGGCTATTTTAAATGTGCTTTAAATGTGTTTTAAATATAAAATATGCCTATTTTAAAATCTGGAAAGGGCTGCTGAGAACCAAATCAAAGAGGCATGAGATAAGGGTTTATTTTTCAGCTACCGTTGAAAATCAATCCATTAAAAATCTTTTTTCCTTTTAAATTAGTCATTATGTCTATTCTGTTGCTTTTTTCTGCCTAGACAACTGTGCTGAAGTTGCAATGTGAAGATTTATCTTTTTTTTTTTTTGAGGTTTAAGTTTTATTAGCTGCTTTTTTACTACAGCTAACTAATTCTGTAATTTGGTAAGATGGTAGGTGGTATTGCATGAGAAGAGAATATATTGCAATTTTATGTAGTCGGAATGCATGGACTTGTTTGGTTTTTTTTCCCCTGAAGTATACAATTTAGAATTAACATCTGTTTAAAATTCAGTGGAATTCTTGTTTTTATCTATGTTTTATTCACACTGTCCCCCTTTCTCTGCACACCAGGACAAAACACAATTCTGTTGTCGAAAACTTATTTGCAGTCACCATATCTGATTTTCATTTTTCTCTGGGATGGTGGAGGATTAGAGCAGATTATAGTGTTGGGATAATGTCTGACTCCTTGTGTTCCATTTAGTCATAAATAAACCCCTGAGAAATCTGAGTGTTGCTATGGTGATGCTAGTAAAAGCCTGGGATATGGAGTAAGTGAGCCGCTTAGCAGCATAATGTCACTTAGAGTAATGAGCACGCTGTCATTAGGACAGTGGTGGGTTTACCTGGTGCTCTGTAACTTTGCTAGCCCGTGCCAGATTCTGAAGGCAGGTAAGAAAAAACAGTTCAGATATCATATCATATACTCTCTTTAGTAACTTGCAGCTACAAACCTTTTAACAAATGGAAATTTGTGTTTTGTCTGTTTACTTTCTAGCTTAATCTGTTAAAATAGAGGAAAAAGCAAAAAGTTTTTCTGTTCTGCCTTTCACAGGATGATCTGGTGTAACTTAAACATAGAAAATCAGTTTATGGCAACTTGTTTTAAATTGTGTAAACACACTTTTCTTCTTAAAATGTGGAATATAAAAAGTAAGATGGTATTAAAATAATGTGGTTTTTTTTTTTTAGTCTTTATAACCTGGCTTCACTGGAACTGAGAGAAAATTTGCTGACATATTTACCTGAGTAAGTCACATTTGCATGTGTGTCATTATATTAACATAAAATATTCTTATTCCTAAAATATGCTAACATGTGAAACTGAATGACAGCTAGAAAAAGTACGCAAAGCCGACTGACAACATGAGATACAGCCTTCTTTTAGCAACATCTACTTACATACATTACTTCTGGCTGTACTTGGTTATAGCAGAAGCCTGCAGTCTGCATGGATGGACTTTGTTGTATAAAGAAGTATTCTGTATGAAATACAGCAGCCCCAAACATGTCCTACATGCAATGGACAAGACCATCTGCAGTGGGAGTGGTAATTTGGATTGTTCTCATGATGAAGTTTTGTAACTGTGAAAGAAGGGCGCCAACATCTGAGATTTTTCACTCTAGACCTTTATAGAATTTAAATAAGTGTTTGTATGCAGGGCTGAGTAGCCAAAAGCTTCTAAAACCTGGAGATGAAACCCTTGGGAGCAAACTAGGCCTTCTGATGTCTGAAGTCTGACTTCACCCACTGTGATTTTTGGAGAAAAAAGTTATCTAGATGTCTCTGTACTCTCTGTACTGTGGCAGAGGAATTGGTGGTCTTTTGTTAGACTAGTTTGGTATCTTATACTTTGGGGATCCTTTTTGTCTGCCTAGAAGCAGCCTCTTCTTTTTCTAGTGAAGGAGTTTTGTTCCTTTGCTATCTGGTTGCTTCTTGCAAGATTTTTGGTGACTCCTGTTCGGCTTGTTGAGATAATATAATAGATACTGTAAAAGATTCAACCTGTTTTAATCAGAATCTCTTCCCCAGTTGCTTTGGGGTAATCTTTTCCTGTCAGTCTACCCAGTGCCTTGTTTGTGGCTGTTCATGGCAGTGAGCCACAAGACACTTTAATGTCAGTGATCAGAAGATAGGAATTGCTTGTAAGGTTTGGCCATACAGTATCAGTATGAAGCTATCAAAAATGTTGACAGTTTTATTGCTTCTGGAAAATTCTGACTGTCAGTAATGTAGCTGACAGTTCTAATTCTCTCTGGTTTTTGTGCTATTGCAGCTCTGGGGAAAGTAAACTAGAGCTCTATGGCAGCCTGATTGTAAGGGTGGCCCTCTCTTGTCTGTCAGCTTGAACTTTTTTTGCATCCTTTTGCGCTTCCCTCTGTTAGCAGTCTCAAAAACTGAAGTGTTTCAGAAATGGATGGATTGTGTTGAGAAGATAAATGATGGATATTGAGTCTTGAGTCGTGTAGTTACCACTATGGTGAATTTTTACCCGGTGTGCATAACTGTAAATTTCCCCTTAAAATAAGTCTAACTAACTGTACTAAAGTATGTGGCATCTGCTACCTTCTATTTTTATTAAAAATGAAATGAAAAGTAATTATTTGATTGTCAGTAAGTTTTAAGTTTCAAGGGCTTACAGTTACACTGACAAACCAAGTTATTTTTTTAGTAAGATATTACTGCAAACAGTCTATGCCTGGTAAAATAACTGTCTGCCTACAGTACATTGAAATTCAAGTTTCAGTAAAATGAGCTTATTCAAATACATAGGGTTTCTGTTGCTTTAGTCTAATGTGGTTTTGTTTTGATTTATCTCATCTCACAGATCACTTGCCCAGCTGCAGCGACTAGAAGAACTTGATTTAGGAAACAATGAACTTTATCATTTGGTAAGAGAACATACCACTGAAACTGCACACTGGTCTTGTTTTATGCATCATTTAGATTAAATAGGTTGTAGAATGTCCAAAATAGAAGAAAGAAAAATGCTTGGAGGAAGAGTCTTTGTGTAGGTACAGATGAATTTTGACAGTGAGCTGGTGCTTTCAAATCTGCTCAGTCTTGTTCAGTATCACTTTAATCAAAAACTGCAGCTGATCTCTAGAAAATGAGAGTGCGGCACAGCTTTTTTTTATGGAGATAAAAAGGAGCAGAAGGACACAAAATCTTATCTGTGCTTGCAGTTACAATGGACCACATGGACTTGTGTCAGGAGCTGGATGGGCTAAAAAGCATAGGTGAAAGCTCAATTTCCATGGTGAGAGTAGGAATCTTCGGGAAGGGGCCGAGGCAAAACTCTTGAAGGTTGAGAGGTCTATCAGAAATCTGTCTGTCATCTCCCTTAAGGTGATTCAGGTAAATGTTGGATGGATTTTCAGTAGGCGAAGTGTGTGCAGTCAATTTGTTAGTGCATGCCAGGAAAGAATGGTAGCTTATTAAACTATAGCAATTATTTGTATGATGGAGTTCCCAAATGCTTACAGTTGCCCTTGCTATTTTTAACTAAGGTACCTCTAAATAATGCTTGCAGTAAGAATTGGTTTACTTAGACTGTAATTGTGGGGTGGCAATTTTGTTTTTACTTGAAGCTCCTGTGCTACTTATCTTTACTACTTTTTATGTTGTAGCCAGAAACAATTGGTGCACTTTTCAATCTTAAAGACCTTTGGTTGGATGGAAACCAATTAGCTGAAATACCTCAGGTAAAAATGAGCTCTACTGATACTGTTTTGAAGATGTTCTTTGAAAGAAAACCTTTTCATTTATTCCTACAGGGAAGTGCTTTAAAATGGAATATTTTTCTCAGTCTACTTTGCCTGGGTTTGGTTTTGGGTGTGTATGGGTTTTCTCTTAATAAATTCCTCTGTAAGGGATTGGCCATGATATTATATGTTGTCAGAAATTTTCTTTTAAGCATTTTGACAAAGGAATTGTTTCCTAATAGGCACATTGTTCTGTTTGTAGGATGACACATCCTCTGTTTATAGTTCTTGCCCTAAGATCAGGGACCCATTAGTTGTCTGAGTTAATCCTCACCTTGTGTTGTGTAGCTATCTGAATTGCAGTTTTAAAGTTTTGAGTATGAATCTTTTTTGTTGTTTGTTTTTGGTACTCGTCTTCATCCCTTTAAGCATGGTGTTTGGAAGAAGTACAATAATGGAACTGTTGCCATAAATAGAAATTTTGATTTATGCACGCAAATCCCCATCTGACATCAGTCACAGGATAAGGGAACTTAGCATTTAAAGCTTATAGCACTCTAAGTTCCCTTTCTTAAGAACTTTGTAATATGTGGAATGGTTCATCTTCCCTCTTTTTCCCTTACAGCCAAGTCAAAACCTGTTTTCTCCTGTTCCTCCTGCAGTTTGCTGTTACTTGCAGTATGGGTCTCAGTGTCAACTGTGTGTCTTGTAAATCAGTTACAGTGTAGTGGGTTTAATTGGCTTTGTTTTTGTTGGCTTGGCTAATAAGTAGAGATGATAATTCATAAAAGGTCATGTGATACTTCAGCAGCCATTTTTATTGAAACTGGCCATTACTGTCTATTTTGTCTGATGTCCAAAGGATTGACAGTAGGATAAAGGGTTTGTGTTTAATGAAGGATCGTCTTGAGAGGCAGATGTGTCAAAAGTAAAAGAACTGATCTTGTAAGTTTAGATCAGGGCCATTGCTGTATGAAAATTCCATATATGTAAAAGTAAAAGGTGCTTCTTCCTCAGCTGTTCTGTTCTCTGAAAGGTGATTTAGATGACTAAAATGAAATCTGTCCCCGAGTGTGTATAGGGATGTCTGTGTTCATGAGAAATGGGGGGGTGCTCTGAAAACTAACAGAAGCAAAGGTTTTTCTCTGTCTAGTGGTTGGATTGCCGTGATAAAAACTTAAGTAGTCATTAATAATAGTAGATGATGGCAGTATAACTTGGCAGTTCAAATGTGCTTGCTAGAGCAACACCCCCAATTCCTATTTCTACGTTTGTTGTAGTTGAGAGATGTGAAGATATGAAATCCCTAGATGTCATGGCATGTTGCTGTAGCAGCCAAGAGAGACTAATCCTAATTTGCCTAGGGTCGATTGGGAGGACTAGACTTTAATTATGTAGTGGTTGATAATCTGCCATTCTGAACAAAACAACTCTGCAGTCTTTACTTGAGGAAAACTCCAAGTTTGGCTGGTGCTTGCCTGGGTGTGCTCAGCATAGCTTGCCTGACTGCTGAAGCCAGTTTAAAGTAAGAAACTGTGACTGAATCACTTGGTTAGTTTATATATGTAAAGTGTAATAATTATCTACTTTTTTTGGCTTTTGGAGGTCAAACAAAGAATGGCCAGTTAAGAGGTCATACGGATAATTGCTTTTTTTTTGTGTAATTTCATTGTCATGGTACATTTTTCAAAGTGCTTTCTTACGTGTTTGGGCATGACTTAAATTTTTTTCCTTGTATCGCAGGAAATAGGAAACCTGAAAAACCTGCTTTGTCTGGATGTTTCTGAAAATAAATTGGAATGCCTTCCTGAAGAAATTAGTGGTCTGACTTCTTTAACAGACTTGCTTGTTTCTCAGAATTTACTTCAGGTCTTACCTGATGGCATTGGTGAGTACAAAGTGAATGCTGTCACACAGAACCATTTAATCCACTGTAACTGGAAGTCATTTGGGTTTTGGAAGTCTTTTTTTGCAAGAGATGAGCTTGTCTCATGTTGGTTTTTATTCCTTTTGCTTAGTAGCAAATTCATAGATCTATTAATGCTGCATTGTAATTATCTGATAATGATTTCCTCACAATCCTCTTTCAGTCTTCACTTGATACCTCCCAAGCAACATAAAAGTTAGTATGTCCCTTCAATTCCCAGTGTATCTTGTTCACCATCAAAACTGTTTAACACTGTAAAATTTTAGTTTGCAACATGCTGTGGGTCACTTGATAAGACTGACTGAAGGTATCGCTACAAAAAATACAGAATTTTGAATTGTGATGTGTATTTATCTTCAGTTGAACAATGTGATTAATACTTTGCTGAACCTAGTGGAAGACTGTCTGCATTGCTGCCCATTAGTCCTTACCTTGAGGATTTGAACTACAACCTTTCTGTGTCTGACCCCTTAGATTGGGTTCAGTAACTGAAGAATGTTTCCTGGGTGCCTTTTTTAAGATGTATGTTTTTTACCCATACAGTAGTTGCGACAAGTAGACAAACAAGCTGTTTTTCTGGAAAGTTCCACATTGTAGGAGTGTGCCTTCTCCTTGAGAGGACTTTTTTTTTTTTTAAAGCCCCCCAAAATAAAGGTGTAGGGGCAGGAGGACTCAAGAGTGTGGTTTAACTGTATCTAATGTGTGGAAAAGAGTGGTCAGACCTTCCCCCTTTCTATATATTCTATATAAGACTAAGAAAAGTTTCTCTAGAAGTTACACTTGGGAGAGTGGGGTGACAGCTGTGACTCCTACAGCTGCCTGATGTGTGTTTGATAGAGAGTTGTAGCAGCCCTCTCTGATGACCTGTGCTGGCCAGTGCAGTTGTTGTGCATCAGAAATGGAGCTGTAGCTTCTGAAAGTCAGCAGCCCATGGACCTGGCTGGACAGACCTTGTTGGCAGAAGTGAACCTTGCTACTCCCTGTGGATGCTCCCAGCTGATCACTGAATCCTTGGTGGGAATGGTGAATCTGTAGAGCTCTTGTAGCAGGGCTCTCACCAGCACCAGAAGCTGAGGTCAGATGTGGCCATGTCTCACCCAGTCTCCAGAGCTTTGACGGAACTCCAGCACCCCCAGCAGCCTGAGCCAGTGCTGCATCATCTCCCACTGAGGAAGCTGCTTCTGATGTCCAAATGGGATCTCCCACACTGTGATTTACAGCCGTTGCTGCCTCACCTGCCCCTGCAGAGAAGAGTTTGGCTCTGTTATGTCTGTAAACCACCCTGCAAGTGGTTCTGGGCAGTTCCTCGATGCCTCCTTGGCTTTCTTTTGATGGGAGTCAGCAAAGCCAGCTCCTTCAGCCTCAGCTCACATGTGCTCTGGCCACTTGGATAGCTTCTTCCTGGACCCTCATCACTGGAACAGGGGAGTTGAGGAGCAAGACAGAACATCACATGAAACTGAGAATGATTTTACAGGTGTGGTTTCACTAGTTGCAGGTTGATAGGATATAGTCACTTCCATTGATCTGTTGGCTATAATTCTAATGTTGTCTAGTTGGTGTTTGTTTCTGATGGGAGCTCACTGCTGTGTAGTGTTCAGCCAAGTACTCACCATAGTATCCATGCCCTTTCCAGCAGGGCTCTTGTTTAGCTGTACGTTTCACTTCCCAGCCTGTGCTGGTACACAGAATTATTCTGTCTCGGTGAAGAGCTCTGCACTTCTCTGTGCTAAACCTCAGGTTTCTGTTCAGGTTGCTGTCTTCTGGTGTGTCAGACATGCCTTCATGATTTAGCAGCATCAGTGAATTTAATACTCCAGACCATTACATGTGTTCTGGACCACACAGGGATGGCAGGGAGGTATCAGCAGCTAGTGTTGTCTCCTGAATTATGTATCTTGGGCTCTGCCTGAGTCAGGTTTTGCACCCAAGACCATTCCGATATGAAGGAATAGAACAAAGTGAATTTTCCGCCCTGAAATAGTGTTTTGTTCCTCATGAGAAAAATCACTTTCAAAGAAGCTTGATTTTCATCTAAAGAATAAACTTGTGCTCCATGTCTGATTAATTACGTTCTCTGTTAAGACAAAGAGACCTAAATCCTGTTTTGGTTTGGGCTGTCACTTCAGTGCAAGATATTCTCACTGTGGCTGATCAGATGTAGGTGATCTTCTGAACATTCCTGTATTAATAAACATTGTATAATTGAGGAATAAACAGGTAATTTTCAGGTTTTTGTTAGGCATGTGGATTGACATATCCTTGATATTTACACGAGGTATTGTTCCAATTGTAACTTTATTGCAATTTTTTATGCTTAAATGTTGGATATTAATATTTATATTGAGTATTAATTCAGTGATATTAAAACTTCCAAAAATAGTGCAAGCACTAAGTGAAGCAGTGCTTGGGTTCTTTTGTTTTACCTAAAAAAATATTTCATTGTTTTAGAAGATTTCTGGAAGTTTTGCAGCAGTAAAAATTTATGTAATTAAATGTATTGGAGGATACTAGACTAAAAATCCATGTTGTTTTTCTTGTGTAGGAAAATTGCGGAGGCTCTCCATTTTGAAGGTTGATCAGAACAAACTGATTCAACTAACTGATTCCATTGGAGACTGTGAAAGCCTTACTGAGCTAGTTCTCACAGAAAACCAGCTGCAGGTATGCATGGTCATGGCTGCTCAAATGGCAGGTGATAATAAGACCTGCAGTTAAGTGCTGAATCACTTAGCTCATTAGGTTACTCACCCTTGCTACTTCTAAGTAGTGCATTTTCTTTAAATGCATCTTATTTCTTACCTGTTAAATGAATGCTGGAGATCAAGTTTGTGTGTAGTAACAATTCACCTTTCAAATGCTTAAGCAATGACATGTTCACTCTTGAGTCTTTCTTGACCAGTGAGAGAACTGGAGCATGTATAGTGCAGGTATCACTTACTTGGCTGTGTCTTTTTATGTTGGAGTTTGTGCTGTATTGCATTATTGCCAGTTTTTGCTGTGCCTTATCTGGATCAGTCTTGCTTGAACTGACTAGAAACCCTGAGCACTGCAGAGCATGTACTGCTCCTTACTCTGCTGGTCTGCTCTAGCCAGGCATTAGATATGATACATGGTCAATTAAAATAAAATCTCAGAATTCCTTATGTTAGGTGATTGCTTCCATTATTTTGAAACTTCATGTGACACTGACACTTGGAGAGTAGCTGTCTGTAAATAAACTAGGTTTGAGCATTTCTTAAGCTCAGTTGGTACTTGCTTGAGTTAGAAGCTTAAGACTGTCAAGAGGATGTCTCTCCAACAGTCATTTCATAGCACCTGAGTTAGGATATAGCTAACAGAGAAGCAATTTACAGACTGTAAAGTTAGCTAATCCTATATACATGCATTTTGTACGCAGCTGTTGTGTGTCTATTGTCATAGTGCAGAGATAATTAATGAGTGAATTTGTGTTAGAAACTGACATTCCTAGACACATTTTCTGCAGTATAAACCTTTGGATCTTTCTTTGGAAAGTCTGGCAGTAATGAGGATTAACTACACTTCAGTTTTGAAAGTGGATCAGACTGTTAAATAATTTAAAATTACATGATTTTTCCTGACTCTGTGTATTTATGAATTCTGTTTGCATATTATTTTTGTTGTCACAGTCATTGCCGAAGAGCATTGGTAAACTAAAGAAGCTGAACAATTTGAATGCTGATAGAAACAAATTAACATCTTTGCCCAAAGAGGTAAGTTTTGTGCAGATGAGATTGTAGAAACAGAAAACTCTTGATTTCAAATGTCTGCAAGAAATAGCAGGCAACTTCGGTCCAGTGGGTATTCTTTCCAAACTGATCACAACCAGAAACTTGTCCATTAGATCTGAACTGCAGTGATTAGGTGGCTTGGAAGTGCAAAATGTCTTTAGTTGAACAGAAAGGCTTGGGTCCAATTAGCTTTTAACTGGTAATTGCCAGTGTGGATGTCAGGTCCCCCACTATTTGAAGACTTGGAGCTCTGGTAGGGTGAATGCAGCACCAATATGTCTTTTCTGCATGTAATGTGAAACTACTGCCACACTCTTCCTCACCTTACTCTTGTGACCAGTGTCTTAGGGAAAGTTTCATACTCTGAAAAGTGACTCAGTGGATGTCTTGACAGTCTTTTTGGTTTTGGATGCCTCTGGACTACTTTTGCCCTTAAATATAAGGACCTGATATGACCAAGATACCTCAAATTTTACAGCTACGAGCCCTAGAACTTCTTGTCTATTGAAACAGTATGTGGAATGAAATGAGGCTAGAATTTGTGTTGTGAAACTAAATGTAATGAAGACTTTACAAGTTGAGTTCAGCAGTAAATTGTTGGAAGAAGTTGGGAAAGCAGCACCCTGTGATTGGAGCATGGGACTATGAGTTGGTTCTGTTAGTACTGCTTTCTGTATGTAATTTTTACCCAAGTAATTCTGCCTCTTAATTTTCCTATCTAACATGTGGCTCTGAGCTTTTGTTCTCTTGCTTTCAGTCACCTGAGGAGCAGGAGCAGGTTATGTACTCAGGTGACAGCTGATGGATGGAAATTGAGAGGAGTATCAGCTCTGGCTCACTTCCTTATGGAGCTTGGACAGCTCAAGAGGGAGGTATGAGAAGGAAGTGAAGTGGCAAGGAGATGGGGGAGAACTGATTGTCTGAAGAAGAGGGATCAAGCAGGGGCAGAGGATGCTGCAGTGGCACTGGCAGCAACAATTCCAGTGTCCTGGGTCTGTGCTGCCACAGGCCAGTCATGTAATCGAGGGAAGATGAGAGGGGAGACATGTGAGTACTGCAGCTTTTTTAGCAAAACAGTGTCTTCTCTGCTGTGGTGCTTCTGCTTCTGAACAGAATTCTGACAGGGCTTACCCAGACAGGTTGCATGATGTAACCTAGCAAGAGGCAAGACCCTGGAAAAATTATTTGGGTTAGTATTTGATGGCAGTTTTCATCATAAGATCTGCTGAGTTGGAAGGAACCCATCAGGAGTCCACCTCCTGGGCCCTGCAGAGGACACCCCAAGAGTCACCCCATGTACCTGGGAGCACTGTCCAAACACTTGGTGAACTCTCTTAGGCTGGTGCTGTGACCACTGCCCTGGAGAGCCTGTTCCAGTGCCCAACAACCCTGGGTAGAAAACCTTTTTATAATATCCAACCTACACCTTCCTTGGCACAACTTCAGGCCATTCCCTCAGGTCCTGTCACTGTCACCACAGAGAAGAGATCAGGGTCTGCCCCTCCTCTTCCCCTCACCAGAAGCTGGAACTGCAGTGAGGTCTCCCCTCAGTCTCCTCCAGGCTGAACAGACCAAGTGACCTCAGCTGCTCCTCATGCAGCTTCCCCTCAAGACCCTTCCCCATCTTTGTTGCCCTCCTTTGGATGCTCTCTTAATAGCTTTATATCTCTTTGATCTTGTGCTCATTCAGCAGAAGATTTTCTTTGCTGTAAAATACCTGTACTTGACACTTGTGCAATTTTATGTCTACCCCACCTCTGAGCAGAATTGTTCTGAGTTTTGCATGGAAGGTTTTACTGGTACAGTTTATTTCCAGATTGGCCATTAATAGCTTGTTAGTGTGTAAGCACTTTTCTCATTTAGTGGAATATATGGTATTGGAGGTTGTGCATAACGGCAATCAGTGTGACTTGGAAGAAGCAAGGACAGGAGCAGGCAAGAGGAGAAGGCTCAGCTGCAAAAGCTGGTAAAGCAGGGTGGATATGGAGAGTGTCTGTTTGGGGATATGGTGGGGTCAAGAGCTCAGTGCATACCAATAGAGGGATCAGTACTGAGCAAGATACTGAAGACTTGGAACCAGCAACATTTTTCAGAGGTGGAATGTGTAGTTAAGTCAGTGAAGGTGCTGGGAGATATCCAAGGGTGAAGTGAAGAACGAGAATGTGTCTAGAGAACATCAGTGCATGTGAAAGAGGGAGTGGGACACCTGCAGAGAAGTGGGAGGAAGGCAGGGATGAGCCTGTGCTTGGAGAAGGCGGAGAATGAGGAAATGGAAGATAGTGTCTGGAGTGAGCTGAGCTGGAGAATTGTAAAAGTCCAGGAAATAAAAATGGGAGAGGGTGGTTCCCAAGGGAGCATGCAGAGAAACAGAGGAACCAGAACTCTTTGCTTTCCTGTCAATGACTTTGAAATAAAATTTTTATTTTTCCTTTAAAGGTGTCCACACCAAAGTGTCTGTCTCTTTAGAACAAATGCTTTGAAATTACATGTAAAGTAAGATTTTATGTTTTGCTCTGCAGATATTTTATTGTTTATTATTTAATTTTAAAGGAAATCAACCCTTCTGTAACTGCAGGGTCATCTCACTCTTGATCAGTGCATTTGAATTCCAAGCTGGTAGTGTTATAGATTGAAGGCATAAACAACTGATGGCGATGGTGTGCCTCAGAAATACTGTTAATATGTGTGTATTGCAGAACCTACTCTCTAGCTAACAAGACTTCTCAGTTTCAGTTTTTCAAGTTTGTTTGTATTCCTTGGGCTTAGGCTGTGCAGTATGCATTTTTCCCTGAGTGCTTTTAGAGTGCTTTCTTACATTGCTGAAGTGGTAGTTTCAAAAACAATGAAATCTGCTTCTCTTTGCCCATGTTCCATCTGTTGCTGGAGCTTTATTTTCTTGGTATAGTATTTTTCTGAATCAGTGGCATTTTGCTTTAAACCATACATGAAGACTTCCTAGTACATGTTTTCTGTTTAAAATTCAGAAGAATTAAGTGAAGAGTTAAATTTCATAGCTCTAAAAGAAAACTATTCTACATAAACTGAGTGCACAGGTGTAACAAGTACTGTTTGCTGTTATGCAAAACATCCACAGGAGCCATTTTAGGGGGCTGATAATGGCAAAGATTCCAATTCTGAGTTTCTCTTTGGACAGCAGGGAGGAACAATTTGGTGTCTTGGGTGAAATGTTCGATTTCCATTTTTGTTCTCGTTGTTCCTGACTTTGTAAAGAAGTACAGAATGCATTGGTAATGCACTTAGGGAAGACAGAAAAATGTCACCCTTTTTCTGTCTGCTGGAAGACTCTGCTTGACATTGAGAAAGCATACTACGTTTTCTGTTTATTTTTGTCCTAAACAGACTAAGATTTAAAGCCAGGCACAAGCTTCTGACAGAAGTAATTTTCAACACCCCTACCTGCTTTGTGTTGCTTAAGATATTTTGTGAGACAGTATGGCCAAGACTGGGGTCTTGGACACATCAAAATTAGTACTTGTACACTGGTTCCCCCTTCACAGAAGCAGAGTTGTATGCAGAAGTAGAGTATGCACTGAAGATACTTTTCCTTAGTATCTTTCCCTCTTCTCCTTTACACGTTTTTCTTACCTCTTCCAGTGTTTCTCTGCCTTACAAAGTGCTAAAGCAGCTGTGCATATGTGGTCTTTATCCTGATAAAAAATGGATATGGGAGAGGCTGTTGCTGGTTTCTGCTGGAGAGGGATAAAGAAATAGCTTTGTAATGTGTGCAGAAAAAAAGTGGAATTCAGCTAGGGAGAAGAGTACGCTTACCCAATACTGCATCTGCTTGGTGTCACTGTCATTTCACTCAGAATTACTGCCGTGGCAGAGACCACTTTTATAGATAGGATGATGGAATTTATGTGCCTGCTCTAATGTAGCCTAGTGAGAAAATATTTGAGTTTTAGTTTTTCTGTGGTGGTGTATGTTTTTTTGGTGTTTTTGGAGAAGGGGGTATAGAAGGATGTCGATTTGGTTTTGATATGTCAACAGTTTAAGAGAATTGGATTTTGAGTCAGTGTGTTAAACCATTACATTGTAAGATTGCTTCAAGGCACACTTGTAAAACCATTCTTTATCTTTAGGTGTAAAGGGGGTTATTGAGGAGTTTGTATGCAAATACACCTTCAAAGTTTCCTGGTTCAAAGGTTCTTCTTTATTGTGTGCTGATAAAGCTAAAATGTGGAAGAACTAAATGTATGACCAAGGCTTGAGTCACTGACAGATTTCATCTTCAGTATCTCGTTTTGCAGCTTAGTCCCTTTCTGACTGAAGTGGTGAAACAAACTTCAGCAAGAACTGAGAATGTCTAAACCTGTTCATAGTTAGAAATGTTTTTCCCCTTAAACTTGAAAGACCTGCCTGGTGACTCTTTGGTATTGAAATCCCACCCTGGCACAGGAATGCTGATGAAACTGGTGTGTTGGTTTTGGCACTTGCATAAATAACCTCCTTGGAATGTTTTCCAGTTTATATGCTTTTGTTAATGAGTCTTTACAACCTACAGAGGCCTGGTAATGTGTCCTTCCTGTCTCTGTGAGAATTATTACTACATTAGGTAGAACTACTGTGGTTTTGTTTTTTTTTTTGTTTTTTTTTGTGTGTGTTTCTTTTTTTTTGGGCAATACCTGTGCTTTTTAAATTTATTTTTTTTTTAAACAAGTTGGGACCACTTTTTTTTTCTGATTTTAACTTTTAATATCCTGTACCTTTTCCCATTTGTGTATGTGTGTCTCAGAGGAAACAAAAAAGGGCACTAAGGAAAAGTGCAGGAAAACTTGCATTGAGTCAGAGGGCTGAGAAGTTGTCTTGATGAGCTCCTCTCCTACTATTCACCAGTGGTGCAGGAGGTGTTGAAGTGAGTTTGCTGAAGATTTTCCTAGCCAATTTAAAGTTAATAAAAGCAACAGAATAGTGGTTAATAATAATGAGCTGGGTGTTTTTTTCCTCCCCTTAAAGTATTCTGTGCTTGCAGTTAAAGAATTAGTATAGTTTATGTGGAGCCAAGGAAAATTCTGACTTTATTTACTTTGAACCCAAGCAGAATTTTGGATATGACGCACTGGAAAATATTTTACAATGCAAGAGGAACTATGTTTAAATTGCCACTATATTTTTAAGACTTGTGTAAGTCTGTGAGAGTTTTTGATGCTGACAGCTGTTTTGAGAGTTGAATAAAAGAGATGCGTCACTGGACTTTTAGCTACTTACATGACAGCTGAAGACTAATCATTACAGTATTTGTCATGATGTCATTTTTTTGGCATTGTTTATAGCTGTGTGAAAGATGCTAACTGGTAAAGGACAGCAGAATTGATTCATAGCTTTTGAGCAGTAAAAAGATCTACTTTACTAGAAACACCAGCAGAGAAGCATTTTGATAAGACTTGCAGGAGGACTGTCTAAGATGGACTGGTAGTGGGTATATGAATAGCAAAAAAGCAGGAAGTGAAGTGCTAAGTGCTGGTCATGATGGGAACATAGGGGGGAGTTTTAGCAACTGAGCTGACATCCTGTCTATGTTTGTCCAAGCCTTACTGCTTCTCCAGAATGAGGAAGCTGTTAGAAAGAGGAGCCTCAGACTGAAATAGAAGAAAAGAGCCAAAGATCATCCATTAAAGTTAAAGGATTTAAAGGGTTAAAGTTTTGTGTGGAGTCTGGAGGCTTGTTAGTGGCAGTCATCCTCTCAGCCTGCCTGAAGGCAAATATGCATGCAGTTTTGTTCCATCTTCATAGTATCAATGATCTTAAAATTAGCACTTCACAATAATGGCCATTTACTGCCTGACTGACGTGTGTGGGCTTTGTTTTTGTGGTTTTCCTTTTGGTTTTTATCTAGGCTCACTGTTCTTTGGACTTGGTGTGATGTGACAAGTCAATACCCTTAAGATAAAGTTGCTAAAATGAATTTAGTCTCAGTAGTGTGATTTAGGCATGACTATGTCTACTCATGTGAGATCCTTTCCTGATGTCCTGCTCACTCCAGAGGAGTGTGAGGACTTCTTTGAGCCTCCAGTCCTTGGAACAGTTACTCCCATGCCTAGAACTAAGCACATGCTTGTCCCCATTCAGTGAAGTCTGTGCTGGAAATGAAGTGTGTGCTTAACTGGTGAATGGATTTGTGGCCTCAGCTGTATCCTTGGTGCATATGTGCTGGTTTGGCACAGTTTGTTGTGAGCATGTGGCCCTTGGAAAGCATGGCTCTTCCTCAGTTAACCACTCTGAGCCAAACCAGCGACGCTCTGATACTGTGGCCCTTCATGGTGGCCACAGCAGTGTTTTCCTTTCCACATGCCATGTAGTGTGTGCACTTTGCCTCCGTGGTACAGCTTCATGTTTGGGTTTTCAAACATTGGATCTGATGTCTTTCTGTACTGCTGAATGGGTGCCATCTTTGTTTGAAATGACAAAAGATTTTAGTCGATTTTTAAGTGTCATCTTGTCTTTTTTTTTTTTTTTCTTTGTGGTATCTCACTCTATGCTGCTCATTTAATGCTGTCTGTATTTTCTAAAAACAGTTTAATTAAAAATATTCAGTGTGCCTTTTTTATCTACCCTACTACTCTATTAAAATAAAAGGTCTTCACTACTTTTGAATGAAACAAAACCTTTGAACAGCAGCCTGTTGACTGATAGAGAACAAAGTTAAATTAACTGAAGTTTAAATGATTAAGGAGTTCAAACCCTCTGTGGCAGTAGAAGAATGCATGTTATGTCTCCATCTGTTGGCATGCTCTTGTCCAGTATGGGTAAAGAAAAATAAATTGAACATCTCTTGTATTTTCTTAATTGTTAGCCGCTTGGAAAATTATGGGTCAGGTAAATTGATAACCCTGTAAGTATTCTTCAGTCTATGGTTCTACTATTACCTTTCATTAAGCTGCTTAAAATGCATGATGACTCAGGCTGTCCCGATTCCACTCCTGCACTTTTTCCATTGTCAAAAGTACAGAAGTTCTGGTCTCATCAGGGCTGCATGGCTTTACTTTGTTTGTTTGGCTAACCTGTTTGGATCTCCATGCTCCAAGACTGGATAAAGCAAACTTCATTCATGGAAAGGGAACACTTTGTGTACACTGAGGGCATCACTTGCCAACTCATCAACATTCCCTAATTGTATTTCTTGCTTTTCACGGCTCCTCATGTTAGAAACACCAATTAGACACTTAGTGTGTATATATTTTTTAATATCACACTGTGTTCTGTGAATGTGTGAAAGCACATTATTAAGAATTTTTACACGCTTTACAGTGAATAGCAGAATTCTTGAATCAAGAAGTGTTTGCTTACTATTTGAGTGCTGTTTTCTAAGGGCTTTGATTCACAAGCTAAAATGGCTTGCAAGGTTTGTGCTTCTGTTGTACACACTGGGCTGGGAAAACTGATGATCTTTGTGAAATAGCTGCATCTTAAGAGTGCAGTGATTAAAGGGAAATACCACGGATTTTGTTTTGTCAAGAATGTAGTGCTTTATGCTGTAAACAGCTTGTGAATCAGAAGCCTTGAGCAGCTGATTCCTGTTTTCTTCCATTAAAAAGCATTGGTGATACAAAGGAAGGTGAGTGGGATGTAAATGCTCCATTTGTTTTATTTTGTGAGTCACTGTTGCATCCTTTTAAAGTGGCTTTTTCCTTAGTAAATAGTGTAGATTAAATCAACACTATTTTTCCTTTGACTAGTTAAAATATTTTGTGCTATTTATCTATAATCTCAGTCTTGGGTTTGGACTGAATTGTTGGCTTCACTGACACAACTAACAGCAAGAAGACAATATTTTCAGCTTAGTTTTGGGGACTGCTGGACGAGGTGTAGCTACATATTGACTGTAGTGTGAGACGAGAACCTTCTTAGATGTATGTCACTATAGACGTCCTCTAATTTTTGAACTGAGATTTTCCACTGTGTTTAGTTTGGGCTCCATAATTAGATTCTAAGTCCACTTAACTTGAAAGCTTTCAAATGGCATTGGGATATTTTGCCTCTATTACTTGGAGTAAGAAAAGAAAATTCTTTTTTCCCTTTCTTATGGTGAGTTTTGGAACTCAAATAAACAACAGTGCTTTGTGAAGCTCTGTACAATAAGCAAACAAAGGTAAGTTTCCTTTGTTAATAGGAACAAAGAGTGACTTGAACCAGCTTTTGAGTTGCTGTAACTAATAATCTTCATGTTTCTAGAAGCTCCCTCTGGAACATAAAGTTAGAATGAGTTTTTTTTTTTTTTAATCAGATCTGGGGGGTTTATTTTTCTGAAGACAGCTACTTTTGGTGCAAAATAAAGATTTTGAAAGGTAAAACTGAAAAATCCCATCTTTGCACCCAAAAAACTAATTAGCTTGAGAATGCAAATGCTTATATTTGGGTAAATGGATAAGAGAGAGAGAGGATATTAGATTAAAATAAATTAAAGAAGGCCAGTTCATGTGGGAATTGTGTTGAAATGAAGTGCTTCTAATGAATCAGGGCATCAAACATTTTACTCAGTCTTCTGCTTCTAGTGAACTCTTCATTAATCTTTGTGGACTCAACAAATTTTGGGAATTAATTGGTGTATTTAGCATTTTGCCTTGCTTCAAGCCCCATTACACTTGGTTGGATATAAAGTTGCCATGAGGAAATAATGAATTAATATATAAAATATAGAGCTAGAAAAGGTTTAAGTGTAGGGGTTTTTTGTGAATGTTGGGCACAGCTTAGATTCTGTGTGGTTACTGGTTTCTTCCAGGTTCTGAAAGATAGCTGGAATGTGACCTATATGTAAAGATATCCAGTATTTGCAGATACAGATGTTCAAGAGACTGCTCCTACAGACTTGCTTCAGTTCAGACTTCTTCTAAGCTAGCACTTGTTTGCAGTCTGTCCCTCCAGGGGAAGTGTCTGGCAGGCATTGTAACTTGGATGTGCTGTGACACACTCCATGACCCGTACTGCATGCCTTTGTTACACTATAGTACTGCAACAAAACCAGACTTGCTTTTTTTTATCCCCTCTTCTCAAATGTAGGTTGGGGGCTGCTGCAGTCTTAACGTCTTTTCTGTACGTGACAACAGATTATCTCGAATTCCCTCTGAGATTTCACAGGCCACTGAACTTCATGTCCTGGATGTTGCTGGAAACAGGCAAGAGAATTTTGTATTTTCATGTTCTTTTGCTGTATTTGCTTAATTCTTTCTGATAGCAAAATACACTATGTCTAAGAGTAATAAAAAGCCAGTTATGGCATTCATTTTAGTGTTACTGTTGAAATTGTCAAAATAGTCTTTCCCCTGGGCCAAAAGTAGCATAAATTATGTGGTCATGAGTGTGGTTTTTGGATAACTTTGACCTTGAGGAAGAGAGTAGATTTTTTTTTTAAAAAAAAACAACTCTGGATTCTTATATTTCTGAATTGAAACTGAGAATCTAGGCAATGGATAGAGCTTGAGGTAAAGATGCCAAGCTGTAATGTCCAGTGGCAGCAATATTGAATGTTTTATCTTGATGATACTGTGTGAGTAACAAGGAAGACACTTTGAGACCTTGCAGCTTCTCACAAATCTTAGTGCTTCAAACATCTACATGCAAAAGTGAGTAGATTAAAGCATAAACCAGCAAATCAGTTCAGTTTCTTAGTAGGAAGTTAAATGAAAAAAAAAAACAAAAACCAAAATGGAAGAAAAGTGAATGGCATCTCATCTATGCAATATAATTTTCTCACAGGCACTTAACGTATTTCTCTTTTGGCCACTGTTTACATGTAAAGCTCCTGATGGGAAGCAGCTGCCTGCCTTCCAGGGCACTGCAGTAGAGAAAGCTCAGCATAGTTCTACCTGTTATTCAGCTTCAGAGGATTCTAAAGTTATAATGAAGTTAAGCTGCAGGTTTGTTGTTTTTTTGTTGTTTTTTTTTTTTTTTTAAAAGAATGGAGTAGTTGGAATTGATGACTACTGCAATGCCTTCTATTAGAGGCATTAATTTCCATCCTGTTTGTTCCAACTCAGCCATACATACTTGAGTTGACTTCATGACCATCTATTAAGTCTCCCAGGGATTGCCCTGACTTTTTTACTTTGTTTTTTTGAACTAGGCTGACGTATCTTCCCATTTCACTCACTACCTTAAAGCTGAAGGCTTTGTGGTTGTCTGATAACCAGTCCCAACCTCTGCTGACATTTCAGACTGACACAGACCCTGAAACAGGAGAAAAAATTTTAACGTGTGTATTACTTCCTCAAATGCCTTCTGAGCCTGGTTGCCAAGGTAAGTGCCTAGAGTCAGCGTTTCATTATGTATAGAAGTATTACTTCATTGTTTACTGAGCTGTCCCATGAAGGTTTGTAAAACATACATAAGCTCTAGTAAAGAAATGTAGCAAAATTCTGGTTGAATTTTTAATATTAAACATTTTTTTTTCTATTATCCTACTAGTCTTCAGAAGACTTGCAAACTTGGAACTGAATGTTACTGAAAGTACAGTGACAACAGCTACAATAAATGAAATACAGATCTGGAAGAAAAATAATTACTCATATCACTATTTTGAGACTTGCCAGTGGGCCCAGTAGTGGTATCCATATTTGTGTACATTGATTATACATCTTATATATATATTACTTTTTTATATATATATATATGGAAAAAAGGTGGTTTTCCAACTGCAGTCTCTTTACCAGCAAAATAAATTTCTAGCAAATAGTAAAACAGTGGAATTTTTACTTTTTAGCAAGCTAATTTTCTTTCAGGCAGAGGTGCCATACAGTAACTTTGTTATATTCATTAACAAGTGTAGAGTTGCAGTATAAGTTGGTTTTCCCTTTTGTGATGAAACTTGCCTCTGAGCCAGGTGGAACCATAAACTCTTTTGTTGGCTCTGTTGCTACTCCAGTAACTTCTGAATGGTTTTTGTCCTCAAACTTTCAGAGCTGTGTGTGAACATTCAAGGGGATTCATCTGAGCTAATATTTAAATTTCTGCTGTAATGACTGGAGAGTAATTTATCCCATCCAAGAATGGACTTGTGAAAGAAAATCATGTAGATCCTTCTCCACTGAGTGCAAAGGGATCTGAGGAGAAAAGTTCAGCTTTTCAGTGGGTATCTGTATTGTAGATACCCAGACTTAATTTCAGTGTTTCAATGGTATATGGCTGGAGCAAATAGAAACAATTTAAACAGTAGGAGTGTAGAAGTGTCTCTGTTTTCAGCTCCTGGATTTTAAGAATAGTTAATTTTAACCCCTTTAGAATTAGAGAGGATTAAGCTAGTTCAAGAAGAGTAACACAGATTGACTTTCTCTAAAGGCCATACTACTAGAAATTAGATTTCCTCCTCTCCGGAAGAATCTCATAGCTTCAAGGGTGGAAGGCTTGAAATTTAGATTGTTGGATGTGTATACCTAGCAATACTGAAAGGATGAGGTTAGTAAAAGCAATGATCCTGTGTTATGGAATGCCATTCAGAGAACTGCCTAATGTCAGCTGGCAGCCATGTTCAACAAGAATTGAGTTACATAACCAGTACTCTAAAACTCTGAAACAGTCCAAGTACAGAAATACCTAATTCATACAGAAACCATTTTGTGCATGTTGTTGATAACAGAAAACTAATGCAAGTTCTGTTTTCTTCCAAAAACAGTAGAAATAGCCACTTGTAAGTATTGGGTGAGTGATTGTTCAGATACTACAGCTATGCACAATATAGCATGTTGATTATGTGACTTCACATGCATGTTGCTGTGAATCTTGAGTTACATTTTCCTATTCTAACAGATAACCTACCACGATGTGGTGCGTTGGAGAGTTTGGTAAATGAAATGTCAGATGAAACATGGAATGAGCGGGCAGTGAACAGAGTCAGTGCAATTCGCTTCTTAGAAGATGAAAAAGATGAAGAGGAAAACGAAATGGTATGTTTCCTAAGCCTTTGGATACCTCCAGACAGTGTGACATTATTGAAGAAGTATAAAAAGTCTCTGAGCATTCTTGCTGTACATATTTCAGCTTGGACTGCATGCTTTGTGTGTACATCTGGAGAAGGAACTGTTCGTGTTGGCTGCTGCAACTTTTTATGTTGACTTGAAATGCCTTTGTTTTTTCTGCTTTAAATATAGCTTTTATATTCTGATGCAGGACAGTCTTCTGCTTTGCTTTGTGTTCCTCTGTCTGCTCATAATGTTTTCTTTCCGGAAAGAAGATGGAATCTTTTCTCTGCATCTGTGAAGCTTTACTGCCTGAAGGCATATAGAGTCTAATTTAGGATCCCAGCACTCTGGCATGTGTCTCCATTAAGTTTGCCATTGTTTGTCTCTTTAATTTCTATTTCAAATCGTTCTTGCTCTCTCTCTCATTCTTTTTTTTTGTTTTTTTTTTGAGCTCCACCATTTACATTGAACCAACCATAGTGTCCATAAACAGTAGGAATGTTGCTCATTAGTTTTCCACTTAAACAAAGGATGTGGGAAAATCTGTCACTGTACATAAGACCTCTCCATTAAGTTGGGCTCTGGATATCCTGAAGATGAATACACAACATGATCTGTAGTTTTACTAGCTTCTATTAACAATTAAAACTCCTGGTAAAGTTTAACACTGCTTCAGTCACATTTTCAATGTACTTCTCTGATGCTCTAAAACGTTGCTGGTGGTTCTTGTTAGAGCTCAGTTTGAGATATTTCAGGGCACTGTCTGGATTGTTTTAGTTTAAAAGTGACCATAAAAACTCTTACTTTAGTTTGGAAATGAACAGGTAGGGTAGTTGCTTACTCCAAAGCAGTAGAAACAAAATGTCTCATAACAGCCATTGTTCACTGACAGATAAGCAGCATCATTCTGAACTTCCTAACAACCCTGCAGTCCCAAGAACGTCCACAGAGTAGTGAGGGCTCAGGTGTTGAAGATAAGTGCTTGATTTGCCTGATTTGAGGCAAGAGCCTTTCTAGGGGAAAAAAGTTCATGATCTTACTAAGTAGAAAGAAGGGCAGATTTCTGAAGCAGTCTTGACCAAAACACCCACTTGTGGGTCATCAGTTCTGCTGTTTGAAACTCTGCACAGTTTACATGCATGCCACTAAAATGTCATTGCATGTATACATGTATTACACGTATATTGTATTTGTGGTGTTGTGTTGGTCTCCAGCCTGGATGCTAACTGGAATTTTTGTGAATCTTGTTTTCCTTGTGAAGGTTTCAGCACAATGATATACATTCTTCTGTCTAAAGTGGGAGAAAAGTACTCCCTCTCAAGGTGCTTGTTCTCAGTTAACTGAAGAACCAGACTGTGTGCTGGGGCTGAAAGGCAAATGGAGCTCCACACAAACACTATTTCAAACTGTAAAGAGATCCTGTGGGATTCTTTCAAAATCAGTTGAGTGTTTTAAGTGTGATCTTAAATCACTTGTATGGTTTTGGGGAGAAAAAAATCCTCAAGTATAGTTATGAAAGAATCTTCACCTCATAACTTGTAATTGTACTTCACTTGAGTGACTTTCAGATTAGTAGTTCAAAAGAGGGCAAAATTTTTTCTTAGAGCCTTCTTAAAACCTCTTTCCCTGTCTTCATAAACAAGCAGCTTTTAAAGTAATGCTCAGCACAGAGCATCCTAGTTTGAAAAGGAAAAGGGGGAAAAAAGGAAAAAAAATGATACTTAGTATTTGGTATGTGAATGCTGAAGCCTTGAAAGTGTATGTTGTTTTTGCAGAGAGACAAAGGCAAAACCACTTATTGCACTGTTTATTTTTAGAGAACACTTCTAAGGCGAGCCACTCCACACCCTGGAGAATTAAAGAACATGAAAAAGACAGTGGAGAATTTACGGAATGATATGAATGCTGCTAAAGGACTGGATTCAAACAAAAACGAGGTCAATAATGCCATTGACAGAGTGACCACTTCTGTGTAGAGTTTCATCTCCAGGTTTTACCTCCTGTGTCTTCCCCTGCTGTTGAAATGTTCCTGTTGTCTCCTGGGACCTCACTGAGCCCCTTCTTGTTTTTAACCAGAACCTGATTCATCGTCTCCATACACATGAAAAGTGCGGCCTGCTGGAAGAAAGTGCCTTATTTCATCCAGGCAGTGAACCAGTAATTTCCAAATCGATATTGTACTTTTAATAGTCCTAGGCTTTTTTAAGTGTAATACACTATTGTATGCAGAATACAATATTTTTGTCTTAAACACAGGGGAAATAATGCTTTTCTTTTCTAGAGTGCTGGGATATCTTCTTCCCAGTGGCTGGATGTGCTGGTGAGAAATATAGTTTTGTGGGAAATTGATACACTTTTTTATTTTTTGGCAGCTCAGATGGTGTAAATTTTAAATTTTTGTATAGGACTTTCATAGCAAGATGATGTATTTCATTTTTAAGAGAAAATTTATCTTGAGCGGTACATATTTTAGTATTTGTGGAAGAGAACAAGTTTCATGGACAACTGTATTCATTTGTTTGTACCACCCATTGTGCCTTATTGTGTCTGGTATGTCATATTAGTCTTAAATATAGCAATTCTTGAGGAAAGTGAGTAGATTTGGTCTCCTGCTTTAGATATGTTTCTCTTCTTGGACGGTAATTTGTTGGGAATTTTACAGCAGAGAACTTATGTTTATATTACGGGATCTTAGGTTGTGAAGCACAAATGTTAGTTTTGTTGTAAACAGAATTAAGATTAAATGACCAAACAGCTATTGTTTATTACATAATGCACTCACACTTTAATTTAGTTGTAATGAAACATCTTGGTTTGGATGCCTTGTTGCATTGCAGTCACTAGAAATTCATGCTTCCATTGCTTTTTTTTTTTTAAAATGTGCCATCTGTAAAATAACTTGAAAAACAACACGATAGACTTTCAGAAGCACAGTATGAAATTAGTTTTATGTATTACATGAGAAAGCATGATTCTTTCAAGTGCTTTGGTGGTTTTATAAAAATTTATAAAACCATAATAAAAACATCTTTAAAAGCTTCAGTAGATGTGATGTATCATTAAAACAGCAATTAAAGTGTCTATACATCAATGCTATCCTTGTTACTGTGTTGCACTTCAGTTGTCCAATGCTGATTTCAAGGTCTCTGTGGATTCTGATTTGTTTACAAAGGTAGGTATTAAGTGAGTTGAATTCAGTAAATAACAATTTTGCAAAAGCCCGTAAAGACTGATGTTGATGTCTCTGGATTCTTGTGCCATGAGCTAGCAAAGACCACTGGCTGGTTCAGTGCAGGGACTTCAGGTGCAGAGCAAAAATGTCACCTATTTAGTATTAGATAATGCAATGAACCTAAATTGCAACAAAATGAAAGACCTGAAGGTTTATGTGGCTAACCATGAGCCTTTTTCTACTGAAAATTTTTTACAGTAAGTGTTGGTTGTATGAGGGTATCTGGGAGAAGATAGAAAAGAAGGACTGGGAAGTCGTAATAACTTGTGTTCAAATTAATACCTACAATATGTGATAATTTTTCAGTTTAACTCTCAGTTTTCATTTGAAGCTTTTATAAAAGGGACCGCTGTCTTTTTTTATACTGAACAAGTAGATATTTTAAGCCATCTACAAGTATTCAAATCTAACTTGTCAAAACACATTAGTTTTCATTTCTCTTCTGAAAGATTCCTCATTTAAACTTCAAGACATGGTTTTGCAGGAGGGTGCTGAGGTTTGTAGATGTTAGGTCAGTTCAGTGGTAGTGCAGTCTTACTGTTCCCAAGGGAGAGTTCTCCTAGTTATTCTTGGTAAGCTGCTGTTAAAATAAAAAAATCAGGTTTTCGTACAGCTGACTCTGGCCTTGGGTAGAATTTTCTTTTTAAAATACTTACTGGAATTGACAGAAGAAAAGTTTAAAAATGTAGGAAACCCTGTACCCAGAGTCCAAGTAAACAGCAACAAACCCATTTGAGATGAAAAGAAGTTCCTAAAAAAAGGCAGTTCCTGAAAAAAACCAAAGGCAGCAAAAGTCCGTGATGCCAGTTTTTCATTTGGAGGCTGTGGCTTGCTTTGTTTTTAGTGTCTGCTTCATCAGCAAGATGAATGTGTAAAGCCTGGATTTGGGCCTTGCCTGACCTGCCACCAGATAAATATAATTAATTGCCCTTGTGCACCTCCTGCTGCAATCAGAACAAGATGTAAATCTTGTTGCAGCTGTGTGATACACGCTCTGTCGCTTGGCCTTTGCTTTTCGGACGACATTCCAGAGGGCTCGTGGAATCTGCTGCAGCCCACAAACTCACCTCAAGGCAAGCACTACTTGCTGCATCCACTTTGGCACAAAGTAACTGGTCAGCAGTCAGTGTTTTTTACTTCGGTGATTTTTAAATCCATTTTTATTTTTGTAATAGTATAAGGAATATTTGTTGTGGTTTCTCTGGCTAAAGATAAGTAAGTAGGTGATCTGGGCTGGTTGCCTTCATTTGGGACAGTTTCACATTCTTGTACCCAAGGGTGGCTGGCATTGTCTCCTTGTGGTCATCTCAGTCTGAGATGGGTGGTATGAATTGCATATTGATGGTGTTTGCCTCCACTGAGTTGTAAAAGAAAATTAATTGAGCTCAGACTAGAATACAACAATTGCTTAATGAGAGGTTAGAGGAGCTGAAGTCTATCATCAGACTGACCTGCTACTATCTGCAGAGGAGTGTTGGCATTCCTTGCTTTTCACTGCCATTACTCTTCACTTTGTTAACCTCTGTAATGGAAGTCTGAAATTTTTTTTATTTTTATTTTTTAATTTTTTTTTCAGCCAGCATCTGGGGAGAGATAAAGGAATAGGTGTATTTTTCAGGCTTCTACAGTCTTACTGTGTAGCACTCTTTCTCATTTATGTCTTTTGTTTATGCTTTTGAGTGAGGCAGTTTGAGATTCTGCTGTGCTGCCGGTAGTTCAGCAGTGTATACAAGGTAGTGTAGTGTTTGAGTCTGGCAGTAAGTGTAATTTCCAGGGTACACCTTGAGGTATGGCAACAGCTGCTAGTGGTATGGATTAAGAGCAGATGAAGTGTTGTTCTTCAGGGCTGACAAGATGCTGGGATTCTTGCTGTGCAAACAGAGACAAGTGGCTCCCCTCTCTCTCCTCCTAATGCTGGTTCAGAGTGACTTGCATGCCATTCTATTTGATCAAACCTCCATCAGCCTAGACCTCACAAGTCTCTCTCATCTCTTGAGTGATCCATGTGTGTGCCATTTTGTAAAGTGGTTGAAGTACCCTTCTCCTCCCAACAGCGTTGATAATGTTGTGGGCAGGTTTAACTGTGTTTTATTGCCAGAAAGAGTTGACAACACATGTGCTGAAGAAGCAATGTCTGTCCTTGAAAGCAGGAGCCCTCTCTTCCCATTCTCATTTTGTTTTCTCTTGCTGATGCTGTGAGGAGCCTGAGTAGGAAATACGATGATGGCTTTTTTCTCTATAAACTTTTCCTACTTTACTTTGTCTTTTAAGAGGTGGGTTTAATGCAAAGAGGCTACAGAATTTGCATGCTGTTTTATTAGCTGTGAACAGGTGACCAGAGAAAATCAACTGACCATAGTGGTGGAGTGGATTTAATATTAGCCTTCCAGTTACTGCATACAAGTTCTCTTTATTCAAAGTCACAATTCCTAGTCTTAAAAGAATAAGAAGACAAAAGGCACTCTTGTGCACCTGTAGTTAGTGTAGCAATGTGTGTTGCTTTAGGCTTTTCCCACAATTTCCATGTAATTTATGTGTTGAGATTATTTTTCTGGCTTAAGTTCCATACTTCTGATAATCAGTGTATTGTAGGAAAGTGTGTGCTGGAAACTTGCATAATGCTGTTCTTTCCAGCAAGTGACTTGTTTGTATCCTGCTCAACCTGCTTCTGGTCTAGCACTGATGCTTTACTAGTGCTGGGTGTACAGCTTTTTGCTGATTAGCTACTTAACAGGTTTCGCTACTTGGAACTCATAATTTCAGCTTTTAAGAGAGAGTAGTGATGCCAAAAATTTAATTTTCTTGAAAGTGCACTTTTTAATATATTGGTTGATACTATTCAGGTTTGCTGTAAATGTCTGCCTGCCACTGATGCAGAAACACACAATTTATCAAAAATGTCATGACCTTTTGCTAATGAAGAATTCACCACCATTCTTTGCCTTGACTCCAGAAAATAAAATTACTTTGGTTTTTCAATTGACTTGATAAGAGTGTTTCCCATCTTCGGTTTGTGACAAATACACAAATCTATTTCTGTGCTTGGGTGGCTGTCAGGGAATATGACAAAAGCTGGTCTTGACTATCAGTAATTGTTTTGGGTGTTCCCTTTATCCTGAAGCAATTGTGAAATTTTCAGAGGGACCGTGCCTCGGTCTTTTATTTTCAAGTCAGGAGTATAATCGTTATTCCATCAGCTGAATGAAGAATGTGATTTATTTTTTTTTTCCAAAGTGAGTAGCACATGCCTGGTTTGAGGAGAACTGTGAGCTGCTTTGCAGAAGCCACCCTGTCTCCTCTTCTGGTGGGTATTGCAGACATTGTTTGTTTTATTCCCTCTTGGGAAGCTCTTGTGGCAATGGGCTGGTCAGTCACGGGTTCTGCCAGAGCAGAGCACTTGGAGGAGGGAGCTCAGTGGGTGCAGCTGGACTGTGTGCTAACTTCAGGTGTGAGGGTTCATGGCAGGCTGATTTTGAATGTGTGGCCTGTTGAGGGTGTTTGCCGCTAAATATTGTTGTAATTAGTCCATGAACTCTGAGATCTTAACAAGTAGCTTATTTTTTTCCCACGAGAAGACCTCTCCTGAAAATACAGCATCACTATTATCCATGGAGAGGACTGTGTGGCTCCTCAGTGATGTTTCAGAGAAGGGTTTTAGCAAACCTTGCTTGACATTAAAACCAGGAAGTGGACATCTGATGTGCAGTAACCTTTGACACTGTTTCTCTGATGTGCTCATCTCTTGCTGGGGAATGTTGTCTTGGCTGAAATCTCTGTACAGCTGCTGATAACAGCCAAACACAAAATGTTAGCAACGCTCACTGCCGAAGACGAGTGCTGACTGCAGTAACTTTCCTCAAGATCCACATATGCATACAAAGCTTGGAAATACCAAAAAATGTCAGCAGCTTGGCTTTCAGTTTGTAAGCGTCCCCAGTATAATACAGAGAAAATTTTAGTTGGACACAAAACTTCAAAGTGCTTCAAAGTCCTATTTTCTTTTGCTCCTGAAGCAAACTTGGGCAAGTTGTGGGAATGTGTTTGTGCTGGAAATAGTGTGATTCTATGATCACTCTGAGTAACTTGCCAGTTTTACTCAATTCCAAAATAAACGGGCTGCTTTAAATCATTCTGTACAGCTCACAGGAGATAGGATTGTCCTATGTTTCTGGAACATTAAACATTATAATCATTACTACATGACTATAAACATGAGTGAATTTCTTTATAATTTGTTAATGGCATCCTGGACTTCCACTAAGCAACTTAAAGTAAAATCCAAACTAACTAACAAAAAAAAGGTTTATTTGAATTTTACTGATTACTTTTCTTCATTTTCTTCATTCAGAAGGGGAGAAAACTTCAAGTCTGAAGAGCATTTGCATGTAGGATAACCTACAGCAATTTTTAAAAATTGTACTTTCAGGAAACTTAAAAGTCTTATCTGGATAGTTAACACTTCAGTATCTGAGTTCGAAATTAAATTGTGTTTTACTGCTAGCAAAGTGCATAAGGCTTGCTTCCATAATCAGTTCAGGCAGCTTTTACACTGCCTCTCCTCTTGTGGAAGCCTTTGTTTCAGCAGCATTTTATTCACCTTTTGTTTCATGCAAATTGCACACTTTCTTCTAAGCTTTCTTAGAAAGTCTTTTGTACTTTAAAAAGGAAATGAGTCTGAGATAGTTTTTGATTAGTAGAATGTGTTATGTGTAGTTGTACTTGGAAGCAGAGAAGTGTTTATGTTCTAGGAAATGGCATCTTTAAAACCATTTTTTCTCCCATAATTGTGCTATTTAAGCAAATAATCTTTTAAATAGAAAAGTAGGTGAGAATATGTGTTTGGGGTTTTGAGCTGAATTGTAGTGGCAGGTGTATGACCATTGAAGTGTTCTAGGTAACTGGATTCTACTTGCCAGTGGAGACCAGGCTGTGGCTGTGTCACTGTGATTTCAGTATGGTGCTTCAGAGACATGGGTGGCTTTCATATCTTGGCTTTTATTGTTACGCTGTTTGGATTCTCTTTCACTTACCAGAATGTTTTAGGGTGATACATAGCATTTGCACACTTTTGTTTCCTGGGGAAATTCATTCTCTAGGGCATTTGTTAGTGAGATCTTATCAAAATAGACACCTTGTGCTTTATGAGAACAATTTGTCCTCTTAACTGCAGGGGTATGATACAGAGCAGTAGTTATGTTCTGGAGAGACTGCCTTTGAAAAGATGAAAAACATGTTGAAAAGAGGTAAAAACGTCACTTGACTTACTGGTGAATTACTGAAGCAAAATGATCTGTTACCAATCCGTTAGGCTCATTAACAGCGAAGGGAGAAGAAAAATGTGTTTCCATGGAACATAATAACTGCTAGGCTGATAAATATTTTCTCCCTCCAAACACTTGGTGCTTTTACAAAATATCAGTATTACACTGCCCACACACCCATGAAGCTTAAAGTCCTAAATACAGAATTTGCCTTCTTTGCTTCATTCCAGTTACTTTTAAGAAAATGTAAAACTATTTGTATCTCACTTTGTGTTTGCTGCTAATGACTGAAACCAATCACGTTTTTAATCTTAGCTTCCCCATGTATGAAACACAAGAAAGACTTCCAAACTCTACCTGTGTAGTAAGAAGACCAATTCAAATAGAATCTGTAAAATTCTCTGAGGAGAACTGATTTTTCTTTCTTCATATTAGGATATTTGCCTGTAGCTTCCTATCTCAAAGCATGGTCCTGTAGTAGTTAATAACATGAGAATGAGCTAATAAATTTCCGGAAGCTTTTTAAGAGACCTTCATTTTTGAAATCTGCTGTTACCTGAATGATGGGGTGATGGAAGCTTCTTGCCTATCTAAAGCAATTTTCATTAATACATCAGAATAAGGAATTGGCTTCTTCTTTCATCAAAAACCAAGTTGTAAAAAGCAATTGAGAATTAAGATTTGTTTATAAAATAATACTATCCTGCACTCGTAAGCAGTAGTGTTCGTTAGCTTGGTTTCTCCATTTTAATCTGTGGAAGTATAATTCATGTGGTGTTTTGCATATAGCAGGTACTTGCAAATGTGGACTAGAAGACATTTCTAGTTGTTCCGTTTGATTTCATCTTTTGCTATTGATACAACCAAATAATGAAACTGCTTTCATAAAATTAATGCTATCCACAGTACTGTGTAGAACTGGTGAAAATTCTTTGCCAGAATTGTTCTGTTGTTTCTATTTTACTTTGTAGTACTGTAGATCAAGAATATTAAAGACTAAAATTTTTGGGGTTAGAGGTGTTAAGCAGGTGAAGCATCCTGTCATAGGAGAAGGCAGACAGGGAGCAGGAGTGCTCTGTAGTTTTGTGTTCCCAGCTGGATTTCAGAGGGCACAGGGATGTAAAATGTTAATCACCATGCTCCTTTGCATACAGGAGGCTGCCATTGCAGCTGATTGTATGCCTAAAATGATGAGGGGATTGCCATCATAAGCTTAATTTGAAATACCTGTTTGTTACTTTGCCAGAATAGACTTTTGCTGGTTTTACAGAATTTGGCAGGCTGAGTTTGAGAAGCTGTTGTTTAGGATTAGGGATCAGGGTCAAACAAGGATGAGATATTTTCTTGGAAGAAGCTAAATGCTTCACTGTAGCCATGTTTATTTTTAGAGTGAAATTGCTTTATGACTTCCTAACGGGCTTAAAATTTGTCAAGGATTTAAGCTGTGTCTTGAAATACCCTGAATATTGAGAGGTGTCACATTAGCTATTCTGAAATGCAACAGTCCAAGCCAATGGCAAAACAATTTCACCTGGTGTATTGTTTATCTGATTAGAATTGCTGTCCTCCTAGTTAGTATTCACAGAAAGCAAAGTTTCTGTTTAAGGGCATCATGTTTCCTTATTCAAGGATATCAGGAGGTAATCCTGCCTTGCATTTTGAATTGTGAAGAGGAAAGGAAGTCACTGCTGTGTTGTGATTGCTTGTGCTGCTTTCCCATTGATAAACTAAATTGACAATCAACTCCAATGTCCTGAGCAATGTGGTTTAGCATAACCAGAAATACAGGCTATTTATCGGCAAATAGCGATATTCACCAAGTGTCAGTGCAGTTCAAAATGTGGTTTAACAGAATATTTCCTGCAGGAAAAGGCCAATCACACCTTCCTTGTATAATACAAATAATCCTGTGATGGGGTTATCATCTTTCCAAGACTCACAGAAAGGTCTGTGGTGTTTTCCAATGGGACACTGGGATACTGTCCATTTCCATTTCCTAGTGTTTTCAGCCATCCTACAGCTGAAAGCAAGTGAAGAATTCCAAGGGACCGACCTTCTTTTGCAGCTGAAGATGAATCAGTGTGTCCAACATGAACAGTCTTGTCCTATTTCCTTGCCTTTATCCACCTTAGATCTAATAGGAGATGGTGACATCTGGGTTGTTGGTAGCAGCAGCAACAACAGCTGTGTGTGTTTGTAAACATAACCATTTTGCATTTGAAAAGGAAAATGGAGACTTAAAGAACTCTTAAATTATAATCCAATACCTGTTAAAACATGTGGAAGTCACCATGTGCTTCTGACTGCTCCACCACAAGCTTGTTGAAAATTGTTTTTGTTAGTTTATTTTCTCCATTGGTGTATCTTAGTTGTTTGGTGACAGGCTGCTTTTTGCCATTGGATTTGTATCACTGTAAGAAAATGCAGAAGTGAGATTTAAAGAAACCTTCAAAGAAAAATAAAGGCTACTTTGAAAAATTACTTCTAAAATTCAGTTAAACTTAGGTAGGTAGGCAACCTTGAAACAACTTGTCATGTATAAACTTCTGAGTGAGAAAGGTGGAGTATTTTGGATGCAAATAAGTAATGGACATTTTGGAATAACTGAACTACAATCACTTCGTAAATCAGCAGTCTTTACAGGATCAGTTAAGTGTTGTGCTTTCTATACAACAAATGAAACGTTTTGTTTAATGAATAATGAAGAGGGGAGTGACTTAATATGATTTTTTTTAACTTGGGTAATGAAACGAGACGGTCACTAAAGGTCTAAGTACTCTTGTTTGTTTTCGTAATAGTACACTTTATTGAAGACTGTTGTTGATCATTAATTCTTCTTTATGATGCTGAAGGTTGGCTTGGTCCTGTGCTCTTGTAAGTCCTTAAAGGTTTCCACTATTTTCAGCAGCCTTTGCTTTCTCTTTGTATCACCAGTAATGCCCATCACCTGGAAAAGTGTCTCTGTGAGGATGAAGGTACCTCTAAAGGTAAAAAAGGGAAACAAGTATTTGCAAGAATCTAAATTACCTTGCAGAACTTGCCAGGCAGTTTTTGCGCTTAAATACCTCAATCACTGTCTTAAAATTTATTCATTGCCCTTTTTATAATGTTCTTTTTCTCTCAGGACTCTATTAAGTGGCTTCCCAAGTCTCCTAAACTGTACAGTGGCTGTAACTGGAGCTCCCAAGGCTCTCGCTGGGCCTCGTTTAAAGGAAAGGAAGGTTTTCATGGTGGTAGCCTGTACAAATTCAGCTCTGCTAATGGAAAATGGAGAGAAGGAAGGATCAGTCCTGAGCAAGAAGCGGAGGAACTTGAGGATCCTGATGATGTAAGTAGTCCTGAAACTGGGAGAGACAATGTGTATCTGTGAAGAGTCTTTAGGTGCTCACACTGCTGTGCCGGAGAGCATTTTGGGTTTATGGGACCAGCACTGCTTATACTCTCATGTCCTTGCTTGTGCAGAGGCTACAGAGCTATGTTCAATGTTTTATTCCTTCACTTTGCTTGCAATTAATCCATCCAGCACTCAAGAGTACAGTTCATCCTGCAGTTTGAGTAACCTGAGCAATTATGAGACACGTTTTTTACTTTACTCCTACTTGTATCCCCAGTCCACAAGGTCCCTCCATCTCTTTTCAGGTTGTTGGCGGCACTTGGGGCTCAGCACCTCTCTAGGCTTGGATGGCAGAAAAGTGAGGTTGCAGTGCTCTTCCACTGCATGTTAATTTTGGGTGGTGCTCTTCCAGGATGCTGATGTCAGTGAGTCCCTGCCTACTGTAGTTTCTCCAGCCTGTGCCTGCCAGGTGTGTGTCACCTGTGTTGCTGCCTGGCTGTCCTCTTGATCCTAGCCTGGGAAAAGGAGGTGGTGATTGCACTCTTGCAGCCTTTTCCTTTCAGGGCATTGCTCACTGTTTTTGCTGATGTTTGCTGGGAGATGAGGGATGGACTGGTGCTCCTGCTCCTCTTCCAGGACCTCTGCTTCCTTCCTAGCTCCTGTGAGGGCTGCTAGTGTGCCCCCTCCTCCACCCACAGTCCTGGCTCTTGCTCGTGGCCTTCTTCCCTGGCATCCACAGCACTGCAGATATGTCCAGGTTAGTCAGCCTGGCACTGTAAAGAGAAATCTCTCTCAAGAGAAGAAAGGTAGTGAATGTTTTATGTGAGTCAAAGCTAAGCTAATTCCCTTTCCAGTGAAAATGGGAAGCAGTCATGCCTTGTATGCTTTCCCTGGGGTTGGCAATGCTTCTTTCCATCCCAGCCAAAAAGAGACTGTGGGAAAGTGCCAATATAGATTGAAAAATAAAGTGTCCAGTGGGGTTCTGCACAGCTGTTCAAGGTAATGGCACTGCTTTTTATTTTGGTATTGAACTTCCAAGCTTAGGAAAACACTTATGAGGTTTATTTTCAAAGGTGTTGATGTGTGTTCACTGCATCATTTTACAGCCAATGGAAGATAGAAGGATTTGGGCAATATGAGGATCTGATGTGACCTTAACCCATAAAATTAAGGAGGAAAAATCAGCTAAATATAAGTAAAGCATTCCTAAAATGTGAACAGAATTTGGCCATCGTGTCTGAAATTAATTTAACCCTTTGCCAGGAATAACTAGATAGCTGGAGAATATCACTACATTTTGCAGTCAAGCTTGTCTGGAGCTTTAATTGTTTGGTGGATGTATTTTGATTGTGTAATTCTCTTTTCAAGCCCTTGTGGTTTAGCTAAGCATAGGGTGACATTTTGAGCTTCTCAGTGGATCTCAGAGTAAGTTCACCCTAGAGCCAGCTGTCAGAGGAGGCTTTAGTGTGCATCACCTTTGAGGTTCTATTTCCAGAGGACTCCTAAATCACTTAAGTTTGCAGCCACTCACTGCCTATTGCACCTGAAGTCAATCCAATGACTGAAAGAAAGTCTTAGATATGTAGATGCCAGGTAGGGGCTTACCTTCCCTCTCACGCCTGTGCTCCCAAAAACGGAATGTGAGTTTTGAGAAACTCTAAGAAATACTTTATTTTCTGCATGGAAATATCTTTCCTTTGCCTTGTGTGTATGGTTCCTTCCTCCAGAACAGTGGATTCAGTGCTACAGAACTGCCAGAGGCTGCCCAAAATAGTCTTGTTCTCATGCTCCGCTGTTTTCACGGGGCATTGCAGTATTTTAGCACATATGGATATGTGTGTGTTACGTGTGCTTGTGCATGCCAGGGAGCGTAGTGAAAAGTTACATGAATCCATGTCCTCTCCCTGTTCCCACAGTTTCAACCCCAGTGTAGAGAGTAAAACATGCCCAGAGAAATAATGGTAAAATAAATCTTCGTATGTTTGTTGTAAAGTTCCAGTTTTGTCTTCAGTGAAATAAATCCTATCATACAGCAATGTGAGAATGAGGAACAAATTCATCTTAGCACGGGTAAGGTCCATGTTTCAGATTCTCCTTGCTGTTGCTTTGTTTACCTTTTTTATCTTTAACCCTCAGGAACCTATTTCCAAGTTTTCCGGCAGCCTTTTTGGTAACAACGATAGCATGAGAGATCAAAGAAATACCCGAGCAACTCTTCAAGAAAAGCACAAGCTGGCAATGAAAGGGAGGAGTCTCCCAGGATCTAACCCCAAGGTGCAGCCACCTGTGTCAGCAGCAGACAGCTTCCCCAGCGAGAGCGGCCGGGTGGCGGAGGAGCTGCGGGTGCTGGATGTGCCGCAGCCCCCGCTGAAGGTTTGGAACTGCTGCATGGGCTGGGCTTGCTGCTGGGGGGCTCTGCATGTCTGTGGGCCACTCCCTGTGGCTCTGGGGAGCTCCTCTTGGGTGAGACACTTTGTAAAAGATGCAACGAAGGGGGGACATTGCATGGCAGATGTAATGAGGCTTACCTTGAAGAGAGTAAGCTGAGGGTTGTCATTGCTCCCCATGGCGTACATGGAAAAAGAATTTGCCTTTCAAACACTCCTGCAAAGCCCACTTTCCTTGTAACCATGCATCCCACTTTATGTATCCAGCTTTGGTATTGTGAGGTCAAGTCAAAGGTACGTGCAGTTGTGCACTGAGCTGAGTCTTTGTTCAGTCCAAAGCAGTTTCAAAGCAGTGGTGACAAGTCTTGCATGTTCCAGTGTTGAAGTGTAGCACCATTTTTCTCTGGGCTGGACTCTCCAGGGGCATGTCTGCTGGTGTTCAGAGTGGGAGGAAGATTTTCAATGCTCACATAATTAATAGGCGATATTTTTGATTTATCAGGTCACTTATCCATTATAATTCTTTTCCAGGTAACCATTACTGTGTGCAGTCAAATGGGGAGTCTTGGTATTAGCATTGCTGGTGGAAAGGGCTCATCTTCATATAAAGGAAGTGATGAGGTGCATTTCATTATTCAAAATGTATCTAGTCATCTTCAGGAGTAAACTGATGAGTAGTTCCTTGAGTTATTGTGTTTTGTTGTTTGCTTTCTGAGGTTGTCCTTCATGTAACATTTCCATCTTTGTAAAGCTAACAAGGGTAAGCATAGGTAGCTTATTTCCCAGAGTAGGATCTGGCATTAGATTTTAATGGGAAGCTCCAGAAGGGATGATTTGGGAGAGATACCCAAATGTAAACCAATGATTTTGAAAAGGCAACCTGATGGCTGAAACAGTGTTGTTTAATTTTCATTTTCTGCCTCAATTTGGGTTCACTGCCTTGGCAATCCACATGCCTCTCCCATCTCATTTGCTTATTCCCATGAGCTAACTTGATTTGGAAGAAATATTTCACACATCTTCTCACTGATTTATCTTTTAAATAAATCTTTGTTTTCCAGTCTGTTCCCTATGGCACAGTATAAACAATTACTGACTTTTATTCATTGTTGTATGTGTCAACCATGGAAGCTTTTTTTCTTTTTGTCTTGCTAATGTGCTAAGGCATTTAGTTTTTAATTTTATGGAGGCAACAGAACAATAAGTCTTGAAAATTAATTACTTCCCATTTGATTTTTGCATCTAAGAACAGTGGGAGAAACTGTCACTTCTGAAACCTATGTTTTGTGTTACCAGGGGATCCTGATTGCACGGCTGCCAAAAGATGGTCCACCAGACTTGGCTGGGGTACAAGCAGGAGACCGAGTGGCTGAGGTAGATGGGTTGTTTGTCACTGTGGAGTGTGTTCTCTTGTTGTTGTCTTTAAATGAAATCATTTAGAGGTGGGGAAGATCCAGATCTAGGCTTGCCTTAGCTTTTTAGATACTTGCCATTATGATAATAACATTAAATTGTTGTATTCCTTCTTATTATGTTCTGGTTGTCAGATCTTTATGTTCAAAGTGCTCAACAAAATACTATTCACTTAAATTAATGATTTACAAAGGAAAAGAATGGTCTTAGTAAGTGGTTACGTAAGCATAAATGCAGTTGTACTTGATCCAAGAAGCTTTATTGTGACATGATATTATATTTACTAGATGACTTCATTGTAGTTGTAACATAGAAATATAAACTAAATGAGCTTGTTTCCACAAGGTAATTTTTGGTGGGAAGAGAAAAGCTCAAAATAACTCCCCTGATGGAGGCTTGCAGTGCCCAGTGCCAAGGGATAAATGTGTCTCTTGGGCTGCTCCACCTCAAGCCTCATCTTTCCTAGCAGAAGCCACTTTCTTCAGCTTCAGAATTTCCCAAGAACAATGGAAAAAAAGTGGTCACATACAGTTTTGTGTTAAACACTTTTGATGTACTGTTTGGTTTAGGAAGAGAGCCTCTACAAAATTATTTTGAGGTGAAGCTTATCCATATTTATTTCAGCTCTTGTTCTCTTAAACTGTGATTTATACTTGGTTAGATTTATAGCTTTTACTCCAGCATGGTCCATGTTGAAATAAGGTGGGATAGAGCAAGCAATATTTTATGTCTGTTAAATTGTCAGGAATAATGATATAACCTGTATCAGCCAACGACTTTAATGATGAATTAATCCACTAATTTTGTAAAACTAGGCTATGGAATTATTAGTAGAGGGAGGTGTTCCATAATATGTAAATATTGTGTTGGTTTGACAGTTCTTAAAAGGTTAATTGTAGATAAAACTTTGTATAATTTTACATATTTTTTTTTCTTTTATGAAAGGTATTGTAACAAATGGGAGAGAATGTAAATAATTCTCTACATATTTCACATTATCACTGGGGAAGAAAAACCCAGGATTATTAGTTGCTGTACCTTTACTTTCTGAGCAGAGTTTCTGGTTAAGTTAGCATCTTAAAAATCAACCCCATTGCACAGGTTCCTCCATGAGGCTATAATTATTATTTATTTTGGAGACTGTTTGGAATATACTAGGTGTTAATGTCTGTTCACTTAATCAATAGTGAAACAAGTGAAGAAGAAGAAATTTCTGTTCCGTCCAGTTCTGTCCTGCTGTTATTGTGCACATAGTTAGGATTTCTCCATCTCCCACAAGATGGCAGAATCATTCATCTGTTTAAAGAATATAGAAAATAACTGTCTGCTTTTTGAATGTGTCTGTGTGACAAGAAATAATTAATGAGGTGTGCTATAGAAATAGCTTTTTTTACCACAGGACTAATCTGTGTACAAAGAATAAGCATTTTTCTCCTGACGCTGATTGTTACAACTTCTTATTCTTGAACTGATAACTTCAACAGCTCAAATATAAAATTCACCAAAAATGGGAAACGGCAAGAATTGCAATTTTATGTGCTTTTGTTTTACAACCATATGTAACAATAGGGCCAGGTTTTTATAGAATAACTTGAGAGGGAGGGAACTCATCTTCTTAAACAGCATTCTGAAAAAAAATATGTTTCTGGTGTTTTCTTTTAAAGGCAGCCTTTGTTTCAGAGCCTGCTGCCCTTGATGCTGGTTCTACTGAAGCTTCCCCCAAGGGCAGCCCCTTCCCAACAGCCAACCATGTCATAACAGTAAGTAGGATGGCCCCAGTAAATAACAAGTCACTCTTACCTAAGATATTAGTGTTGTCTGTCATTAATGCTAGTAAGGACTGGCAGAGAACTGAACACATACCAAAGATCAGAGACCCTCCCAAGCATTTATGTGGCTGTCAGTGCCTCTGGGACATGGCTTCTGGAGGAGCTGTGCTCCTGGGTGAGCACCTGCATAGCAGAGTAGAGCTTTTGAGGCACTCTGGTTTAGGGATTTAGGGTGGTGTCCATTCCCCCTAGCTTGAGTCATTATTCTGTTGTCTGGACTCCGTCTCTAGTCAATCTAAGGAGCAGCATTTCCAGGGTCCCTGTTTTAGGAGGGAGAGGGTGAACTGCTACCTGGGGATAACCATTTTCATCTTTTGACCGGAGGGGAGCTCTTGTGTCACAGGCTAAGACATGCCTGTATTTTAGGTGACTGATGAGAGTAAGCCTACTGCACATGTCACAGAAGACAACAGCTGAGCCTGCAGGGTGGCTTTTAGGAATCCATTTTTCTGAACTTCTCTAGCAAGTTCAACTTTCATAAGACCTACCTTATTCTTGATTATGTGGCTTTACTAGGTTTACTTGGCTTTACTAGGAAGATAAAATAAGATCAATGTATCTCAATAATTAAGTTCAAAAAGCATCTTGTATGGAGCTTGATGTACTAGGAAGCAACAACTGTTTCTCCTGCAGCAAATGCCACAGGAATTCTTTGTTTGATTCCTCTTCTTTTAGTCTTTTTCAAAATCTTTCTCCATGAATACCATCCACAACCCAGGTAATGGCAAAAAAATGAAAGCATGTATATTATATAAATACTATAATTAAAGACCATATCAGATTTTATTAGCCATTTAGATAACTAATGTAATTTGTTAGTTGACTGAAAAACTCAGCAAATAGATCATGCAACTGTTTTTCTCTGGTTTCCTGTGTTAGTGACTGTGTTTGATATGCTAAGTTAGTTTTTGTCCATGAGATAGACTAAGAAAGGTTTTCCCTTCCATTAGTGCTTAAAGAAACTTATTATGAGGCCCCTGGCGTCCAACATCATCTTGTGAAACATTTCGACTGGTTTTATTTTCCAGCTGAGAACTCTTTCATCAATTTGGGTTTTTCTTTTGTCCAGTTTTACCTGGTAGCTGTTTCTTACAGTCTTTATCAGCATTGCAGGAAGCAAGAGGCTTCCTGTTAGAGGAACCACTGTTGAAAGGGTTTATTCATACATTGGTGGTGGCCTGGGTCTGTTGCAGTGGTATCTGACTTTTTGTATTTTCATCCAAAAAGAAGAAATTACTGTATTTTTATGTTGTATGCTTCCCCTTTGAAGTTCTTCAGGTGTTCTTCAGTTCTTCAGTGGGGGGAGGAGGCAGATTAGACTGAGATACTTAATTTAGAGCAGAGTACTCAGAGGGAGTCAACTGGCTGAATATGTTCCAAGTGTCAAAAGTAACCAATGTGCAAGTTCTTTTGTGAAGAAACATTTGTATTTCTGGTTTTGTTTCTTCTTTTGAAATCAAAATCTTTGTGCTGTTGTAGCAAATGATATATGTAATTGCCTGTAACCTGGAGCAGCAGTCATCATTTTTAGGGATTTTGGGCTTGTGGGGCGTATCCTGCTGACTTGGGACTGCTCAACTTTTCATCTGTTCTCACTTTGAAGTCCCTCTTATTCCTCAGTAACTGAAGGAAATCTTATTATCTGGAAAATGTTTAGAGCCTGGCTTCTCATGGGGGACTTGCTTTGCATGTTCAGATAAATAGGTGGCAGTAGGACCTTAATGCAGAATCTTCTGTGCTAGGAATATAGGAAGGTTCATTTCCTTTGTGTTTCTGCTCAGGTTTCAATAGAAGATGGTTGTGTCTACACAAGGGAGGGAAGGATTGAAGCATAATGGCAGAGAAACCAGAGTCCTATTGCTATTCTGCAAAAACTGAGTATGTGCCAGATGGTGTCATCTTTCTTCTCCCTCTCTTCCATGTCATCATCCTGCCTTTCAGCAGACCCTGTCTTCATCTGTTTATTTTTATTGAATTTTTAAAAGCATCCTGTTTGCATATACTCTCTGTGATAATATTTGTCTCATTCTTGCTAGCCACAGCCCACCCCATCTCTGAGCCTGCTGCTCTGGCATTAAAATAGGCAATGCTGCTGCCAGGTTCAGGTTTCCTCTCTGTTTCCACAGTCTTGGTTGCTCTAACTGCTTCTAAAGGCTCATTTAATTGTTAACTCATCCAGCCAAACTCAATTTCAAACCCTTTGTGCCAGCTTTAAGATTTCATGACAGTGTGAATGACCAGTAATTAATTGGACAAAAGAAATGTTCTTTCACAGTGAGTCATTGTTTTGCAAAGGAAAAATGAGAATCTTCCTTGGTTTTAATTATGATTGAGTATTTTGCTGACATGTAGATAGAGGCCTCAGAACTTTAATTATAAGTAGATCATTTTTACTTACAGTATTTTATAGACTTGCCTCGGTTATGCTAATCATACCTCAGAAATATGAAAACATATTTTACTTTGTTTTATATATATATATATGTATATATATATATGAATATTTGAATTGAACTTAAAAAAACAAAAAAATCAGGGATGTAAACCCATGCCCAGGCTGACTTTAACAGAAGGAACTTTGACTTGGATTCTGGAATCTTCATTTCCAGTTCTGTTATTGTTTCCTATCCATCCTCTCAAACTTATTTTCAAACCCTTCCTTTATTCATCTGAGCATGCAGTTACTGGTCTTCTGCCTTTGTCTCATATTGTTCATATGCAAGTCTTGAGAAATCTTACATGGATGAGAATCCCAGCAGATCTACCTTCTTCTTTTTCAGCTGATAAAGACTTTTCAGGAAAAAACCTTGATCCACTTACATTAGTTAACAATCCTGAAAAAACTTATTTTCAAACCCTTCCTTTATTCATCTGAGCATGTTGTAAACATATCAGAAAATTGAAATACAACATAAAATAAAACTTTTGTTTCTTTAGTCATTGTCTTAACTTTGTTCAATTTTAAAAGCAATGCCAGTGGAGTACTCAGGTCAGAGAAGCAGTGTAAAAGGGGACAACTGAAGTGAGATTCAGATTGTTCTTATCATGAACAAAGCCAGGTTTCTTCTTAAGCTTGTTTCAAACAGTAAAGACCTTTCTCACATCACAGTGTTTGACTGACCTATAGCACCATAAGATCTACTACTTCAAGTTTCTGATGAGGAACTGCTTTATCCCTTCTCCAAAACATTTTCATGACTCTTTTAATCTTGTCAGGTAGGGGTGTGGGTGTTTTTTATGTTATTTTTTTTTGCTATTCTGACAAGCTAGGTTAGTTTTAGAAGTTGGGAATCTTAAGTCTCCACTGCCTTGCATCTTGTGCAGGTTTACATATGTTTGCAAAGAAGCCTGTGAGCCTTGTTGGTTTAGCTAACCTTAGTCATTGTGTGAGCTTCAGTGGAGTGTGAGCACCCATGTGCCATGTGATAGCCTCCTCCATTTCATCTCCTCGTTTGCTTCTGCTTTTATCTAAGCAACTGAGTATTTCTGAGTCACGATGAAAGATGGAAGATAAAAGGTCTGTGTTGTAGAAACTGTGTTTGCCTTCATAGTGTAGTGGTTAGGGAACTTATTTTGTGAATTTGAAATTAAGTTCCTGCTCTCAACAAATGCTTCTGTTTGTACAGTGTATCTTTTCCCTCTCTTCCTTTTTAAGTAGTTTTCTCACAGCACTCAGTCAAAACTGACTCATTTCAAACTCTAAGTTCTTGGATTTTGCAGAGCTTGTAATTAACAATGCTAAATAGGAAAAAACATTTTTAAAATACAGGGCATTAATTTATCTTTTCAAGTTACCATATTAAAATATCTCCAAGTTAGAGAAATTCTACAAAGTGAGCCCATCATATGGTAGGCAGTATAAGCACTGCAGACAATACAAGCAAAAACATACAAAAGACAGACAGAATCAAGCAAGGCACCTTGAACTGTGCTGTAGGATATTATTTGGACATAGCATATTATTTGAAAATAAAAGAGGATAAGTATTTAAAGAACTACACAAATGATAAGCAATGCCTCTCCTCGTGAAAGGCATCCTCATGGACTCTATGGGAATACTGAAGAAGAGACTGTACTGAGTTCCTGCAGGCTTTCAGACAGCCACTGCCTTTCACAGGGCTGATGAGTTTTCTTCAAAAAATCAAAGGTTTGGCAACTTGGACCATGGGTAGTACTGCTTATGGGGGCAATGCCTTTTAAGTCTCCCTAAGTGGTCAGAGCAATGCATTTTCTTCAATGTTTTCACAGCATCAGGCCATAAATGAGTACACACTTATATGAAAATCTGTAAATCAGGTTCCAGTGTCAGGAAAGTCACTATCCAGTGGTACATTAGAAGATGAAAGAAATGGAGCGAGGACGATTTTTCATACACAATTTGAGTCATGCAAAAGCCTTTTGTGCTTGACAGCATTGCAGATATGACATGAGGATTGATCTTCCATTTTTTGTTCTGAATTTGACAGAGCTCCATCTTTCTTGCCTTGTGCGTTGCCCTTGGGAGGCACTTGGCAGAGAGGAAGAGCAGAAAGGAGCTTTGCTCTAAATGTGACATGACCAAATGTTACATATACTGCATGCCGGAAGACAGATGAAACATGCAAGATGTTCTCTTGCTATCCCAAGAAGTAGAGAAAATACTCAGTTTTACAACTGACCTGTAAAATAGGTCAATACCTAGGAAATTTACATAGATGAAATTTCCATAGAAGCATAAAGTGCTTTGGGTCGAAATGGACCTTTAAAGGTCATCTTGTACCCCACTTGTAGTGACCTGGGACATCTTCCACTAGACCATGTTACTCAGAACCCTGCCCAACCTGTCCTTGAATATTTCCAGGAATGTGGCATTCACACCTCTTTAACCAACCTGTTCCAGTATTTTACTGCTAGTCTGGTTCATTGACTTCCTGAAAATCAAACACAGCTGAATTAGATTTTGGAGTAAATCACTGTGCACAGTGTGGGAAGAGCAGCAGGGAAGAGGGATGGGCTGGTGGGATAGCCCCTGCTCAGGGCCCTCACCAGGTTGCTGCACACAAAACTGAGGCAGCACTTCCAAAAGAACTTCCAAAAGTCAGTGCTTGAGAGTAGTGTGGCTGTTCCAAGGGCGAGGATGAACTCAATTATGTGCTGCCCTCTCCCAGCCCCAAGCAACAAGAAGTCTTGTCATGAGCTGGCTGCTCCCCAAGTGCAGCAGCACAGGTCACACGGATTTCCTTGTGCAGAGATCTTCTCTAGTCACGTGTAAATTAGGCGCTTCATCCATGCCTCACCAAAGATTTATCTTCCCCAGAGTGCAGGAGAGGTTTATACCTCTCTCTCCATCTGACATCACAGTTTCTGCAGTTTGGCCAGAGGTCAAACACAGCTGTAAAATAGCATCGTAAAGCACTGGGGAAAGGGATGCAGCCAGGGATTTCCACAACCAGGAGAGTTGAGGGTGAACCATAAAGCACATGCTTGTTGGAACATCCCTGATATGCTATAAAAGGGGAGCTGTGCTGGATGCCTAGACAGGGTTTCCAGATTCCTGTGTTTTCAAAGACACAGCTGTGCATCAGCTGGATTCTGTCCCACAGCCCTCGCCTCCACTGCCCCGGCTGTGCCCTGGCTGCTGTGCCCGCTCCTGCCTGGAGCTGGGATTGCTTGTGAGTAATCAACTCACAAGGAACTAATTTGATCTCTTTCTCTCTCTTTGACTTGTATTTCCTTGTTTCCTTCTGGGGAGAAGGTTGCTTTTATCTATTGCTGATGACACCTCTTTAATTAAGAACACCATCGGATGCCGGTTTGTTGTGAGCTGTGCAGCAACAGATCTGCCCCTTCTCTGCTGTTCTGTTGGATGCATTTTTGCATTCTCTTTTTAAAATTTTTATTTAAAATTCCAGGTGTGTAATATCTTTTAGGCATGAATAAATGCCCTGCTTTACTAAATTTGATTTAGACAGCTTCTTCTGTGAATACAGTCATTATCAAATGTGATCTTTTTCATGTAGCAAAGGACAGTTTTTATTGTTTAGTGAGAAATCTAAATTTTTTGATCAAGTCTAAAAAATTACTTCCATCCCCAGTGATGACAAAACAGGTAAGACTAAGTGTGAAATCATAACATTATTCATGAGGTTTGCATAAACCCCTGCACATGCTCTCAACTGTGTTGATAATTTTGTTTTACCCTGTTTTCCCCAATTAAGGGTACCATCCTTAGCACTGGAGTCAGTGAAGATCAGCTGTAAAATGAAATTTTAAAAATATGCATTATTTAGATATATGGAGCTGAGCTAGGCAGGCATTCCCATTACAGGTATTTTCTAGCTGGGGAATATTTTCTTAAAAAATTTACCTGTTTGAACTAGAGTTAAAAGTATTTCTGGTTTTCTTCCTAAAAATGGTCAGTCCAAATTCTTTTTTCCTGCCCTTATTCCATCAAACTTTGGCCTTTCATGTGTTGTTTCATCTTCTGATTTGTAGCCTCTGTGCCCAGCAGCTGGCCTTGCTGCCAGCTGTGATTTGCCCTATTACTGCTGGTTATGCTTTGGATGTGAAGCTTGGGTTGTAGCTGTGACTGTTGCCTTGAGAACTTCCTTCTCCAGCTAGTATTGGAGTATGGACCTGTGGTCTGGGAGAGGCCAGGGAAAGGGAAATGCATATAAAAGGAGAAAAAAAAAAAAAAAAGGATGGGGTTTGTTCTGTTCGGTTTAATTTTGAAAAAAATTGTAAAAAGACATAATGAACTGTCTTTTATGGACTGTTCTGCAATGTTTTGGACAGACATTTTGATTAGAAGTAGGTAAGGAATGCATGTGTGCACATCTGGAAGTTAAAAATTGTTGTATGTTAACCTGTTGGCAAGACATCTTATTTATCATGTTTTATTTTAAAAACTGCTTTCAAGCATCACAGCTAGTTGTGAGTTTGTTCCTATCCTGTTTCAGTTTGAAAGAATCTTTTCCACCAACATTGCATCTGAATTGCCCCAAGTTGTTTAGATGGCTTTATTTTAGTTCTTCCTGCAGAGGACCAGGAGTGCACAGGCAACTCCCTCTCTGTGCTCCAGCTTAAGGACTCTGAGTTTCAATGTAGGCTGTTAATCCCATTAAATGAGAGTGTCTGAAATAATTTGATTTTTAGTTATGTGTGATTCAAACTAAACTGAATTTTTTTAATGTAGAAAGTCTTAGTGGTTCTGTTAAAAAAGCAACACAAACAAGGTAATGGAAGAAGTGTCCACCAGTGAGCCCACTGGTTTTACAACAGAACATCTCCATTTTGAAGTTTACTTTTTAGGCACTGAAAATGTAATTTCAGGGGAAAATGGAAAAAATAGTAACTTGTTTCAAGTAATTAATGATGCATTCTTCTGAAAAAGTATTCCATTTATTTTGACAATTTAAGATTGACTAGTAGTTCCAATATTATTTAAATAATGATATTTAAAGCATGACAATGGAAAGTGAGTAGGAGGACTTTGTAATTTCAGCATAAGTATTTTTAACAAGTTCAAACACTGCTGAGTAAGAAAGTGGAGAAAACAATGGAATAACAGAAAATCTAGATAATTTGTCCCTCTGCATCCGTTTTGTTTGGAGAATTACTTACAGAAGATGGAAGTTTTGCACCTTCCCACATGCCTTAGACAAGCAACTCAGGTGCCTGTCATGGAAGGGTTTTCCTTATTGCCAACCTAAATGTCTCTGTCTTGCCCTGTTTATAATGGGCAGTGGAAATAGTTTGCTTCCTCTTTGCTGTGCCCTTTTTTCACATAGGAAAATTCTGTCTTCCCTTTATCATGCTGCACCAGGAAATGTACATTCAAATATGAATAGTAAAGAAAAGCTCCAAGAGCAAAGCTTGCCTATTTAATAGGGTAATGTTGAGGTCAGTGAAGATAAGCAGGGAAAATGAAAGCAAAGGTAAAATCTCTCCAGGATTCTGGGAAGAAAAGCACTGGGTTTGAGAAAAGGATGTAACAAAACATAATGCAAGTTTAGAGTTGTTGAGTTTTGTTACTTTCATTTGTGGTTTATTTGTTTGTTTTTGTTGTTGTTTTGTTTTGTTTCTAACAAAACTGAAAGAGTAAAGGAAGCTGAAAAAGCTTATATTATGATGTTCCTGGAGCTTGGGTGAATGTGAAGGCAGTGATAGAGAGTGCTGGGTTCCCTAGGGAATGGTTAGGTGAAGATGGTTAGGCCAGTGTGGTTAGAAATGTGATGTGTGTTTCTTACATCTTTTTTTTGTGTTGGTTTTGGTTTGTAGAGGAGCTTAATTGATAATTTTTGCTGCAAGGAGAGAGAGACTAGAGGCCCAAGCCTCTTTTCATTGAATTAGAACTTGTACAAATGCATGCTCTATTACTTAGTTGCATTTGCAATTGCATAATTGGCATGATCCTCAACTGAGAGTTGTTTTTTTCATTGGTACCTATGATTCAGATTTGAGGAAATCAGCTCCTCAGCATTCCATCAGAGAGAGAGGCACAGAGGAGGATGACTGGCACAGAGGAAGGAGCAGTGATGGTTTAGGGACGGGAGTGGCTTAGGTTCACATGGGGTTTCAGAGGGAGAGTGGGGAGGGAGATGTGCAGAAAGCAGAGGGACAGAGAATACAGTTGCACTTGGACCAGGACATTTGATTTGTTAGAAAGACTCAACAGTATGTCTCCAAATCAGTGTGAGTCAGTGTATGTGTGTGCTTTCACCTGCCTGGAGAGGGTGTAGAGGGGTTGCTTTCCATTTTACCTGCAGCACCATGAAAGATAAGATGTAAGACTTCCCCAACACCATGTATTTTTGGAGCAGTTAACACGATTATCACAGAAATGTTGAAGGAGCGCTTTTCATCAATTAAATTTAGTTTATAATTTTTAGACCTGGTTCCATCATAATATTTGAAAGATGGTATGCAAACAGTTATGAAACGTTTGAAGAAAATATCTTTTAGAGAATTAGATTTGGTTCTTTGGAAACTGGGGAGTAGGGACCATGCTGAAAAAGATCACTTAAAAAACTGACATTCAAAATGGCTAAGGTCTTTTCTTCAAAAGGACAAATAGGTACTGGTGACTCTGCATTGCTAATGAAATACATGTCAGTCATGGGGAGGTGTGCACATGCCTATTTTTGAACAGCACACTGCACAAAGAAAGGTCTTCCTGAGATTTGAACTGACAGCACAATCAAATGTAAAGCTTGGTCCTGGATATGACTGTAGGTAACTTAGGGCATAGACCTCTGCAGTAGTTCTTGAGGTGTCAGAATTTCATTATGTGACCCAGTAAACCACCTGTATGTATAGATGTGCATTTGCTGTACTGCAAAGCAGCTGGCTGCTGGCTGTTATTAAGCAAGAAGCATGTTTCAGCAAAGAACAGAACCATCCAGTGCTTATAAGGAAAGCTTATAACTTATGTCATATGTGCATGACCAAAACAAATCTTCCTAGGAGTTGTAGCTTGGCCAGTGCTTAGGATCTCTATAGGTTATTTAAAGCTTCCAGAAATGTGTCCTTCTTAGTTTAACCAGAAGAGAAAGAAGGGGGAATAAAAGGTATATAATTGTGTGTTTAGTATACCACGGTATACACTAAATTTACACATGGTTTTAAAATTAGTTTGTATCTACCAGGGGTGAGATTCAGCTCTGGATTGACACCTGCACTTTGGTGTCTATGTGCAGTGTGCTGTGAGCTGGGGGGAGTCAGAGCTAATGTCAGGGGAGCCTGGGGAATAATAAATTTTACTTCAATACAGAAACCTCCTGGCTGAAAGTGCAACAGCCACAAAGCATCTATATGCTTGTGTCAGTTCCTAAATCAAATAATGTACAGCAAGGGAATAATATATAAACAATTGAATTGTGTGGTGTCAACATTAAATGTTCTCATGAAGTAGAATTGGCTGATAAATAAGAAGTACTAAATTTCCTGAAAATTTTCATACTGCTAGTAAGATGTCCACTTTATTTATTACGCATTACCATCTTATCTGTTTGTTCGATATATTGACTCACCCTTACATATTTTCACTACATGTTAAACCTTTTTTGGAAAGCAGTAAAAAGGACGATAATTTTGTGCATCAGAGTGAAATTTGTAATAATCCATTCATTGATAAAAACAATTATTGATACATTATTTGACTATAGATGACAGTGTGCCACTGTTTTTTCCCCTCAGTTACAGCATTTAAATTAATTTTAAAACATTGCAGTATAATTCTCAAAGAACACAAAGTTATTGTCAAAAATATGAATCAAATCCATGTATGCATATTTCACTGACAAATTTAAACATTGATATTTTAATGTTTCCCTTAAGTATATTTTGTCAGTAAAGAAGCCCAAATATGCAATTTTTCTAAGATCAGTAATCGATATGATTTATGGTTCCTAATTAATCCTTTATTGCTTTCAGGGAGATGAATTGAATGAATAATGAAGTTAAATTAATTTTTCACATTTCCTTGTCTTTATTTTTAAAAAATATTTGATTCTTCTTTTCACCTATAGAAAGTTTTTTAAAAGATTAGCTAATGAGAGAAAAGGGCAATTTCTCCTAATTTTGCTTTATCAATGGCTTTTTAGCATATATGAAGGGAGGGCCAAGGGGAATCATCCTTTACTGGATGTGTTAAGAAACATAGAGACAAAGGATAAGTCTGAGGTACTTAAAGCCTTCTTTGCCTCAGTCTTTAATAGCAAGACCAGTTCTCTGGGTGCTAGTTCCCTAAGCTGTAACACAAGGATAGGGAGTAGAATGAAGCCCCGATAATCCAAGGGGAAATATTACACCTGCTGCACACCTTAGACATACACAAGTCCATGGGGGCAGGTGGAATCCAGCCAAGGGTGCTGAGAGAGCTGCTGAAGTGCTCACCGAGCCCCTTTCATCATCTGTTGGCAGTCCTGGCTAACTGGGAAGGTCCCAGTTCACTAGAAGGATCCAGTATCCAGAGAATCCAGTAAACTTCACCTTGACCTAATCTTCCATAACAAAGTGACCCACTTAGATGTTGTCTAATCAGAATTTAGTAAAGTCTTTGAATTAATTTCCCAGAGCGTTCTCCTAGAGAGCCTGGCTGCTCATGGTTTGGACAGGGACACTGTTGCTGGGTGAAAAACTGACTGGATGGCCAGGCCCAGAGGATGGTGGTGAATGCTGCTGCATTCAGCTGGTGGGTGGTCACTGGTGGTGTTTCCCAGGACTCAGTACTGGAGCCAGTCCTCTTTAATATCTTTGTCAATGATCTGGATGAGGGGACTGAGTGCACCCTCAATAGGTTTAGTGGTGACACCAGGCTGGGTGGGAGTGTTGATCTGCTGGAGGGTAGGAAGGCTCTGCAGAGGGATTTGGACTGGCTGGATTGATGGTCCAAGGCCAGCTGTGGATGGTTCAGTGAGGCCAAGTGTCAGGTCCTGCCCTTGGGTCACAACAACCCCAGGTAGAGCTGCAGGCTGGGGACAGAGCGTCTGGAAAGCTGCTTTCTGGGAAAGGAGTTGGGAGTGCTGGTCAACAGCATGTGAACATGACCAGTGTGTGCCCAGGTGGCCAAGAAGGCCAGTGGCATCCTGGCCTGGATCAGCAATAGTGTGGCCAGCAGGAGCAGGGCAGGGATTGTCCCCCTGTACTCAGCACTGCTGAGGCCACACCTCGAGTGCTGGGTCCAGTTCTGGCCCCTCACTGTGAGAAAAACACTGAGGGGCTGGAGAGAGTCCAGGGAAGGGCAATGGAGCTGGGGAAGGGTCTGGAGCACAGATCCTGTGAGGAGCAGCTGAGGGAGCTGGGGGTGTTCAGCCTGGAGAGAAGGAGGCTCAGGGGAGACCTTGCTGTTCTCTACAATCACATGAAAGGAGGCTGTAAAAAGGTGGGGGTTGGTCTCTCCTGCCATGTAGCAAGTGATAGGACAAGAAGAAATGGTCTGAAGTTGTGTCAAGGGTAGGTTTATATTGGATATTAGTAAAAAGTCTTTATAGAAAGAGTGTTCAAGCATTGAAATAAATTGCCCAGGGAAGTGGCTGAGTCACCATCCTTGGACGTACTTAAAAGACATGTAGTTGTGGCACTTACGGACATGGTTTATTGGTGCACTTGGCAGTGCTGGGTTAGTAGTTGGACTTGATGATGTTAAAGGTCTTTTCCAACCTAAACAATTCTACAATTCTCTATGGTGTTATGCCTCTCATGTATTTTTTTCTCATCCCCTGTTTCCCCTGTCGCTTTGAAATATTCCCATTAAACACTTCCCTACTTTGATCTGATTCTTTTCTCTGAAATCTTTCACATCTTGCTGAAGATACCTCGGATAATCCTCACACGCCCTTCCACTTCTGATGAAGATGCTGACCAGTTGCCCCCAGACCCCGATGACTTTGAGCCCGAGGAGCCTGACAGCGCAGAAGGCCATGCCTATTCAGACTGTCTGAGCAGTGCTTTTTATCCTCCCTGATAAAGTACTTTTCTGGCAGGAGCTCATGGGTGGTTTTCTTTCCCATTGTTTGATTATATTTAATGTAGTACTTGAACCGCTATGCCTTATTCATAGTGAAAACCATTACATGGAGGATGGATTTGTGAGGAGAAACCTGTTTGTATTTCTTTGCCTTGAACTTTTCTATGGCAAGAACTTGTGAATCTGAAATGAAATGCACTGGGTCAAGTTATGTGAATGTCACCACATGTTTCAGTAGCCACTTGTAAAGGTACCCTGCAGCACCTAAATGTAATGGAGAAAAAAGCAGGTGATTTTTATTCAGAAGGTACTTTACCCATTTGGAAACACACTGAAAACAATTGTATAGTTGGGTGGGATTTTTTAAAATCTTGTGTCCAAGTTTTGTCTGTACAGCTCATCCTTCTATCCTCCCCCAGGTTCCTTTGATTTGTCCCTTTTAATGTCATTTTTTATGAGAATTAAAAAAAAAATCTGTCTTTAAATACTGCCTTTTTTTTTTTTTACCCGCTGAGAAATGTTATCTGTGTTGGAGTTCTGTATCTCATTCTATTGTAATAAAGAAAAGTTTCTCCAATTATATCACTAATGTGAATGTATATCAGATTTGAGCAGGATCTGTAAGTTGTATTTTATTAGATCCAAATGCAGGAGGCACCTTATGCAACCGTGTACCTGAGAGAGAAGCAAGAAGCAGTTTCTTATGCATGAGGAAATGTCTGAAACTTATTTTTTCCCTGACTTGCATAAAAGCAAGAACACTTTTAATTTGCCTTACTGCAGTATGCCTGTATTTCACATGCACATTGTGTGTGTGAGGTAAGCATTTAAGAGCAAATTGTCCTGTACAACAGTTTTCAGTTTACTGCTATTCAGGTTTCTAATGCATCTTAAGCTGTTTAAGAAGAACCATTTGGGAATATTTGTTCTTTATTTGGAATTCCATGGTGCTACCATAATTCAGAGGTGGAGTGTCTGGCCCTGCTGGACTTGAATGCCATGACTTTCTTTTTATGAACATTAAATATGCATTGATGGTTTTTATAATGTTATACAGTTTATTTTTCCTGTAAATGTAATATAGCACAACCCAGTGACCTGGTAAATCCTTATCTTTTATTCACATTCTTGAGAAATATTTCTCAGGTGATCCTTCATCTATAACTTCAATGAAAGCTGGTAGCTGGCTTTTACAGAATTAGGAAGTTCCCAGGAGGGTATGGCTGTCACAAAGAAAATGATATCTCCTACTAACAAAAGGGATATTTTATTTTGAAAAGATGGATTCACACTAAGACTATGATATCAAGTCAATGGCATCCACTTTGTTTTTTATCTTGTACATCTGCATTTTATTTGATGATAGCAATAGAAATATTAAGCAAACTTTATTCACTTGCAAAATAGACATTATCTAATTATCTGCTACGACTGTAATATTAGAGTCTATATAATGTGCGGAAGCATAGGCTTAAATTATATTGATAAATGAAATTATATTTAAAGTATTTGTTTCCCATCTCTTTTCTTCCTGCAAAATATACAGGGTTCTTACACCAGAACTTAATGTTTGATCCATGCATGTTGTAAAACTATCAGTGCCAGAACCCACAAATGCTTTGACACTCTAGCTAGCAATGAACTGTTCACTACTACTTTGTGTCTTACTAGACTGCAAAAAAAGAAAAAAAACCAAAACCAACAAACCCTCAAGTTGTTATAAATCAGCCCTAGATTGCAGAACAAGTTGTGGTTGAAAGCTAGTAAAATAAGAGTTCTGTTGAGAACTTGGTATTTTCTTCCTTTTTACTTCCCTTGCACAAGTGTTTGTTTTAGATTCTTCATTAGATCTTGGAAATCAATACATTTGCTATCAAAATTATAAGCTTTTAACCAAATGCTGTTTTCATTCAGGCAACTTTTAAGCACTGAGATTTTTATCTGTCCTTTTTCACTGATTTTCAAGGCAGATTTCGTACTGCAGTGTTGAGAATTTTGCTGGGAGTATAAACTTACAGTAGTGACGCTCTCTATGGACATGCAGCTTTACACAATGTATCAAAGCCTATGCTTATTCAAGCTTCGATTAAGAAAAAAAAAAAAAGCCAGTGGCAGGATTATGTTTTGCTTTTGCTCTATAAAAGAGGGACAGAGGTAAAGGTCAGATGCTGGTGTCCTTATCAGCACTAAGTAATATCTCTCTTGAGGTTTGATGTTTGATAAGAAAGGGCAGAGACAGAAGGTGGAGAGGCTCAGTGGGAGTTGGTCTGTTAAGGACAGCTCATATCCTGTGCCCTCATTTCCTGCTGACCTGGGAGTGACTAGAAAAAGCTACTGCCTGGCTATGGAGCAGTCACTTGTTTTCTGTGGAGAATGGGCTTCTCATTTTCAGCTGCCACATCATTTAAAATATAGCTGTGAAGGTACATAATACTTTATTAATGTATTTCATTAGCCCCATCTCATCATTGTTGCATCCATCTTTGTGGAGGAAGGCATGGCAATCAATATGGGAGGGAAGATTTATTTTTTTTGTGTAACTAATCTATTGATGTATATTTTACAGCCCAGGATAATTTGGTTTGCTGGGATATAGCAGTAATATTCAGGGACATCATGTATACAGCTGAAGCGATGGATATCTGACAGAAAAGAAGTCTGGTTTTCCATTCCTGTCTGTACTCCTGGAGGACAGTAGATGTAAGACCTTGCCAGCACAAGGATAGTCCACTTTCAAACAACTGACTTAAAAGAATTGCAAAGAGAAGAACACACATACAGCTTCCATGGACTGCCATGTCAGAAAAGGCTTTGAGCTCTTGGACTCTATTGTAATGTTGAAATAACCTTCTTTGTTTTCGTCCTCAAATAAACAAACTTCTCCCTTTGGAGAATATTTGTCAAGGAGCCTCCTGCTCCCTGTACATGGCAGGCAGGACTCTGCTTCCCTGTGTGCAGAGCAGAGACTGGTGGTGTCTGTGCTATTTTCCTTCTTGCACGCCCCTTATCTCCTGCTCTGAATATTTGCAGAGCCAGCGGGGTGGACCAGGGAGTGACAGCAGCAGCTGTCGGGTGCTGCCGCAGGAATGTGCACCCATCTCTCCTAAGGATCAGCTTCCCGCCCTTGGCTCCTGGCTGCCTGGAAGGTAAGCCTGCTTCATACGCTGTCTCTGCAGCTCTGCCACGCTCTTCGTTTCTGCAGGGAACCTGCCGTGGAATAGCAGCTGGAAATGCTGCTGGAGTCCTGTCGTTTCCAGGCGTGTGCGTGTGACCTTGGGTGCCTGTGACCTGGGTTAACACAGGGAATGCTTGTTGGCAGGGCACGATGGGGCTGAGAGAAGGGTGAGCACCAGAAATAACCTGGAAAGCTCAGCTTGTGCCATCTGCTGGACTGGCAGTTCCAAGTAGTGAGGCAGTCTACCGAGTTTTGTGCTTGTTATTCCTTTCAACTTTTTGATTGAAGTGTGAGACAGTAATGCTCTCCACATTAGAGATTTAAAAATCACTGTGAGAGTAATTTCTGTAATAGTCTTAGGGTTTTTTAACTGGTAAATGTGACTTAAGTAGATGGTTTTCAACTGAGCATAGTCTCACTGACCACATCAGGGGGGAATTAACACTTCTGTTGAATTGTTATGATGTGTCTAATGCTGAGCAAATAAAAGCTACAGGCTTAGGAGAGCAGTAGTGCAAATGTGTGACGTGTGGTGCAGCCACTGGCTGGCAGCCCTGGGCTACCTCTGAGCCAGGCTGAAAATGAAAATGTGCAAGTTTAAAGAATTGCAGGAGCCACAAGAGTGAAAACACAGCTGAGAGTAACACCCAACCATCGTGATACTCGCTTCCTTCTCCAGGAGCAACAGATCAAATGAGCACAGAAAACACATCTGCTTAAATGCCTTATTTATACAATACTGTTATTTGGGATATTCAGCACTTAAATCTTACAAGAAAGCCCACTGCCCTCTCCTCCATCAGCTTCTCTTGGCCTCTTGTTTCTCTTCTGCTCTGAGAAGAGAAACAGGTGTCAAGAGATGAGTAACTGTAATAAAAAGAAGCAATTGGAAATAGCACAGTAATTTAGGCAATGTCTAGAACATGCTTTTTACTTAGCACTTGTTTGCTATGTTTCCCCTTGCAAAGTAAAATAGGAAATATACAGTTACTAACAGTATCTCACAAAGGTTTTGGAGTAGAATAACCATTATTTCTCTGTAGGAATAAGAAATGTACTCTCATGATTATATGAAATCAAATTCTCAGATGGTTAGGATCATGGTCTTTCCTCAAGTTTGGTGATGAAATGCCATGCTAAGCAAATTGTGGTAGATAATAAGGTGATGTCAGGTTTTCTAAGCTATCTCCAGGGTCCTTATATAATAGCATTCGCTGCAGAAGAGCTCTGCATCCAGTGTTTCCCAGGCTCCTTGATTTTAGTGTGATGGCATGAAGTTTGGTATCATACTCTCTTGTATTTGTAGCCTTTTTTTCATGTTCCCATCTTCAATGCAGCTTGCTCCAACTGCCTTGCAGTTGCACGGTGAACAGCATGATGCATTCAGAATAGAAATTTCCATTCATGAGAAGTGGAGATTCTCAAGTGAATGATGTTAGATGCTGTTACAAGAATGTTAATGGTAAACCCACTCGTGAAACACTGTCATCACTATCTTATGTTAAATTATTGAGTACAGTTCACTCCATAATAAATTCCTTGTGTCTTTCTATAGTGATTATTTTTTCATATCGGAGGGTGACCTGACACATGGAAACAGTATCAGACCCTGCGAATAAAGACTATAAACGTGGTTGAAGATTAAGTTTTAGGGTAGTTAGGATGAGTGCTAAGTTACAGGCAGCATAAACGCCAGATAAATATCTGCCATTGTTTGCTTGTGTACATCTGGAGTCCTGCATTACTGGTTTCCTGCACCACTCAGAGCCTGCTCTTTTCCTGGCATGGATATCTGTTCCCCAGCCCAAGGAGGAAGTGACTCCCCTGGGAGCTGCTGTTTGGAAGCCTGCTGACATCCAGGGGCTCCCAGCTACCAGAGGGACAGGGCTGGGATGGCACTGAGCCACACAGCTGACTGTGCCCACCTGGAGTGCTCCTGTCCTTGTCTGTCATTTAGAACCATTGCAAATGGACAGATTAAGGGGACTGGAAGGGTTTCAGGTTCTTCACCTACAGGGCAGGAATGGTCAGTAATGTAAGCAGCAGCATAGCTGCTGTTTGGAGCCCACTGAAGACCTCCTTTGAGGTCTTTAAGTGGTGCAAAGCCATTATGAAGTCCCTTGCCACAAAGATGCTTGAGCCTCACAAAAAAGATTATGGTGATATGAACTTATTATTGTTTGCCTTCCCACTGAAGAGTGGAGAACTGGAGCTTTCCTCTGGGTATTATGTCACTTTTGCTCCTTTTGTCCCAGCATTTCCAGGAGACACAGTGGGGTGTATTTTTACTTAATGACATCAAGCTCATATTTATGACCTCTGCTACAGCAGCCCTTGCAGATTTGACTAGTTCTTTGCATTGGCCTTGCCAGATTTACTCTTTGATGGCTGTCTTACACTTCTAAAAACACAGGTAAGAGAAAGGCTAAAGAAAAACAATTGTCACTGAAGTAACTTTTCATTTTTCCTGAAGAGTGTTCCAGAGCAGGAACAGTTTAGCAGCTTTTCATGTATAAGGTATATAGACTGTTGGGAATGACTGGCTACGTTTTCTTCCTATCCAAAGCCTTAAAGATCATGTGGGTATAGCATCTGTCAAGAAACTTGAAGAAAGGAGTGTGCCCAGTTAGTGCTGTTGAAAAATGCTGGATGAAAAAGGGTTCAATATTTATTTATTCATTTATCCTATCTGCTTATTTATCTATTTTATGAGAGTCCTCTGTTACCAATGTGTTGACAGGAAGAGGTGGAAAGGATGTGTGTTTACTAGGGATGAAGTGAGATGCTTGAACAGCCAGATTTACAGCATGTCTAATGAACCATAGATTAGCAGAGAGCACGTTCTTGTTTAACAGTAGCGGACATTTTCTGTGCTACTCTGTGTCTTCATGCTTCCCCTTCCCTTGCTGGTACTTGCAGAGCCAGCCCTGTGTGTGGATCACACCGTAGACGACATGAGCCCAGTGGATGTGGCAGCAGAAGGGTGTGTTGTAAACCTTGGCATCCTCAGCAGAGCCGCCGAGAGGTTCCTCCAGCCCTGCAGTTTCTAATATTGGCCTCCTGACTTTATCACTGTGAACCAGAGCCAGGCTGTTCTTCAACAGTCTGCTCACAAACTACACAGCCACCCTCAGCTTCATGTCAGTTGTTCACTGGACATTTCTTCACAGTACCTGCTGGAAATTTAGCAATTCTTCCTGCATTTCAAAGGTGCAAGATGTCATTCTGATATTAGGATAGGAAAGTAGTCTCTGCTTGAAGAAGTATGGGAATAGCTCCCGTATAGTCCCAAACACTCAACAGGGAAAGACCAATAGTTATGGCAAAACACTTTTTTAAAGTGTTTTTCTGTATGCTTTTGTCTTGACTGGCACATGTGGTGCCAGTGAATTATATTTGTTATTTTTGTTTGCTTAATAATTCTGTGAACTCTGGTTGGTGCTACTAAGAGTTGGTCCTACTGAGACATGGCTATTAATTTTCATGGACTTTTTCAGTATGAGCTTTTGGGATAGAGGGGAACAAGGAGAGAGTGAATGGGGCTGGTAACAAAAATCCACCCTGAACAATTTGCTGTGATACCAAACCAATGTTTATTGTTATCAGAGGCAGCTGTCTGCCTTCTCTCCACGCTTCTATTTGTGGATTTTCGATGGCTATAAATGGAAACACATGCTGACCAGAAATCACCACAGAGCTCCTGATACTTTTCTCTCCTGACTCCAAAAGTACAAGGATATCTAACATGTAGTCAGGTTGAATCACTTCTGCTCAGGATATTAGGTGGTTTTTATTCCCCTGGGAAATGGAGTTAGAAAAACATGAAAGCAAAGCCTCAGGAAGAGAAGCTTTAGAGGAAAAGCAAATGGTAAGATATGTTGAGAAATGTTGATATTTTAAAATTTTTAAATGTAATTGTAAGCAGGAAAAATAAATACCCATTGTACTTTATAGAGTATTTCCCATCTTCCTTAACCACTGATCTTGAAGATTAAAACTTCATTTGTGTATATTAAAATGATTATGACAGTACATTTCTGTGGTAGTTATGGAAATTTGTGAATGCATTTTGTGTGCATGTGAAATGCCAAAACTGAAATCTGGTTAAACTTTGCTTTGTTTGTCATAACCCAAACTGATAGCTAATATCAGTGGTTTTCTTGTATTTTTCTCAAGGGACTATGTTTTTCCACATTATGTTCCATAACTTTAGATCAGGAAATGGCAGAAGAAATTGTTTGTGTCTGGAATGAGTCTGAAACTTACTGAAAAGAGGTGTGACCAAAACAAATTATTAAGAGAAAGTGAGAACCGTCAAAACACAACTTATTCCTAATTAGCTGAAGCTTGCAATGCAATTTATAATTTGCCTTGCATTAATGAGATTTTTTTCTTGATATCACAAAAAGGGCAGTTTATTCTTGACTTTGCTGTGAAGCTGTGAAGAAAAGCGGTCATCACTCTTACTAAGAAACAAATTAGCACTGAATTTTTTTAGCACTTAAATGGTGGTGTTGGATTCGTTTGGTTTCCTAGTGGGCCAACTTTTACTCCTGTTTAATCACAATTTTGGCCTCTACCAGCCTCAGATAAGTTAGTTTCAGCAAGCTTGTTGTGTTAGTAAAGTTTTCAATACAACTTCACCAAGGCAAGAAGCATTGGGTAGGAAATAAGGAAAGCACTGAAACTGATAGTAATTACATGGTTTTACAGTACTTTTTATTTAAAAAAAGCAGTATTTGTCTAAAGAGTAATACCTGAAAGAGCATTGCTAAAGCTTCAGCATTAAGTTCTAATGGGAATATTATTTATTGTTTTAATGGTTCATTTCCTCATTAATGAACAAATTAATTCTTTAGACTGTGACCTCATATTCACTTTTTGGTTGATATATAAAATATGAGGAAAACTTTTCAGAATTAAGAAAGTATAAAATTCACTTGATCTTCAGGGAAGGTTTCAAAGGAACCCTTTGAAATTTTGTTCTAGCTCATGCATAGAGAAAATACATAGCAGGTAATCAGCCAGTATGGTTATCTAATTGCAGACCATATTCTCATGCACAAAGAATTGAGCAGCCAACCTTAAGTAAGGCTTTTCCAAAATGCAGAGTGCTTCATTTGGAACACTAATGATCTGCTGATGACCTTTTGTGCGTGCATCATTTACTAATTTTAAGAGTAGCAAACTGGAGGAAGGAGGGACCCCATGCTGGGAGCCATGCTAACGCCCATGTCAGGTCACACACTGTTCTGTAGTTTCAAAACTAAATCCTCCCAACACGTTTTGCTGTGAGTGTCCCTTAGCAGTGGCAGGTCACATTCCCGTGGATGCTCAGTGAAGGGACAGAGATTCCTTGGTCAGGGGGTTTGGTAGCACTCTGTTGACAGTGGAGGAATGCCTCGACTCTGTTATGGTCCTCCCAGCCCCTTCCCTGTCCCCTTCCAGCTGAGCCCCAGCCTCCTCTGCACCCCACCTCAAACTGTCTCTGCCTGTTTAGTCTTAATGCCTTTCTTGATGTTTGCTAGATTGATTTCCCTTTGCCCCCACATTTTTTCCCTAGTTTTGTATCTCCTTGATTTTTATTGATTCTGCCCTTTACCCTTTGTTACATGCAGGTCAGGTCAACTGACTGCATGGGAGCAGTGTAAATCTGTGGTACAGATACTATTTGTACATGCTGTTGTTGATGTCTGTTCACATATTTAACTTCAGTAGACCAAACACATGCACTATTTCATATTCTCCTTCCACCTCCTGTGCTGCCTTTTTGTACTTCATCTCAGTTGCAAACTCTCTTGTTTTGCCACATGAGTGTCCTGATAAGTCTGCTTATATTCCTGAATCATGAACAGTCTTGTAAGAGGTTGTTTTCAAGGACACGGTGGCTTTCCCAAGTTCACTGTGTTTCCAAGCTGCCTTCTACAGTATCCCACTTACCAGCTCCTGGATAGGCTGAACTCAGTTTTCCTAAAGCCTAGGGTGTGTGTTTTGGTACTTGTCTTCCTCAGTTCCCCACAGGGTCTTAGGCCTCACTATTTCACAGTCACTACAGCCAAGCCTGCCACTGAGTACAACATCCACAGCCACTTCTTCCTTGTTTATGAATAACAGCTCCAGCTGTGTATGACACTGCTTGGCCTGTCCTGTGCCCGCATCAAGAAGCAGTCCTTGACGCCCTGCAGAAATTGTCTGGATTGCTTGTGCTGTGCCATTTTATCCTCTGGAGGTGTCACAAAAAGTTAAGTCTCATGAGTAAAAGCCCAAACAGGGTGTGCAGTCCAGATACTTCCTTTAGTTGTTTAAAGAAATTGTTGTGAGGAGCACTCTCCACTTTCTCAGCCCTTCTGTGCTGTCTATAGCCCACCCTCACTGACCTCTCCTCTGATCCTGACCCACAAGTACTCACCCAGCCCTGTTATTTAACCTGTACAAATGTTATTCACATTTTAGCTGCTGCTTCACAGATAGTGTCTTCTTTTCCCTGCCTTTCTAAAGAGCCTGTGTCCTTTGCAGCACTATAGCCATGTGAGCTGCCCCACCACATTTGTTATTTCTGTAATGTTGTAGTTCTATGACCTATACGTATTTGTGTGTCTAAGACCAATCTTGGATTTGTGTGCCTTGTTAGAAATATTTATAGCTATTTTCAAAAGAAGAAAATCTGTGTCATCCTGAAAATACTCTGATTGTAGCATGTTAAATAGAGACCAGTTCATGCTCAGAATCAAACATAGAAGACAACCTCACAAACAGTTTTATGAAGTGGTATTGTACGTGTACATTCACTCCTTACTGTAGATGAGATAAATAATATAAAATTCTCTACCACTTCAGGCTACTTCATGTAATATTTATGAAATTTATTGTTAAAGAATTCTTGTCCTAGCTTCCAGGAGGAAGACTCCTTGGCAGCCAGAATCCTGAAGAGACTTTGTGTGGAGCTGACTTTGGGAATGGAAGATAATGAAGGGCCCATTTTGTGAAGGGAAAATAGAATGACTCACTATGAAATAAATTGGATGAAGTAGATGGACATACTTTTCCTTTTCATAGCTTTGATAGCTCAGAAGGTCACAGTGATTCTGAAGTTTTCCTACTGAAATGATGGCTCACCTCAAAATAATCTCTTTTCATTCTGAAGTCCTCATCCCATAATGCATATTGCCTTATTTCAATTTATTTTAATTATATTTCACACTTGTGTTTCTCCTATTTGATCTGATTTCTCTTAATGAAAAACAGCACTATTGCATATTATGAACTATTGCATTTAAAATAATGTTTACACTAGTATGTTTAACAGGGCACATTTACTCTTTGTACTTAAGTTTGCATTACAAGGGTTTTTCCTTACTTTCTTCTTACATAGAGTAGCAATAAAGAACAGTTCTATAGAGAAAATAAATCAACCAAATGGAAATATGAATCAGAAAGGATGCCATGCCGTCCTTGAAATGCACTAAGGTTAGGTTTTGATTGACAGGGTTGCAGGACTTCATTCAGAGAATTAGCATTTGCTTTTCACAAACAGTATGTGTATACAGCTTATAAAGAGCAAGGCATTTTGGATCAAGCCCACCCAAGTGAAACAGTGGTTAGTCTTTGGTAGCAACATCAGGAGTCCTGTCAAAATCAGGCCTTCTCCATGGGAAGTGTGGGAAATAGAGATTCCTTGAAGAAGGCAGCCTGTTTCCTGAAGTTTGCCCCCTAAGGGAGCCCAGACAGAATGGAGGATAGTGACTAATGAGGGGATGGCAGGTGCTGCTTGCAGGTTTTGTTGATTTAGCAATGTGTAAACCAGGTGAGACGTGAGTATGAGATGGGAGGGTTGTTTGAAAAGTAAAGATAAGACAGCTGGGTGGAGGCTGGTGGGAGTGGGCAGGAAGCTCTGGGTACAGCCATGCCTCCATGGAAAGTCTTGTGCCAGGTCACCCTGGCTCTTGTGCCGTGAGGGCTGGTGTCAGAGATGGCAGCACTCCTTCTGGGCTGCGGCTGTCGCCTCTTTGAGGGGAGCAGGACCCCACGGCCAGTGCTCTGACATGCTCCCTCTGGGTATGCACCAGGCAGGTCCTGCTGTGACCAGAGAGGTGTGCCAAGGCCTCCTTCCAAGGAAGAGGAGCCGAGGGAAGAGCGTTCCTTTGTGCAGATACAGGGAGTTGAACACCTGGACAACGGGATCATCTTTGGCACAGCAGAAATCTGCGTGGCTGAGTGCCAGCAGAATGGCTGTGTCTGCTCGTAGGGATGAGCCCAGCCTGTGTGCCCACCAGCACCTGAGCTACTCCTGCTGAGGAGACAGCGAGCCTGCAAAGGTCGAGGTGGGGGGAGGTGGTTGTTGCTCCAGGGAAGAACCTTGGAGCCTCTGACAGGGGCAGGTCTTTGAGTTCCTTGTGTATCATGTGTTTGTGCAGAGCTCAGGGTGCCCACCCTTGTACACATCCAGCCGGGATGGTGGTATAGGATCACGGAACAGCACTGCTAAGGTCATATCTTTCTGGGAGAGAGGAGGTGATGGTCATTGCATGTGAGGATGGCAGGGATTCCAAAGGGAGAAGCACAGTGGTACGGCCCAGAGCACAGAACATGCAGGTGCCTCAGCAGGTTGCATGCCATGAGGAAACCAGTGCACAGAAAGCCAACACAAACCTCTCTCCTGCCTCCTCCTCTCTGCCTGTTCTCTCCCCTGGCAAAGAACAGGCTGGTGGCTGCTGGACTGCCAATTTACATCCAGGTGAGAGAGTAAAGGTGAAGGGTAAAGTGAATTTTTGTTTAAGTCCACTTTCTTCACTGGTTTATTTTGCACTTTGACTTTTCTACTTCTGTCTCCTGTAAGAACACCCCTACCCATGAAAGAAAGTCCTAAAAATACATTGCCTGCCTGAATCCTTTCCTCAATTTGATAATTCAGTACTGAAGTTTGAGTATCGTGCTCATCTCATGACATATGAAATTAAAGAAACACAAAAGTATAGAGTTGGAAAAGGTTTTATATGTGATATTTAAATGATTCCTGTTTCTCTAAGAGGAAGGTTGTAGTTCTTGCTGTAGAGGATGTGTGTGACCTCCTCTGGGACGTTTTGTCATGTAGCTGAGTTCAGGTGAGTGAGTTGACACACTTAAGTAATTTTGTACTTTGTCCCAAATCACAGCAGCTTTGGCAAAAAGGCTAGCTCCAGAAGAGCCATTTTCAAATAACCCAGAGCTTTGTAGATCAGAACTGACATTTTGTAGTTGCTACAGCAATAAAATCCTAACATGGTGGCAATTGCATCTTGCTGTACAGGTGTAGGAAAGTGACCAAGGTAGAGTTCCAGCCAGACCAGCATTTCCTTTTGTGTACCTGGAGTTGTATTCCTGACTAGCTGTGTGGAGGCATGGATTACTTCAGCAATCACCCAGAAGGAGGAGGAGGGAATAAACTTGGAGGCTGCACATAGCAGCATATTTTTAGTACTGTTGATGGGACATTAAACAGGACAAAAGAAAGTGGGAAGCACTGAATCTTGGCCTGCACTTCTTTCTAATCCTGTCACTGAACATAAAAATGCAATGAGGCAAGAGCTGCCTTTTCTTTAGGCTAATGCCAGTCTTAGAGACACTCCTGGAACATTTGAGGTAGACTTTGGTTGTATCAGTGGGAAAAGAGCTATCTTGAAGTGTCATCAGTGCATTTTTGGTTGGAGGTTATGTGAAACAATACCATACAATATCACACAGGGGTTCAGAAGAGGAGTGCAGCAGATTCCTCTATGGTCTTGAATGCTGTGGTAAAAAAGGCTTTCCATGAACAAGTAGCAATTGCCTGTTTTAATGTTTTGGGGGGAGGAAAGATAAATAATCCCTGTAACAGTTGTAACAGATCAATTGCTGCTGAAAAATTCAAGTGATTGAATTTTGGATGAGGCATCAAGAAAAAGAATGTTAGGATGGAGAGACAGCCCATGCTGATTAATTAAAGCAGTTCTGGGAAACAGTTCTAGGCATGAAAATCTCTAGAAATCAGTTAAATGGAAAGATTTTTCTGTAGTATGCTATTGGTTTGATACTTCCAAATGAGTGATGCCCAGGGTATAACTTGAGAGTCATAATGAGTGAGAGATCATTTCCAAAAATTAGTCTGGCAATGGAGACTCTTACTTAGAAAAAAACCCTATTTTTTTTCCAAAGATATTCCTCAGGAATGTGTGAGTTACGGACGATACTCGTGAAGCGATTCACTGTCCACTGCTGCTGTTAACACTGAAATTCAGAATGAATTCTAGGAAAAGCTTCTTTATTAGAGGTATTAGGGCAGCACTGGAACAACCAGGGAATTTGTGGACTATCCACTCTGGGAAATTTTCAGGGTTTAACCAAATGAAAACATGGTCTTGCTTTGGCAGTAGTCTGAACTTGAATCCATATGCTGGAGTAGATGATTTTTGGAGGTCCCTTCCAAACATTAATTTAATTTTGAAGCTACACTACAGCATTTGGCATGAAACATGCTAATAGCTTTTCCCATCTGCAAATCTCCTTTAACACATTTAGTATGGATACAAAATGAGACTGTGCTCATCATTAAGGCATCCTCATTCCAACATTTTAAGCCTAATGTTTTCAATTCACTGATCTTTGAATTCTGAAATAATATAAATAATTACAATATAATAATATCAATAATAGAGTGGCAGCATTAAATCTTTTGCCTTTTTTTATGAATTCCTGAAAACAGAGATTTTTGTGGTTTAACCCCAGACAGCAATTAAGTACCACACAGTTGCACCCCTCCTTCCCCTTCCCCACCCCACACAGTGGAAGAGGATAAAAAAACCCCAAAAACTTCTGGGCTGAGATAAGAACAGTTTATTAATTGGAACAAAATGAAACAATAATAGTAATTATAATGACAATAATGAGAAAAAGAGAGGAATAAAAGCTAACAAAGACATGTGATGCACAATACAACTGCCCATCACCTGCTGACCAATGCCCAGACTGTACCTGAACAGCAATCAGCTCCTCCTGACCAGCTCCTCCCAGTTCATATACTGAGCATGGTGTTCCCCTGTATGGCTCATAGCTTTGGGTGGTCCAGGTCAGCTCTCCTGACCATGCTCACTCCCAGCTTCTTGTGTACCTGCTCAGCAAGGGAAACTGAAAAGTCCTTGATTTAGAGTAAACACTAGTTAGGAAAAATGGAAACATCAGTGTGTTACTTAGAACTGTATCCCAGCTGAAAGCAGGACAAACTACGTGACAATGCACAGAAAAAAAAGGAGAGAAGTGGTTAATGAAAGGGATGAAGAAGGCAGATGTTAATGAAGCTGGGCTTGGAGGACAACATGTATGTGGTGTCCCACCCTTAAGGGGAAGAGAGCACCCAAATTTTACAGATGCCTGTGGTTGAAAACGAATGACAAGAGTCAGAGGGTCTACAAAAACTTGCAAACTTATTAGTAAATTATACACATGGCATGGAAACTGGAGTGTTAGTCCCTTATGGCATAAACACACTGCGGTGGATTTTGAATAAGGAGTAGGGTGAAAGAAGAAGAGATCAAAGAGAGGGACAAAGAAGGAAAGAAAGATCACCAGTCCTGGCTCCAGCATCAGTCCTCCGGAGGGAGTGTCCAGGGTCCTGGATGACATGTGTGCCTGGGTTTTGTGGGGGTATATTTTTATTGATAATTTTTGCCTGTTCTGGAGATGTCTCACTCCCTGTGCAAATTAGTTGCCAAATGCAGTTAATTCTTCTAGATCCTTCTGGAAACAGGTTGGAGGGCATTGGGGATCTTTGGTGGTTTTGATCCCCCTCTACTGGGTTGGCCTTTTGTTGGCAGCTCATTCCTGCTTCCAGACCTCATTCCTGCTCTTGTGCTGGGCTATGTTTGCTTGTCTCCAGAAACCAGAACAAGGAAGTTTGTCCCAGAAAAGTGCTGCCCTACCTCAGCATGGCCTGTCTCCAGTTACATCAAGTGAGGTCGCAAGCCTCCTTTAAGTGATAGTTGCCTATTTTCATCTCTCCTTGAGAAGAAGATTCCACTGGATGAGGAGAAGTAGGACTAGGATAGCTTCTATTCCACTTTTAAGTATATAGTCTGCTGCACTGATGTTTGCAAAGGCAGGCTGAAGAAACTATGTGTGGAATGAGTTTGTGCTGCAGACAAATGATGAGGCACTGGTGAGTACCTGTCATTTCCTAACAGGATGGAAAATGGAGCAATGCCTGGTGGTTCTTAGTTTCTAGGACCAACAAAACCTTTCCTTCCTGTTGCTTCTCCTTTAGAGGGAAGCACTACCCTAACCCCTGAGTTCTCTGTATCAAGGGAGCAGAGCTTCAGCTCATCATTGAGCATGAAGGTCAGGCAGGAAACCTTTCTGCACTTAATGCTTCGTTGTTGAAAGTTAACTGCTACCTTTTTTGAAAGGACTGATGGTGACTTGTAGTACATATTGCAAAATACTTTCTGACAGAAATTGTACCATATTAATACCTTCCTAGTAACAAAGATCAGTTCTTGAGGAAAATGAGCAAAAACAGATTTCCTGAACGTAGGTGAAAAATTAATTTTGCTTAACTACTTTTAATTTGTTCAGATTTCTGGAAAGTAGAAAATAACTGGTTGAAGCTTTTCATATCTTGTACTGTACACAAATGCATGTATTCATACCCCAGAACTGACTGAAATCCCCAAAGCAATTTCACATTTTTCCCTATGAGACAGAAAGTGAATCATTGCCATTCTCTCTGCTCTATCATGTTTCTTGATCTTGAAGAACATTTGGAAACCCTACATGGAAAAATTATAGTGTTTTTTTAAAATGTTATGTTTTTAAATTATGTGAAATGAACCAGCAGGATTTGTTTTAAACATTTAAAATTGGAGATTCAGGGAAGAGCCATCAAAATTTTTCCCCTGTTGAATAGAGTTGAAGTTGTTTTCATAGAAACTCCATACATCTCAGAAAATGTTACTGATAGTACATTTATTACCATTTTACTGCTTCTTAAAATACAACTGTTGGTGATGATTTTATATAACAAGAATGTTTGAAAAAGATCATTAGATTTTTCAGCCTCAAGCAAGAATGAAATGGTTTAATATTCTTCTTTAGAAAAGCACTTTAAAATATATCCAGATCAAACCCAAAACATCAATTAAGTGATAATCAGACAGAGTAATTCTTAGCAAAGTTCCTGAGCCAAAACTCAACTCTTTCAGTCTGAGACAACAAAATCAAAATGCAAAGTATTTGTACTTGAAATTCCAGCAACGAAAGGATATGATTTGTCTTTCTCTCTGCTTTTCTTTAATATATCATGTTTTCACTAATGTGATGGAACAGATCTCAGTTAAAAATATGGCAGTTTTCCTTACAGCAATATTATTTGCAATCTTTTAGGTGAATTGACACTGATACATATTAAAAAAAATTCCAAAGAAAATGTCAGTGTTGTGGGTTTTTTTTTTTTTTTTTTTTTTGGGGGAGGGGGGGGAGAGAAGTAGCTATATCTGACAAGAAAGATTTTCTTTTTTTTAATTTAATTTTATTCTTAATAACAATATATTCTAGTTTACAGTGTCTTTTTCTGAGAAAGAAAGTGTATGTGCTGAAGGATTATAATGATAAATGATTCCTGCAATGACTTTCAGTTCTTTCCCAGTTTCTAAGGCTTAGAATTCTGTCAGAGCTGTGAGCCTCCAATCTTGCCAATGACTTGTGGTGACACAGTGCTGCATCATGTGATGGATTACCTGGGGTTTTCAGAGGCTCCAGTGCACTTTAAAGTTTGGGAAATAGAATTATCAGAGCAAATTTAATTTTCACTTTGTTTTATTTGCTTTGTTTTATTCATAAGTGTTATGATGAAAGCGTCGGTAACGAGATTATTACAGGCTGTTTCTTTGTTCTCCAATGGTGATTTTGCTTAGGAGTCACCATGACCAACAACATCAGGATACAATGAGATCTGAAAAAAATAGTAGTTACCCCCAGTGCTATTATAAGTACAATGTGGTTAAATAAAACCTAATATTTCATCCTTCTGTTTCCAATTGAATATTTCTTGCATTTTTTCAGAACATGTGCTTCTTGACATATGCAGAAAATCTAAGTCAAATTGTTGAGATTCCCAAAGAAAGGGAAAGGTGCCATTTTCACCCTTCCACATAATGGCAATCAAAGGAATGTGTCCAGAAAATGGTTCTGCATATTGCAAAGTGCTCTTAGAAATTATCCCCGACAGCAAGTGTGTGGGTAACACTCTCCAAATTGATAGGGACCAGTTAAATCAGTTTCTTAAAAGCAGCTAAATTCCTGGATATTAGTTATTTTTAAGAAGTGTAAATGATCAGACAACTTGACTTCTAGGTGTATGGCCTCTGTGAAGTGCTCAAATACTGCAGATATGGGTGACATGTAAAAGTATGGAAATAATTTTCATGATGCTCTGAGCAGTGTAAATCTTGAAAGGGGTGTGAGATGGGGCATTACAGAATTAGGATATACTTTGACACATGCTGATGTAGATTTTCAGAATATACTCTGGTGTAGCAATATTATATTTTCCTCAAAATTCAAATATTTTTTTAAATATTGTCCCCAGTATTCTGAAGGAATCTCTTTGCTCTTCCTATGTTGGTGTTTCTTGTTAGGAAATTCTATTAAGAACAGAATTACTTAATATGCTCTTGTATTTATTGTGTACTGTAGATTTCTTGTAAAACATTATTTGTCTATGAAGTTGTATATTAAAATTTTCTAATTAATATTCTTGTATTCTGTATTTACAATTTCTCATACAAAATCTTACAGGTTTAGATATTCCTACATTATTGCAGGAGATAGTTCCCTTCTTTCAGATTCCTTAAACAAAAACAATTTGTTCCAATGATGGAATTATATATGAAATAATGGCTTTTTATATAAAACATAAATAGTTGCAGTAGTTACCTCACTGAGCTATCTCAGGGGCTGCCCTGAGTGATTCTCAGGGTGGCAGTGGTTTGAGAGTTATTTGTCTTCCTTTGTAAGTACAGAGATTGTCTTATATTGTAGCTACCCTATTTTTGATGTCTGTGAGAGGATACAATTCTAAATGGATATCCAGCAGCTTACATGTGTAGTCCAAGAATTTATCAAATTTTCATGACATATAAATGATTTAGAGGGCTAGTCACTGACATGAAATACATTTAGGTCCCTTCAAAAGGAGATAGCCACTTTCAGTCAACGTGTGAGTGAGCAGATGATGATTTACCAGTGAATCTGTTGTTACTTACATGTGTATGTCTTCTTGCAAACAGACTGTACTATATGTAAAGTGATGATCTGTGTGGCATGTCTAAAACACTGCCCTACAGTAGAACAGATGAGGAATGAGGAACAGTGTTTTTGAATTTGCAGGTGTGGGACCTGAGGTATTGGACAGAATTTGCAGCGTGAATTGTGAAGGGTGTTGATAGAGTGTTTTGTAAAACCAGCTTTCACTTTTGAAGCAGAATGCAAAGGTATTTTTAGCATTATTGGATGCTTCTGAGTTCAGTGCATCAGCTTTTGCCCTCAAAAGAAGAGACCAGGACTTGTTCAGGGTTTGACTGTGCCTGCTTCTGAGAGAATCAGGCCATTCTGGGAAGTATCCCAACCAATTTTTTTTTTTTTTAATCTGGGAAGTGGAGGAAATTATGAGAGCAATTTTAGTACTCCAGCTTAATAACATAAAAGGAATCAGATAATATTTGAATTCCAAACTATTGTTCTGGAAACCAGTGGAGAATCTAAATCATTGCATAAGTATTAATAATTTTTGCATTGTCATTAGCATTACTAATATTATAATTTTCTATGATGTATGTTACAATTTTACCCACGAATCATCTACATCAAAGCCTTTTTAGCTCAAGGTTAGGAGTAACCAATGGCTACTCACCTGCAGAACACACTGCACATGCTATTGTATGCTAAATTCTTCATATTAATTCTTTGTATGAATTCAGATGTTCGTTTTAAGCTGCTAGTGAATGTGTGGAAAAAGCATGAATTCAAGTGATCTTGAAGCAATCTTCTTCTGAAGTGACCAACTTATTTTTTCCCATCTGATGCATGAATAAACATTCCAAACTGTTATATCCTTGAATTCAACAGATAGTTCTCTTATTAAATGTGTGTGATTTAAAATATGTAGATTTCATAAACAGAAAGTTATTTCCATAATATACAATGTTTTTGTGCTGGAAAGTGAGGCATGTTTTAAAGCAGTTTTAGTGAAGTTTTAAAACCATAATTATATAATAAATTAAAAATGCTTTTTGTGTGGTTGCTTTTATTTGAGAGGAATGAACGTATCTGACAGAAAAATAATCAGAAAGTACATTTGTGTCTGTTAGCTGTGTGCTGAAATCAGTTATTTAGAATTCTGCTGAAATGACTGGTGATGAATTATGTGGAATGGCAAGCACTCAAGGTGTTTGGGGCTATCAACCCACAAAGAAATTGAAAGGCACTTTTAAAATAGACACAGAACAATTAATTCTATCTCAGTAGAGTTTATTTGCACCAACCAGTTACTTCTCAAATCTCTTTTACTATGTTATAACCTCTTAATTTCACTTTTTTGGCCTGTTACTGTGGTGTGTCTTCCCTGCCTGTCTTCCTCCAGCTGAACAGCAGCACTCCACTGTCAGAAACGCCTCTGGTGTGTGGTTTTGTAATGCGGCTTTTCCTGAGCACTGCGTGCTGCCTGTCAGGAGATGTGGTCTGTGACACCTGAGCAATAAATTCCAGTCTGATGTTGGCTGTGAAATGAAAATCCAGGTGGATGCTGAGCTAAGCCAAGGCAGTAACAGCTTTGGATGGGTACTTAAGGATGTTTTATCCCCATAGTTAGGCTCATTGGAGTTTATGGATGTGGAAAAGGGATGAACAGTGAATGGAGGAGCAATAGGTGTTGAAAATCTGAACCTGGGAGAACTTTTGAAGCATAAATGCTATTTTGAGTTATGAAATTGGTTTTGGTATGGAGCTTCAGCCCTTCATTGTTTCCTGAAGAAAGGACTTAGCAAAATCGTTCTGCTCTTTGTTGCATGTGTCAATAAAATCAGTGCTGCTGGGAAAAGTACTGGTGAAGTAAAAAGTGGGGTGAATCTGGGGGCTCTTTCCACTCACTGGTGCTCTGGCAAAATGTGGCATGCACCACAAACCTTTTTAGTACTGCACCCCATAGACATGGTTGTAATAGACACATTAGACAAGACTTGAGAAGAAAGCTGATAGTAAGACAGGAAGTCCTAAAAATTATTAAAAGAAGATGGAGAAAAAGCAGTAAGAGTCTGAAATGGGAGAAATGAAAGAAAAGGGAATAAAGGTAATTATTTTGAAAAATAAAGTAAAAAAATACTACAAGATGGTGGGACTGAGAATTAAATAGATATGTGCAAATTAAAAAAGTTCAAGAAACATGGAAATAGAGGTGGAGAATGAAAAATAGGGGATGTGGTGGGCTGAACTTTCAACAAGCTTATTTTTTAATAATTGATATGTGACTAGGTGTATTTTATTTGTCAATGTAATAATTCCATCATTTGTAACTACTATTAAGTTTCCTCACACTTTTGGTAAATAATTGTGTAGAATTCACAGGTTACTTGGGAGAACACCTGTAAATAGCTTCTAAGTGTGGCTCAACAGCAGAAACTCCCTCTGCTAATACATTTATAGCAACCCTTAGCACTGGTGAAGGGATTCTCCCAACATCTGTTATTTCCCCACTAGACACTAATAAGCCTCTTCCATGAAAAGGTTGAATTGTGGTTTTTTTTCACACATTACAGGATAAGGGATTTCAGTAAGGAGACTAAAACCTTGTTGCTGTTGCATTTTTCTTGCTGGCTTCATCAGCACAGCTTTCCACGTGGGTTGATGCTGACACTAGGGAAAACTCTTCTTTCTGTACCAACACGTTTTGCCATTGATTTCCATACCTGAGCCTAGCTGAACCATGAACAAGATTTCCCTCCTTACCCTCCGGCACTTCACATAAAGCACTCTACTGCACCTGCAACTCATTCTTAACCAATTGTTTTTGTGCTAATCTATAGAAATAGATGTAGATAGGCATACAGAAGACTTTTATATCCTGGGACTGCTGTATAAGTAGAAGATACATTTCTGCTCAGAAAGCTGGGAGTGATACTTTGCATCATATCTTCAAGTGAGACTGCTTCCGCTCTTAGCTTGATTTAATTTCTGTTACTATTTCTATGGTTAATAACTCTCCAGCATTGCAGACAATCCTCCTCTGCTGCTACTCTTTCAGTGATGTGGTTGCCTTCTCACTCGACAGCACTAGGCAATGTGTCACATTTTTGGTTGACCTCTTGTTCTCCTGTATTTTCTGAAGTGTTTACAGGATTTGTGGCACTCCTGCTTGCTGCACTCCAGGCATGTGAGGCAGCTGTTAAGGAAACAGCTCCAGCCTGGCAGGAGCTTTGGGCATTATAACAAGAATTGCCCTTTTACAGCTTTGCAGTGCTCTACAGTCCCATGGTTGGTTCTTTATTTGAGTCTAGAGATAACCTTGTATTTTTTTCAGCATTAGGAAAAGCCTGAAGTCATAAATTAGGTTGTGCAGTTGCCTTTGTTGTTTGTGGGCTCTTACAAGGTTGTATTTTGGTTCCTTTATTTTCATTTTGGTTGTCTTCTGTCACTTACAGGAACAACAGACTGACTGCTATTAATTTCTGACATATTATTTATTTTTTTTGGCATCTGGTTGGCACCTGTTCCTCTCTGATAAGTACTTAGGGCTACGACTTTGTGTGGATCTGTGCGCACACTTCATTAGCAGCACTCCTCCACTGATTTTGTTTGGATTGCTTCTGTGATTTAATATCCATAGGGACCAGAGTTTGCAGTTGAAAATTTTGATAACTCCATGGAAATGATTGTTGTAAGCACTGTGTGTCTGGCTGCTAATACTGAGATGAATGCAAGCACTGACTATATTTCCCTTTAGGAAAAGCACTGTTAATTACTAGTGCTCAGCTTCATGTGGTTCCTTTTCTACAAATGCAGCCAGTTTTGATTATATACCATTTTGTTTTGATTGAAAAAAAAAACAGTAACAAGGCCCCAAACACAACTTTTTTTTTTTTTTTTTAAAGCTTGCCACCACAGAAGGCAGGTTTATCCAGATAGCTGGCTTGCATATTGATATAGTCCCTGTTCCTGCCTGTTATTATGGGCTCTCTGTACAGGCTTGGCTGAAATAAACATAGGTAGAATTTGGGGTAAAAATTGGGGTAAACCCCTCAAACACACACAAACCTTTTTTTTCAAGGATTTTCTTGAAAACACTTGTAACTATTTCCTGGTTTTAGCAGCATTTCAATATTTCTGTTAGGGTGTGTGCGTGTCTATGTCTATTTATCTATTTCTACCCAGTTTTGAAATAACTAATTTACACTGATTGTATTGGAAGATAACAGTAATTCATTTTTCTCTGGACTAGAATGGGATGAAGGGAACGGTGTTACTTAGTGCAAATAATATTTATGATTCCTGTGTTTATTTGGATTTTTCACTTCTTTTTTTTTTCTGTAGTGTGGATTTAAAAGTGCTCAAAAAGAATATGACTTAGCATAATATGGCAGTTTTTATTCCCTAACATAATTCTTTCAGTCATGTAGAAGATATATTTAGTATAAGGGATATATGTCTCCTTCAGCTTGGCATAAGAGTGCATATTTGGTTATGCATAGCAGCAGTGACTGCTGAAATACAGTAGTTAGACCGATGGCTAATTTAAAAGTAAAAGGAAAATGGGATGTTTGGACAGAAGGAAAAAGAATGCCATATGTTAAGTATTTTTTATCACAAACAGGTCAGAGTTTATTTTGTGTTGCAATGATAGCTTACTACTGAGCTCCAAAATATTAGTGGGAAACCCCCATGTGTCTGATTCTTCAGAAAATAGCTAAGGTGTTTAAGAAGGGGGTTTTGAGCCATAGTTTGGTGTTTCACTGCCAAAAATAAAGGGAAAAGGGACAATGTAGTAAAAAGAAACATTACAAAAAGCAACCTTATCTCTTACTCTTTGTGTTTTCCCCTAAAAAGAGGGAGGTAAAAATTCAATTAGCAGCATTGGTTACAGGCTAAGATTTGAGTTCCCCAGAAAAACACTCTGCAGTCAAATTCTGCTGCCATTCTTAGCAATTTTCTGACTTTGCTCAAAAGGATGGAAGATGAGACCACCACTGATGAGTCACGTTGGTGACAGAATGCATAATATCTAGTAGGTGCTTAACTCCAACGCTAACTCTCCTCACCAGTAAATATCTCTACTGAAGTAATGTATCAGGAATGGAGGATTGGACCAAGCACAAATGTTTTGAAGTAATGTGAAAGAAGGTAAGGTGATGGCTTGCATTTTATGTTTGTGCTTCTGGTGCTTCCTGGTGTAAAATAGAGGCTTAACCTGCATTTGTTAATCCTAGAAAAAAAAACGGTATAAGAGAGGGAGGACTACAATATTTCTTGCTTGGCTCACGGCTGTAGGAACAGTGTTGGCAACATGAGATCAGAAAACAAGAATGGATGACTGAATTGGAGGTCCAGTCCATCTAGCTCAGTGTCCTGCCCTCAACTGTTACTTGAGGTTCATGTTTATGGAAAAAATAGGATAGTGAAAAGGATAGATATTCTTGTGTCTTCCTGTTCCCCCTGAGCTTAGTGTAAGTTAAGTGGATCTGTACACCGTGGATGTATTTTCTTGGGTTTTGATCTGTTTTTCTTTTTGGCATCTGAAACGTCCTGATGCAGCAAGTTTCATAATAATTACATGTTATATGAACTGCTACTTTTGTTTGTATGATAAATTAATGTGGTGCCTCATGGCAATTTTGTTCTTATCCAAAATTCATGACATTGTGGTAGAAATTTAGCTTTATACAGATCTGTTTTTCTCTACAGTATTGTAGTGGTCATTGTTCTAAGTACCCACTGGCTCATATTTACAGGGAATCTTGTGCATGAATGGTCTAACTGATGTTGCTTAGACAGGGATCATATCCCCTCTTTGAGATGTCTATAATGTGCATCTGACTGAGAAACTGTAGTGGGCTTAGGTTTTTTTTATATCTGTTAAAAAAATGAGAGTATGATTAATCTGACTCATATTAAACATTTACTTTTGAGTAGGATGGATTCTCAGTTAGCATCTCAGAAGTGCCAATTCTGCTCTATTGCATGTAAAGAGAACATGACTTAGACGTAGAGTTCTCTTCTGGATACCTCTGCATTTGGTCAGATGAATATTGCTTTTGGGGAGTCATTCACTATGGAAGAAGAAATATACGTTATCCTGGGAAAAATCTGCTTTATGAAATCATTCACCATATAATAGGCTGGTAAAATGCATTTTACTTGCTGTCGTTCCTCAGACACTCTTTGGGCAAGTGGTAGCTAGACCCTTTGGGCACTAGCTAAGGTATTTTGCAGTACAGAAGGAAATGGCAAGGAGATTTTATACAATGAATATTCTTAAAGCAGTGTTTTTTTTCCTTAATGCTTGATGTCATTGTGTGCCCACGCTTTTTTTGGTGAAATTGTCTGTAACCTCAAGGGAACCCATTCCTTGGATGATGTAAGTGTTTCATTTAGATTGTAAAAAGGGCTCCCAACAGAGTGTCTCTTCAAAGGTCATCCAGAACATTTTGATTAATGCTATCCTGTGTCTGTTTGGCAGCTAGAAAAAGGGAGGAAAAGAGAACATACAAAAAAAAAGCAAGGCAAGGTGAAAAAAGCACTTTGCTCCTTTAAGTAAAGCAAGGTGGCAGGTAAATGTTATCCTCCCAAGCACATGGTGTGCAGTGGGTTGAGGAAAAAGAGATGATCCCAGGGCCAAGGGAGGAGGAGAGCTGGTCTCTGCACCCAGGAGATAGTGAGCCTCAGCTTGCAGGGGCCTTGGTGGGGTGCCTTTAATTGAGAGCTGGCCATCTTAAATCCATTCCAAAAATTTGATCTCCCTGATGGCTGAGGAATTTGTTCTGCAATACTGAACCTTGGCACAAACATATTGCCTTGCAATTGATGTTGCCCTTCTGATGTCAAGCCTTTCCTGATCCTGATGCCAAATCCATGTAGTTTGATTCAACTAGGTAATTGGAAATTATATTTTTATTTTAACCATTTTCCAATAGGAAAATATGAGAGAAAAATTTATTCAAAGACATAAGCAACCCTAACCAGAGCCAATAAGTAAGCTTCAAGAACCTCTGGCATTTGACTTACCCAGTTATGCAGTTTCTGTAACTAACAGGAAATGGTATTTAGTTCCTAGTTGTGCTTTCTGGCATTCTAGCACTATACTTTCTTAAAAAAAACCCAAAAAATACCTTTAGACCTATTTCTTGATTGTTCTGGTATTCCAGCATTCATTCCCACAAAAATTTATGGTGATATTTCAATACAGAAATTGTAAAGAAAATATCAGAGTACTCTTTAAAGTTTATTCACTACCTATGCTATGAACCTTGGATGTGGAAGGCAGGTTCTAGGTGTTTGAGACCTACAGAAGATTTCAGTATTTTGCTTGCTAGTCTTCAGTAATTGAAGACCACAGGTTACAGTAATTTTTCTCCTACTAATTCAGAATCTGACCTTGCTTCAATTACCTGATTTTTATTCCCTAAAATAAGAAATGTAGAAATTCTTATTTTAGCTACCAGGGCTAGTCAACAGGCTGTGAACCATCTCTCCTGAGTTTAGACACCTGCATTTATATCTGAAGAGGTTGTCCAGGCTCCTGTTGCAGTCAATGGAAGGAAGTAGTGACTTCTTGGGCATTATTCTCTGATTTAGTTTAGATGCCTGTCTTCACTCTAAGAAGTGTCTATTCTCTCTCCTTTAGCCATAATGGAGCCTTGAACAAGCTCACTTGTAGATTTGGTAAATACTTATGTTTCCTTAACTGTCTGTAAGGAAACGTCACTTTAAGTTTGCAGAGACTTTGGCTTTTCATATTATTGCAATGATAAATTTTGTCTGTCAATTCATTTAATTAATTGCTCAGAGTTATATTTGATGTGATGAGAGGTATCAGCAGGCACACCAAAACTTTATGTGAATTTCAAGATATACACAAGTGAAAATGCGGGAAAAAAAAAAGTAGACTGGAATCTGGGCATGGTCCCAAGAAACAGCCGTTGACATTCCTACTCCTGTGGAATGTGTTAAGCTAAATTAAGAACCACTGTTTTTGATTGATAGCAGAGGGGATTCCAGTCTGAAAGAGTATTTTCAGCATGTTAAGTATGTCAGGCATTTATTATCTTACACACTCTTGTCTTTTCTTCATGTTTTCTGAAGCTGTTTTTTCCCACAGCCTCTTTTAATATTCTACTACACCCTATATATTCTTTCTACTATATTGGATGAGCTAACAAGGCTCTGCTCATGTTTCTCTCTTGAAAAATAATGGATCAAATGGTCAGAAGAGCATTCAATTTGTACTGTTAATTATGTGAATTTAAGTACAGTAGTTTCCAGGTTGTAATAACCATAACTCCTTCCTCTTAGGCAATGTTGCCATTTAGACATCACCACTGCACTGGGATTGATCCACAAGACTTGTAGATTCCTTTATTGGATTGTCAAGGAGAATAGTCCTGGAAGGTTACTCTCCTTGCCGTGTTTGTGAATTCAGGATGGCCTCTGATTTAGTAGTTACTAGTCAGGAAAGAAAAAATTGTGAAGGTCATCACATGCCCTGAGAGTGGGCAATCACACCTGCAGAAAATAATGGCTATAGGATAAATGTAATTATCCGTACTTTTCTTGGCAACTCTATTGTGTTTTGGGAAGATAGAATTAAGAGATGTGGAGAAAAAAATCTACTCATGGGATGATTTATATATACTTAACAGAAGCTTTTCACCCAGTATTAATTTGTCAAAAGGAGATGGAACTAGTGTGCATTCCGTTATCATCACAGATGCAGTCAGTGTATCTGCCTTCAAATAATCAATGAAAGCTTCACTTAGACTGCAGAGAAATTTTCTATGCATTTGTCATGAAATTGCAAGACAAATATGTGGAAATATCTCACTTGCATTGCTTGAATCTAGCTTAATTTCATATTATAAATACTCTGTTGAGTATGAATTAAAGCAGTAAAATTATACAGGAGCTCTGCAAAAATTCTTGCAAGAATTAAATGAAATTATAGTGACAGATGAACCAGTTTATTGTTATCATCTAGTTTTCCATTTCTGTTACAAAATCATAATGCAGAAAAATTCAGTTCTAGGAAAAAAACATGCCTTGCAATATAAAATCTTTACAGACAAAACAGCTTTTCTCATCTAAACAAGAGTAACTTTACAAAGGACACTCTGTCTACAAATAAAGCAGGACATTTGTAGGAAGAGAGAGGGTTATATGTCACCTGGTAAACCTTTTTAATTAACAGCCAAGCTGTGCTGCATCACCAAGAGTGATGTACTCAATAACAAAATAATAATCAAACCTGTTTTTTTTGCAATGGTGAGCTGAAGTGTGATGCACATGTACCTATAGACACAGTGACACAGGCAGAAATGAAATCCATGATATTTTTCAAAGACAGTGACCATGGTACCCATCACAGGTAAACCCACTAAGCAGCTCTATGCCTGAACCAGATACTGTGACTCACTGCACCTGGTGTCAGATTAACCTAATTTCCTCTGTCCTTGCACTTATTGGACTGAAATCAGAAGTCATTTGCAGTAGTTTTTTTAAACTATTTTTTCTTAGGCTTTGTACAGAGAAAACTTAATTCTCTGGGGAAAAATTCTGCATTGCCTCAGATAAAGTGAAAATCTGGATGGTTTAAATAAGGAGACAAAGAACATCACTTGCAGGATGGAGCTGAGCTGGAGGAGAGCTGGAAAGGGTGCTGCTCTTTTCCTCAGTCACATTGCTCACTGGATTGCAGCCTCTTCAAATCAAGCTGGCTTAAGTGAGCAATTGCTTGAAGTTGAGTAGTATGAAGTGGAAATTTTTACTGAAACTTGATGTGGAGTTATTCCAGGCTCCCTAGAAGATTTCTGTACCTCCACTTGACCCCAGACATGCATGAGACCATGGAGCTGGCTGCCTTCTTTTTGTTGTGGGCACCCACCCTGCATTTGTAAGAAGATCTTCACATTTGCTTAATTTACAGACCCAGAGGAGTGTATTGGAAGGACATATTAAGTTTTGTCTCCTTTCCCACCAACAAGCCCACTGTTCTAAAGATACTGTAAATCTTAAGAGAGAAGGTAGCATATCAGCACTGAGACAGAGCAGTCCTCTTCCTATTTATTTTCCAGATTTATACCACAATTCTTGAGCTAGAGATAACAGAAGACAAAAAAAAAATAAATGGCTCTTACTGGCCATATTTGCCTGCTAGTTTACTATAGTGCAGGGCAAGGAAGAAATCTTTCCTGGGACCTGAGATGAAAAGCTTTTCCCACCTAAGATTCAGACATAATTCAAATACCTGAGTTGAAATTCTGGAATAGCGATGTTTAGTTCCCTTCAAGTCATGGGCTTTCAAGGTTTTCTTATATGAAAATTTCCCAAGTACATCCATTTCAGCTTCAATGGCTTCCTTTTACAGTATACTCTGATTATTTTGGTGCTGGTCTGAAACCATATCTCTATCACAAATGCAGAAAGCAGAAGTTATTTTGATAAGTCCTTTAATGCTATGAATTTGATCTGAGCCTCCCTCACAAAGCAGACATCCACAGGGTGGTCATTTCTGTTTAATACAAAGGGAAATGAAAAAAAAAAATCCCTTTTAAAAGTCTCCTTTTAAAAGGCATCCTACTGGAGTGGGGCAGGGGAATGTGGGTTTCTCCAGCACCCTGGAGACCCAGTTTTGAATAATTTCTTTAAACCAACCTTAAGATGCATCCCAACTCCCAAATCTCACCTTCTATTAATAATGTCCCTTAACTGTTGGTGGCCAATAAGCAATCAAAAATACTGAATATTTTCTGAATATAAAGCAGTATAATAGAAGAGGGAATCAGATTACCTCTTGCAAGAATGGTTTCTTGCCTGATGGTTGGAGAATACAAAGGTTTAAGTTTCTTCAGGCAGGCTTTATGCAGAAAATGAATGGTTTGAAAAGGAAAAATAACTGCCCATATTACACACCTGCACTTGTTTTTAGTGTAACCATCTCTATATTACCAGCCTTTTCCTAGTGTAATAGAAAGAATATTTGAGCATTTCAAATACTTATTAAATCAAACTACTTATAAATAGCTTCTGTAGGATACAAATTGGATGCTAAACAATATTTAGGAAGGTATTTAGAAATTAGTTATATGCTAATGGAAAACATTGTAACAAATAATAGTCCATACGATAGATTTATGATAATATTAGATAATATTTGATATAGGAAATATTTTTTTGAGCCTTACCTGTTTTCCTGTGCTACTAAAAGCCTGATCACTGAAGTTTGGCACAGAATTTGCATTACTGTCCTGAGGGCTTGTTTCAGAGTGATAGATGGCACTGGAAAATGTTTCCTAATCCCTAGATGAAAATATCTTCCTGCTCTGTTTTTTTTTTTCCCCACTAGTTCTGTAGTGTGGATCAGTGAAGCCACAGGGAGATACAAGGAGTACTGGCAGTGCTCATCAGCTGAAGAAGAAACCCACAGCACTTTAACACACCTTCAGATGAGTTTTACTTCTTTAATGAACTCCTCAGATACTTCAGATTTTTTTATGCTTTCCTGAAACTGCAGGATTCATTCTTTACTATTGCACAATTTTAGCTCTTTTTAAACTTTGCTTCATCATTATTGTAATCCTTTCTCATAGGCAGTGGTGTCAGATTTTTTTGCTTTGCTTACTATTACCAACATATGTAGACAGCTTTAAAGAAAAAGAAGAGACCCACAATGGTTTAATGATGTTGAAGTGCTGCTCTGCAGCACTATGTTCTACAGGAATCGTGCAATATGGTATGTAATGTTTTGTATGGAATGATGCATCAACAGATAGTGTAGATGATAAGTCTGAAGTTGATCACTAGGTGATCTCTGTTTTAGCCAAGACCTGTGTTAATGAACAAAGCTTTACTTTTCTTAAGAGATTCTCCACTCCAAAGGAACAAATATCGTGGTGACTTTGTGGTTAGAAAGCTATTTGCTACTTTCTTTGTCATGTTTGAGGTATAGTTTAGGATTTACCTACAGGTTGTGGGGACTATATTAAAGAATATGGTATCATTAGCTTTCCCCTTTCTCATTGTCATATCCTTGTCAATTCTAAAGCTATTTGGTTTAATTTAAAATGTTTTAGTGTGTAAAGTGTTTTACTGTGGTACTTACTGCATAGATCAAGTATGTTTTTTGGGAATACTTTTAGAGATTTAGGGTTTGACAAGGTGCAGTGATGTTTATACATATTTATGTACATTTAAAATGAAATTGGTTCTTTTTGAAGATAATGGATAGACAGATCCCTGAGGCCATTGGTTTATACCATTGGTTTTCTCTGTCACTGGAAATGAACTTGGCTGGCTGTCATAAAAAAAACTTCACTTCCATAACAGGCAGACAAATGTAATTGCTTTTGTGGAATTGCATGCCATCAGCTCAAGGACTCTTAGTGTGTTTTATTACAGTTGCAGTTGACTGATGGAGATTAACCTCAAGCTAATTATGTAAATGGAAAACCTTCTGTCTCAGATGGTGCTTACTACAAAGATTACTGATGTAATTTATTCATAGAAACAACAATATTTTCTTAAATTTCTTTAGAAGCCATTTTAAAATCTAAAACTAATTCATTATTTCTGACCATCTATAATATTTATGGTGCACTTTCAGTCATACAAGATATACTGCTCCTGAATTTGGACAGAAAAGAGGAAATATCTTCCAAGTTCACAGCATTTAAATCCTTTAAAGCATCAACTTTGTGAAGTAATAATACTGTTAGCATTTTTGTAAGTGATTCTTCAAATATTTTAGTCTCTGTCATGTGTCTTGCTTAACAAGATGGATATTCAATCCAAAAAAGAATAATAACAAGAAAACACTGTTATTCTGGAGGCTCATATAAACGGTACTCTAATGTATATTTTACATTTAGTTCTGAATTTTACATAGTAACAATATCTAGCCATGTTAATGGTGTGGTCTTCTGTCTCATATTTTGGGAGGACCTAGCACAGGATTAGACTAGGTTTTCATGACAGAATAAAACCCAAGTCCACCCTTGCTTTCTTTTCTCATTAGAGAAAGTAAGAGCAGCACATTTGACCTCACATAAACATTTTCATTAAAATAGTCTGGACAAAATTTGATGGCCTTTCTTCACTGAAGGCAATAGTGAAAATCTCAGAGGCCCCTCTAGTGCCAGAATTTCCATCCTACATCTCTCCACCTCAGCACTCACTAATTGGTTTGGGCATGTCCAACACTTCATTGGCCCCCTTTGGTCTCAGTGTGCCATGGACATGCTGGTCAGTGGCTCTGACCTGAGCATCTGCTACCACCACTGCCAGGCTGCCAGTGTTCACCAGAGCCTGTGCAAGTGGGAGTGAGCTACAAAGGACTAGTTCCAAGTCGCTAGAGATTTAGGGATTAGTCTTTCCTGAAGGTGATACTCGGGCCCAGAAAAGCTGCTGTCATGCATATGAGTGTTTCTAAGGGGTATTTTTATTTATGAAGGCTGTCACAGCTGGAAAACAGTAGTCAGGCTAAAAGGATGCTTAGAAAGGTTTCTTTGTCTCCTTTATTGACCATGTAATATGCACTGTATCTCTTGCATATATTTATGGCACGGTCTTTAATAAAATCTTCACTGAGAGCAAACCTGTAAAATTATTTCAAGGTCTTCTGTAGGTAATCAGACATGTTTATTATACAGCCATTATTGTATTACTAGATGGTATATGGGGTACTAAAAAAAAAGATATATTTTCATAATATAAAAGCTATTAGGATATCCAACTGCAATCACTGTCAGTCTTTTATAGTATCTACATTGACAGAACCTTAGTTTGCTCATAATGTTTGAAAGTTTATTACTTATTCATCAGCATCTTAAATTAGACAGGCTCAGCATCTCAGCTCTCTGTAGCAGGGCATGTTGATTAGTGTTTCTAGAAAGATTTGGCATAAGTTAGGTTGATGCTGGCAGAGAGAGGTGGGCAGCATATGTAGTTCATTATCACTATATGTTTTCAGTGTTGACAGGAGCAGAAGCAAGCTGACATAACACATCTTGATAAGTAATACTGTTATTACCAATGTCACTTTTATCACCAGCTACGCAAAACATTGGCCTAGGACTCTGATTTGATGTTAAAATAACATTGGCATGTATTGACATATATATCATATTGATTTTGTCATGACATTCCTTGGCAGGAGTAAGGTTATTGTGTATTGCTTCAGTTTATTGTCAGCAGTGCCCTTAATATCTCCTTCAGAAGGCAGTAGTTATTTTTGTGCCTTTTTTTCCCCCTAGCGACAAAGCTAGCATTTATTGGTTTGGATATGAAATGCTTATAAGGTAATATTTTTGTATGAGAGTCTGTCATACAATTAATTTCATTGCCAGCAATTCAAGTAGTGAACTGATTCAATGTCATGCCAAGATTTTTTTTTTTTCAGAATATAAATCAATTTTTGATATTTCCATCAAAATTTGATGTCTGGAACAGCATACTTTTTCTGTTAAAAATGATTTATGCATCTTTAAGATGTGCCAATAATTTGATTGCAATTTAAAGTTGATTAGAGCTTGCTAACTTCTGAATGTGAATGACTGGTATCAAAATACTAGGCTGATCTAGTGGAGGTAGTCTGGAAAACAGCATGCTGCAAATTGCATAACGCTTCAAAGTACAGGAATTCTAGGGTGATATAACTGGCATGGACTCTGAATGGGTGGCGGGAACTTGAGCTTTGAGGCATTTACTTGCACAAGTTCATGATGACTTAGCACTCTAGATCTCAATGGAGTTGATTTGGCCATGGACTTTTATTTTCACCATGTAGGTACTGTGGAAGGGTACAGAAAGTATGGGGTTTTGTCTAGTGCACAAACAGCTCAGCAGTGCACATTTGGACAAAAAAGATATTTTTTGAGAACTGAGAGGTGCATGCTGGAGCCTGTGAGTCATGAGAGGTGGGATCATGGCTCTTAGTCCTGCGTTGCCTTTGCGTGACTCATCTGCAGGTGCTGTGCGGTGTTTTATCCATGCACACTGGCACATCCCCTCTAAAGCTTGGAAGGCCATGTTTAAAGCAAAGGAGGCCCCTCCATGCTGTGACCATCTGGATGGGAGCCACTTTGGTGTGGAGGATGAGTCATTTGGTTAGCACAGAGCCGTGCTCTGCTTATTAAATTAGGTGACGTGTTACACAATTAGCCTGTATTTGTGTGGTTGGTGACCCAGACTGGCTCAGGTCTGCCTAGCTCTGGAGCTTAAGGAGGGATAATTTGGATCTCTCTGTAGTAATCACCCAAGAAAGTGACGACCCTGGAGTTGTGAAGCTGCCTCGAGGAGCCATCAGGAGAAGCTGTCTGTAGGAAAGAGCCCCAGCCCTGGGCCTTGAAAGCGGTAAGGATCAGATGCGGAGCCACGGGGGAGCAGCTCGCCTTGCTCGGCATTCTCAGCTGTGATTCTTTCCAAATTTAGGCTTCTAAACCAGGGATCAGTTTCTTACAAGAACAAGACTATAAAAACTGCCACACTAGATCATCCAGGGTCCTGGCTTGTGCAGTGTCCTGTCCCAGGCTGTGTCTGAGAGCTGACACCTAAACAGTGTGAGAAAGGGGCCAGCATTATGAACTGAGCTCACATCTCTCCATTTGTGAGGCAATTACAACACTTCATCATTAGGCACAGATTATGTCAGTGAGTTTCTCCTAATGAAAGTCTTTCATGTTATTTAACTAATTGAATATTCACTGGGACAGAGCAGGGGACCTAAATTGTCCTTTCCATTCCCATGTCCTGATCAACAGCTAATCCTTAGCTGCTTCTTCATCTCACTAAATATTAATTATTTATATGGGTTTTTTTGGGTGGAATTTCTATGTATTTGTTAACTGAATCCCTATTTGTTGCCTTACACAACCTAGTGTTTTAACTTCTTTTCCTTAAACATTATTATGGGCTTCCCCCCCCACCCCCAATGATTTGGTTTTCCTTTCCAAGAAGCTTTTAATGATTCTCTGCATTCTGAACAGAATTTAATTGAGTGTTTGAAAATCTCTTACATTTGATATCAAAATCTAACAGCAAACCAATTCTTAATGACTTTTTTGTGCACCTTCCTTTGCTAATACAAGAATAAATGACATTCTTTGCGTATTCTTCAAAGATATCATGCCTCTGTTTTATTTAAGATTTCATTTTTCAATAATTGTCATTTTATAATATTAATAATTATGAAAAAGCTTTTGCATTTAAGTAGCTCTCATTAGGCTCTCAAAAGTTGTGTTTGATAATTTAGTGAGTGCATTTTTACAATTCCTGGAAAAGTGTGCAGTCATTCTGAACAGAAAAGAAACATGAAGTTTTACCAGAGGGTTTACCTTACTGATCAGTTGCAATGATGGATGCAATGTATAAGAATTCTTTCCAAGCATGTACTTTCTAAAGAGTGTATTTGTGTACCAGATGTTTTAAAGTGATGACAAACAGCAAAGAAAAATAAAGAAACAACAAAGAAGTTAAATATCTTAGAAGGGATGTAGAATTCAATGCTGCTGACTAAGAAATACTGCAGAAGAGTTTTTTATGATGTTTCAGGCTAGTTTTGCCAGGTACGAAAGGCTGCATGTCTGCAAATGCTTGACTAACACATTCGGATGAGTTAGCAGAGAGACATTCTCATGCTATCCAGGGAAGAAGTTATGGTAAGCTATTAAATAAATCCACTTACACCACAGTAATTTTTTTTTATTATGCAGTTGTGGATGTCCCTAGATTATTGGTTTACTATCTGTACCTGACAGATAATAACCTTTAAAAATAGTCTTGCAATCAGGTGCACATGCTCCAAGAGAGATAAACTAAGTTTGGATGAGAGAACAATTTCTGAAGTGTGCCACATGCACTTGATTAGGTTTGAAACAAGCTGATGATTTAGAATGTGGTCTTCTGAAGTGATACAGCATAATTCTTATGGAACTATTCCTTTCCTTAGTCTTCATGGAACAAAGTGTGTTTTTAAGTAGCAGGTGCAAAGGTATGAAAGCCTATTTTATTTTTATTTTGATGTGATCTCAAAAGAATAATAAAATCTTGCTCAAGTATAATTTTTTTCATTTAAAAAAAATCCATTAAAATCTGTACAGTTCCATGTGAGCAAGGCCTAGTGTGTTGTAATAGGACAAGTATATAGTCTGCTGACCTAGCTATGTGCAAAAGCAAATCCCAAATTCTTGACACTTCACCTCCGCCCACATAGCATTCTCCTGTCTTTCATTTTATGAGCAAACACACACACAAATACATACACTTTCTACAGAAACCATGCCAAAGCCTCTTAATCCTGAATGCTCTATTGAATGTTTGAGGTTCTAGTAAATTGGAGTGAAAATGCAATGACTAAGAATTTGTTTGTGTCTTATGTAGTAGACAGAGAGTTCTTAAGCAGACCTGATTTTGATTTTGTAGCACAAATCACTCTCTATGAACCTTTTTTGCTGTTTAATTTTGCCAAGAACAGCTGTGGGTCAGTATAACCTTAAATCTTGTGTTTATTTAGCATTGGTGAGGAACCAAACAAAAGTGTATGCCAATTGCTTCAAATCTGTGACCATGTGCATTTCTCAGATGTGTTGTTTTGGAAGAAGAATAAAGGCTGATGACAGATCAGATGTGCAGATCCTTTACCTGCAGCCTTCTGGCTTGTTTGTGACCGTCAGGTGCTGCAGTGGCTCTTGGCTGCTTGCAAAAGGCAGGTTCCAGTGAATGCTGCAGAGCAAAACCTCTCACTCACAGTTACCTAAAGCTCCTTGCTCCTCAAATCCTTCTTCCAAGGCCTTAGAGTCAGGATTTTTTAGTCAAATTCTTCCCCAACTCCGGAAAGTTGTAACACCATTATAACAGTCAAAAACCGAATCTGACAATTCTGACAAGGAAAAGACTTTATGAAAAGGAAGGTTTCAACCTTTGGCAATCTATTTTTTTGATGCTAATGGTGGAAGACCTCTTTCAAAGCCTATGCTGAAAAACAAATCGGAGAAGCAGACATCTGAAAATAGACTGGTAACTGGGTCACTCATCAGCACTCTAGGAAACGTGGGGTGAGTTTCCTTCTTGTCATTCAAAGAGAGACATATTCAAAAGCAGTTCTGTCTATCCATTCTGGTGCTTCCACTAATCATTCCCTGCTGGATTCAAGGCACCATCCTGATAAAATGAATGAAGCCAAATATGTTTTGTTAAAAGGTTTTGTTCAAGAGAACTGACATTGTTAATATGGAAGAAAATACTTAAATGAAATATTCCTGGTCCACTGCAGAACTGCAAAGGAGATGGGATTTCCTATATACAATGGCAGTATAGAGTCTGTTAAAGCTACATGCAGCAAAACACAGCATCTGACTTCTACTGAAATTAAAGGCAACCTTTTAAATTAGTGGAATTTCATCCTCTACTAGTATATTTGGTAATTTTCGAAAGAATCTTTCTTGAAAAGCGGAGAAAAAGTAATTTTTTTGGTATAAGAGGGGTTTTAAGTTACTTCCAAAAATAGCTTTATTAATTTCCTTAACCTTTAAATTCTAGCCAATTTATGGCTAGTTAGCAAACAAGACCTAATAGGCAGGGCAGATGCAAAGTCAGAGGCTGGAGCTGTGAGACAAATACTGCATGAGGGAATGACTTTTTGGTAGAACCTATGTCACTGATCACACTAGCTTTTCAGAGAATGGAGGACTGGGTATATCTGGGTATATCTGCCTTTTGCTTTTGCCTGAGCACTCCCCTTGACCTCTAGTCTCTGCTATAATGAAAACCTCACCTTTATTTGCTAGCCATGGCATGACTGAGCTCCTCATCACATTTTTTCCTGAACAAAGAGCTGTAGTCAATAGGAACATAAAGTCTAACACTGAAAAAGAATTTGACATAAGTAGTACAGCAGTGCCTTTTTTGCAAAAACTGAGTTAAGAATATTTTAAAGTAATCCAAAGGTTTAGTCTAAAGTGTGCATAATTAATATTTTATTGGATCGCCAATACATTGCTGTTGGGATGGTCTCGATACATGACCTTGAGTTCTAGGTAATTTTTAAAGTTTGAGCCTAGATATACTTCTGTGTTATGTAAACTAATTAAGCTGTTCAGAAGACATTGATTATGAACCTTTCACAGACTGCTTGGTGCCTTGTGCAGGCAGATAGGGGAGCTTTATTAAAAATGCTTGTCATTTCTTAATATTGTTCACAGGACATATAATCTCTGGAATAAAGAATACTTGCAAGAGTCATTTGCTGATGCAGAACAAGGACTTTTATTAAGTCCAAATCTGTTTATTATCTGTAAATCTTCTAACTTGTCAAACATTGGATGAAAAGGTAATGCATGAGTTATAGGATTTTCTCTGTTGAATTTAAATGAAGGATATATATTTGATGTCTGGTTTAATGATCCCTGCTCTTGAAAATTAAAACTATAAGTGATATCTCTAACTAACAAAATGATAACTGAAATGCTTTCATTTGTTAAACTTTATATTAACCTCCTATTTTACTTAATTTGAATTTCTATTTCAGTCTTCATCGAAGATACCTTTCTTCCCTTTTCAAAGTTAAGACCAAGTTCAGAAACTCAGAATCATACTCGTTTATACTCAGTTCTTGGGTAAAATTTGACTTATTTCAAATAATCTTAAGAAAAAAAGGTCCAAAGCAATTAAAAAAAATAAATAACCATTTCTTCTGAAATCTTGCATGATTCTCTTCGATCCATGCATTTTAGAGCACTGCAATGAGCAAGTGATGTTTTTATTGGAATTACTGCCAGGGTCAACCTTGATTGTACTGAATTTGGGGTATTATAGGACATACAGGCTTTGAACTATTTTAAAGTGATAAAAATATTTGTAAATTCTCTGGTGTTGTATTTCTGTCAGTACATTGATTCAATTGCTTCTTTCATCTAAAGCTATGATTATTACATTTATGCCTTCCTCCAATGTCTTAGAATGAAGATGCAATATGACAGTACAAATACACAGGAACTGAGTACTGAATCGACATTGTTTCCTACTACATGCCAGTGTTTTACATTGCATTGTCACCTATATTCTAACAGGAACTTAGAAGAAGATCTTAGAAGATCTTAGGAACTTCTGAAGAAAGTATCAGCAGACAGCATGTAGATTTTTGTTCATTTCAATAAGGTCCCCTCCCCCTTTTTATAATCCTTTGATCCTCTGATCCTTTTAGTTAGTTCCGAGCATCTCTGGAGTGTTATTTATACATTTTCAACTGAAACTCCAAAGTAGTCTTTATAAAACTGACTGGTTTTGCTTAAATTTGGAAGACTCTTCTTTAGAACCTTAACATTAGTAGCATACTTGGTCATGAAGTGTTTTCTCACTACCCAGATTTGTTGGCTAAAGAAATTATGCTTGTTCTTGGTTCAAAATGTACAGTCTGCTGTTCTCCTACAGTTCTTCTATTCTTTCTCCTACACTCTGAAATATCTGAGGAATGGTACATGACTGTATTTAGTGAATTATTATGCTAGAGTGGAAAAAAACCCAATTTTTAGTGAGACAAAGTCAAGTTTGTATATAGAGTGTAAGATTATTGAGTAAGTAAAAAAAAAATGTTATTTAATTGGAGCAAGTGTAGCTATTCTTCCCAACAGATAAAATAATAGGAAAATGACCCCAGTACTGTTAGACATGCAGTAGTCTTGATATCTGGGAAAGCTCAAGTGAAATGTTTAAAGACAGCTGCTTTTCAATGATTGGCACAGAGAAGAAAACAAGATTCTAAGTTTATTATCTTGCCCTCCTGTGAACGTGCAGAAGAAGCCAACAGCCATTCAGCTTCACCTTATTGTTTGCTAGTAGCTGAGTGCCAGAATAATTACTCTTTGTAGCCAGCATTCTTCTGGGCCCACACAGACCTACTCAGAAAATAGCTCATTAAAAGGGCCTCTGAAAATCCTTGCTGAGAAGGGGAAAATATGACCTCTTCTTCAGTTTTATCACAGACATTTTGCTGCTGCTTTTTTTAATGTTCACATTTTATTTATCTTCCAACTGTGCTCTACGTACTACAGGTAGCAGTCTGCAGAAGGAGGAATCTGAATTACCAGCCCTCTGAGTTTTATTAGTAAGGGACAGGTAAGAATGCTTGTAGATGAGCTTGTATTGATTATTGTTAAATGCCTGGCACAGAGGACTGTAAAGAGTGCAGCTTCTGATGGGAAGACTATTACTAATAATACAAGATGAAATAATAGATTTCTTAGAGATTAAAATAGTAACTGCCTTCCCCTCTGTGTGCTTTGTTTAAAAGCTGGTATTTCCAAAGTATTCTATGTATCCCTGATGTACCATCAGTGAGAACTCTGTTCTCTTCTTTATGGAAAGGAGCTGAGGAATATGGGCTAGCTGGTATTGCAAGACTTTCACTGCTTTCTGCTGGAATGACAGCAGGAAACAAATGGTGGCAGATTAACTAGAAGCCCTCAGTCTGGTCATATACGAGTAGATAAAGACTAAGGTTTTAATCTGACTGTGTTGAAATCTATGACAGCATTGCTTTTCCTTTTTTTAAAATACCCTTTTCTGATTGATAAAAAAACTTGTTAAATCCAGAGGCCAGATGGCTTTTTGAATCTTGAAAAACATATTTGAGAGTGTGTCACAATCATTTAGCAAGATAACTCCAAAACATGAAAGATGTCCTATTATCTGTCATTGGCATGTGGGTGGCAGCTGTATGGCCTTTTGAAAATCTAACACAACCCTTTCTTAATATTCTTTGGATCCCCTCCAAAGGTATAGTTCCTCAGCTGTACTAGTTCCCAGACACAAGTTGTAGCAGTTTGGGAAAGGAGATATCCATTGAATATGTGATTCTTATTTTAAAATAATAGTAATAGCAGAGTCCAAACACAGGAAAGGACTTTATAGAATCTATGCTGCCAGAAGCCAATCACATCAGCCTTTACATTCCTCCAGGCAGATGAGCTATTTTTAAACTAAAACTTACTTTCCAATTAAACAAAACTTGTCCAAAACCTTTCAACTCTCAAAATCCCTTACTTTCTAAAGTTTTAAAAAATGAAAATATTTTAGTAAACGGAACCGAAAAGGCCATCAAAAACTTAAATGTACTTTTAACAAGTTTTGTTTAGCTGAGAACAGACAGCAGTAATAAAAGAGGAAAATTGGAGGAAAAGGAAACTTCTAGGAAATCAGAAAATCAAAATGAGGAAACAGCTGTCAGTGGAGACATTCATGTAGTAGCTGCAGGTCGTGCATGAGCATATCAGTGCATTGTGGTGTTTTGATGACAGCAGGTGGAACTGGTTGTTTGTATCAGGGGCAGGAGGTAATGACAGGATCTGTTAACCTGGGGCATAGGAATGGGCACATTAAATCTTACAGAGGTAGCTGCAGTCTCTGAGTGGGGACTGTTGGAAACTGTCTTTTATCCTCTCCTGGAAAGAATTTTCTTTGCTGAAAGTGCTGGCAGTGAGAATGAATTTGAACCTGAAGCTGTAGTCCTTCGGGTGAGGACAATTTTTCTCGGAGTAAATGCTACAATTAGCAGGTGACCGTGGTACAAAGGGTCATAGTTGTTCATTTCTTCCTGTCAGACCTGGATGACTGGGGTGCTCACACTGTGTTGAAGTGTTTTGGATAGGGTTATACCTGGGGAAACAGAGAGAAAATGATGTTGCGAAACAAATGATGTTGTGTTTGCCAAAATATTGCTGAAGCACTCTTGCTAACAGCAGGTTTGCCCTGAAGCACTGAGAGCACTGACATCCAACATATCCTCATAAGGGTCCAGGAGGGATTTCACACACAACTGTTAACCTGGGGAAGTTTGAGATGCAACTCATCTGCTAAAGTGAGGCTGTACCAGTCCTCCTTCAGTTGCATCTCAGCAAACCAGCAAGTGCTTCAAAACTGAGCAGAAACCTTGTACAGGTGGGAAATGCTTGATCCCATCTGCTGCAGCCAAATCACTACCAAACCTCAAGAGTGGTCAGACCAGATACCTTGTGCAACCTAGGCAAGCTAGAGAAGCACATATAGAGATGCAAAAATTTGTAGTTACTCTAATTGAAAAATTAGCAGTCTAATCACAGTTTTATAATGTTGTTAATTCCCTTTTCCCTGACAGGAACAAGTTGACGGAAGCACTTCTCAAAAACAGCATGTACATGAACCCTTTTGCTATTCAAGATATTATAATTATGATAATGAGTCTGTTGTTATTAAAGCAGATCATTTTTCATGGGGTGCATTTGGTTACTCAAGCAGCTTTCTCAAACCCTCATGCACTAATGTATGCCCAGCTGAAGCCACAGCTGGCAAGACAGTCCTTTGTGCAGAAGTAAAGTGGGATTCAACTTGTTTGTTGCTGATTCCAGTGGTCTTGGGCTGACGCTTGATATTCTGAATTTATAATTTATTTTGTGTTAACTGGACCACTAATCCACTGAGTTTATCCATTTGGGAAAGACTTTTGTGCACTACCTCTCACACTTGCCCTCTCTTCAATCTGTTTTCTCTTAGCAGCTCCTCATTGTACTGTTCACTCAAGTGCACACAAACTCTCACATACAAGGGACTTCTATTATCATATAGTCTAGGTACTGCCATACTCACACCTAAAGTCCAACTGGTCCTATTGTTGCAGCTCATTCCCAATGATCACACAGCTGAAAACAACCTGGACAACTTTCTTATTTCTACCACTTCTATTTTCTATGCATTGTTATGGAAGCTGCCAGCATCTCCACTTGTTTGCAGGAAGGTAGATCATGTTGATGGTGGGGCTTACCCCGTGCTTTGGGCCCACTAGAAGCTACTTTACTGTCTTTGTTAATAGTTTACTTGTTCCTCCTTCATTGGCCAGCACATCCTATTCTATATCTAAATTTGTTGGTGTTTGATATGTTTTATGTATGCCAGACACTGGTTCTTTGCTTGCTCTGTTATCTTTAATACCAGCACACAAGGTTGCATTCCTGTAATGAGTAACAGCTTGTTATTAATGATTTGTGCTTGTAACCCTAGGGCTCCTATTCCACATTTGCACTTCCAAGGCTTCTGCTATTATCTTGTGCATATACTTCTAGAAGCATCTTTTAAAATTCCTTGTTTTTCTTCAACAGCCTTCAAGCTATGATAGCATGAGATGTAGTATCAGCACATATGTATCCTTTTTCTGGAGTCACTCTGTACAAAATTAATGGTCTGCTAGGAGATTAGCTCAATTGATTAAAACATAAGAATGCCAAGGTTGGAGGTTCAATCCTTGGCTATTCAAGAGTTGGACTAGTTGATCCTTATGGGTCCCTTCCAACTCAGAGTGTTGTGTCATTCTGTCAATAAGAATGTGCAGTTTTCAACACATGGAGGGATATGTGCAGGCACAGCTGTGATGCTGGGCATCACCTGCTTCCAAAAGGTATTGCTTGCAAAATGTCACCAGTGTCTTACCAAACTTGCTCTGCAGTGTGTTTTTCAAAGGAGAGCAGTGGAGATGCTCACCTGTGGTGGCACCACCACTGGGCTTGGATCCCCTCTGGTGTGGGCAGGACTGGCAGTGCCCAGTGTGCTCACTGCAGGTGAGCCTCACCTCTGTGGAGAGGGAGCTGCTCTGGCTGAAATCCCTCTGGCCCTCAGCTGCTCAGACATTTCGTGACACAAAAGGCAAATGGCTGATGTGTGATGCTATATTAAAGTTCCTTGCTAGCATCACCCTGCAAGACTGATGTCTCAGCTCTGACAGGTGTAAGTAGGGATTTATTTATCCTCCCAGTGTTTGATTTAAAAACTACACCTTCTTATTGATTGGCACGGCTTTTGGGAAAAGACAATGAAGGGAATGATGTCATATAGATTAATGAGAACGTGCTTCAAGGTTGCTGTGAGGGTGACAGCAGCATTTTGGGACTCTCTTACAGGGTTGAAATTGCAAGAAACTCTTACAGGAAAAAGAATAAATTCTAACTTTCAATTTCTCACTGAGTAATCAAGACAGAATTGTTCAAAAGTGGACTGGAAAATATTGGGATCTGTTTTGCCTCACTGCTATACTAATGTGACTAACCAGTGTGCAGACTTTTTTGTTGGGCAGAGGTATCATGACATTGCATGTTATGGACACTGGATTTGATCTGGTCTCCCATTTCCCAAGGAGTCTTCTGAAAATGAACAATATTAAAATATTTGATAAGCAGGCCATGTGCATGTTAGATACCACCACTCTTTTTCTTTTGTTTTGATTTTTTAAAAATTTTCTTTTGTAATCAGCCTTCAAACTTTTTCAGTCTACTTTTGTCAGTCCTTGACTGCCTTCTATGGAAGGCCAGATGGCAAGCCTGGCCACACTAGTGCAAAATCAGCAACAGTATTTCAGCTGAATTTCTGGTTGATCCACACAGCAAAATGAACACAGGACAGCCAGAAGGAAGTGGTGATTACCTGCCAGGGAGAAGCTAGGGGCATTCTGGCTGTAGGACCACCCAGCTGTGGATTTGTGCATGGGTGATGGACTAGAGCAGCCTGGGATGTTACAGCACAGTTTTAACTTGGGAGATGTTGCTTGTTAGGAAGTTTCAGAGACTGGAAGCAAATAAGGGGTATAAGGGTGTCAGTGATACTATAAATATGATTTAAAGACACAGGTCATCTTAGGATCTAATGTTTTATGATAATTTAGTCACACTGCATTTAATTAAATCAAGTCAGCATAACAGGCAAGGTATTTTACTTGCCCTTAGCAAAAGGAGGAAATTAAATATTGTTTTTACTTACTTTTTATCAAACTTAGCTGCATATGTGTAGAGCAGTATCAAAGAGCAATTACAGTTGTATTAAGTCTGCTGGGCTGAAGAGCTTATTAAAATGATGTTTGAAAAAAATCTGAATGAGCTCTTGCACTTTGAATAATAGATTAAAATTTGTTACTATTATTCATTTGCTCTTTCTAGTGCTTCACACACATCACACATTCATTTTCAAAAGATGCATTTGAGTGTGTATTGATGTAATGAAAGAAGCACAAATTATTTGCTTAAGGTGATAAAATGGGCACATCATAAAGCTTGGGGAAGCTTCTGGACCACATCTGTCCTTGGGAACTTTGCCACAAACTTCATATTGACTGTAATTTCATTCTGGACTTTTGGAATGACCTTAGCTTTTTCCTCTGAAGTTTCACAGAGAGAAAGTTGATGTTCAGATGATCATCTGCTGCTATTTGTAAAAGGTTTTGGAAAAGCCAGGTCTCATATTACACAATAAACAGCTAATCCATATTAGGTTACTCTGATAGCTGTAATAAGTCAGGATATGAAGATAGGCTGAAGATTCTCACATCTCATTAACTGATAATTCCATCTGACTAGATTTGTCTCTGCTCCGAGGAGGAAGCAATGTCTCTTTGTGGTTTGACTTTAGTCTGAACATAGAAAAGGAGTTTAAGGAGAGATTCCAGAGCTCGGGCTGTGTTTTTGGATGGCTCCTCCCCCTGGCTGCGTGAATGGTGTTAGCTGTGCTCTCTCTGCTTGTCAGAGCTATATTTATCACTCAGGAATTGTGGGCATGTGAATTTGTGCTCTGACCAAAACAGTGCTTCAGTCAACATCTTTCTATTTCATGATGTGCACACTTGCTATTTTGATATTATTTACTCATAATTTCCTTTTCTGTCCTTTAAACAAATACATATTTTCAAAGGAAGAACTAGATGCTTCAAGAATGAGGTTTTCTCAGGGTGTTGTTTTCTTAACAGAATGACTTACATTAACAAATCAGTGGAAGAAGTGGTAACGTGAACCAGCATATTGAATTTCACTTTAGCAATCTGTATTCCAGAAGGAAGTCCTGAGAAGCAATCATTGGCAATGGAACCTCAATTTAAATTACAAAATTGGCAGTATGCTGAATGCATATGGAGCATATGAGAGATTAAATGGAAGTGTTCGTTTGTGTTCATAAGGTAACCAAGACAATAAAAATGGGCTCTGCAAGTAAGGACTACTGAAGTGGTGGTAATGAAAACAATAATTAATATAATTTAAGTTACTATCCCCAGGGCAGCTGTAAATTGATGGTATTAATTATGCAACAAACCTGTTTGTAAATTGATGACATAGGAGCTCATGGGAGTCATCTAGAATAATTTTTTTGTTTTGAAGCTTTTTGGCAATATGTTATGCAGCTGCCGACAGCCACCAACAGATATTCAAAGGTTATTTATATTAAACTCTATAATTTGTATTCTTCAAAGAACTAATTAATGTGAAGGCTGAAACTACAAACAATCAGTTATTTCATGTGCATAAGATTGTTTATATAATATAAAGCAGAATTCCTTAGAATTGAGTTCAAATAGATGTCACATTTGGTATTTTCTGCCACTGTAACTGTATTGATTCAAGTGAATTCCAGCAGCAGGGAATGTGTGGTATTGAATTGCTTCTGCTGTTACTGCTGATTATGGAGAAAAGATAATTCATACATTTTATGTATAGATTTCATATATAAAAGAAGTTTCATATATTTTTATAGATATTTGAATTTTAAGCTTTTTTCTTTATTATTTGCCTCTACATATCAGAGTGGCTATTAATAGATGTTATGAAGTGCTGGGAGTCTAGCCTGTTAGTTTCTTTTCAGTTCTTCAAGGTTAGAAACATCAGTCAGAGATAGAGATGGTAAATGAGATGAGTGTATGAAAAAAGGTGCAAAAATCTTTTTGCTACCTTAAGAAAGGAAGTGGTGTGTAACAGTTCCTTCTGCTTCACACTGTTCAACTAAAATTTAAATTTTAAAATGTTAACTTTTTTTTACTCATTTTTTTAAAAATCTATAAAATAAAAATAAGCACTTAAAATAATTCAAAGCAAGAAATATTTCTCTTTTGTTTTCCCTCAGTGGCAATGTTTGTGTTTCCTGGCTAGTCATGTGATATTTGCTTGTCTAGGTTTCTGTGAAGCAGCTTAGATTGCTTGACCAGTTTTACCAGCTGGAAGTTCCTGTTTCTCAACTGTTATGAGTGAAACCAAGAGGAGCACAGTCCTGTCATTGCTTAGTGCATTATCTAACAACTTAAAACTGTCTGAAATGCAGTAATTATATCTGCTTGTGTATGCTTTCTAAACTCTAAGAAAATAATATACACTAGGGGAATATGAATAATGCCATGATTTAATTACTTCTCCTACCTGAGAAAATTATCCTTTGTCCATTTTTATGTATTTTCCAATCATAGTTTCAGCTTGCAAGCAATTTTGGTAACTATTTCCACAGTGTCTTTAGGCCACATACAGCAAGGTTTTCTTTGTGTGTTCTGTAATTTTTCCACCAAAGCAATAAAATTGGAAGTGCAGGATAAGACACATACAAAATAAGGTGATATCAAGACATCTCCATTACTATGCAACAGCCTGGAGCCTCTAGTCTTATTTCTTGTTTATATTTCCTCATTACAAATATGTAGATAAAATTGTGTGTTTAGCAATGCTGCCACATTATATTGCAATTTGCCATAAATCCATTTGTGCTCTATTTGCACACTTATTCCCTTTCTTCCTGTTTCTTTTATAAGGAATATTTTGCCCTCTGACTCAAGAATGTCCAGCGATACAGAACAGCTGTTGTCAAGTGTCAAAATGAGAGAATGACTAGAGGGTGAAGTAGGGGGGGGGAAGTATTTTGAAAGACAACCAAGGTAGCCAAAGTCATCTGCTGCACTTCCTAATTAGAAAGAGAAGATGAAAGCAAATCTACAGATCTTCAGGAAAGCAAAGGCCATCTCTAGCTGATTTTAATGTAGACCCAGGTACTGTGTAAGACTGCAGTGGATTGTGTCAGCTGTACAGAAATCACTAATGCTAATGTGCTGGGTGCTCCTGCCTGTGTGTAGGTATCCTGCACCTTGGAGGCACATTTGGGTGCAGCAGGGGCTTGGCTGGAGGCTGCATTCCTGGCTGTGTTGTAGGGACTGGCAGCTGATCACTAGTGAGAGCATCCTTGAGTACTGATGGTACCTTGCTGGCTTTTATCAGGTGCAAGGACTGAGTATTTAATGTGCTGGCTAATAATATTTAAAGATGGTGTTGCTCTTTTATGAAAAGCAATGATCAGACTCAAGTACCTTAGCTCCTGAGAGAAGGATAGAGCTGTTGTTTCTCCTTCACATAAAATAACAACCCCAGCTCCTGGCATGGTGCAGCATTTAGCTGTTACTCTTTAGCTGTGGATTCAGGTCATGCATTATGTATTCCAGTGCTTGGTCACTTGTGTGAAATGGAGGGGGAAAGTAAAATTAGGAGAGCACCTTGTACTTGCACACCTTGATGTGTCTGAGAGAGCACAGTTCTTCCAGACTGTAAAGGAAAGAGCAGTTGACAGCATTTCTACAAATAACCTGCCTCTGTTTTGCCCAAGCACTCCAGGAAGCAGGTGTTAGTAGGAGTAAATAATATTTGCCTATAGTTTTTTAAAACTGGAAATCTGTGTCCATCATTTTAATGTTCCAGCCAGAAGATGATCAAGTAATGCAAACCATAATTCCACTCTGTTCCTTAATTGCTATTTACTTATGGATGCAAATTACAAAGAAGCATAATGAGAATCATAGCTCTTCAATTTGTTTCACTTTAAACAAGCAAACAAGAAAAAAAATATCTGAAGCAAGAATCCTGTTTTCCTCTATAATTCAATACAGTTCAAGCCTCTGCAAATTAGAGTTCATTGAAAAGACAATTAACAGTCATAAGGATTACATCATATAATATAACAAAAGAAAATCAATGTACTTGATAGTTTTGAATCAGAAAAAGAATTCTTTTTACACCACAAGTAGTAGGGAAGTCAACATGTCAGGTTCAGTGGTTTGGGGTGTGATTGCCTCTATTTACCTTGCGAAGGCACGTTCAGCTCCTCTTCCTGGTATCTGGCAAAGCAACTGAGAATTTTACAATGACGTGGACTTCTTTTCCCTGTTCCATCTCCTGTGAGGGAGATTCAAGTGATCAGAGAGCACAGGGATAAAATTGAACATTTAGGTGAAATTGTCTTTGTTTAGTCTCTCTTGTCTTTAGTGCATTCAGGCCCTATGTACACTGTTCTATTGAGAGGGCAACAGGGAAAGGGAGAAATAAGCAGCCAGACAAGCAATTAGTTGGTGTATGTGGCTGGAAAGCCCAAAGAAAATAGAGAAGGTACTTAAATCACAATTTATTTCAGATATTGCTCAGAATTAGCTGTATTTGCATTAGAAAATGTGATTTTTTTTTTGTTTTGTTTTGTGGTTTTTTGTTTGTGTTTTGTTTTTTATTTTTCTTCAGAGCAAAGGTTTTTCCAATTTGGTTTTTGTTAAGAAAATACTCTAGGGACTATAATTTGCCCAGATACACTGTCTAATTGAATTGTTGTCCTACTAAAGTGGAGAAGAACAAGGATAAAAACAGCCTTGAAATGGATTGAATATGGTTATCTGATTTTGTTATGGAAAAACTGAAAGGATAGCAAGCTATTAAACAAAAGTTCTCCTGTCTGATGCCCCATACCTCTAGAATATAGAGAATGTTGATGAGTAAAACCAAGGCAGTATTTTGGCTGTTAAATAAGACTATAATACACAATTAGCCAATTAAAAGACCTTACCAAAACAATGACCAATAGACTTAATAATAGACATGTAAGTTATGCAGATTAATTATTTCATGTTATTCATATTATCTCTGATAAAAATAATCTTTATTTGGACATAGAAGTAGAACTAATTTTGTGTTTTGTAGGTCTCTTCTCAAGAAGCTGGAACCAAACCATTGACCTTCACATTTGTACCATCCATTGGACGACTTCCTACTCATTTTGAGGTTGTGGATATCTCTAAGTTCCTTGTGACAATTCCAGAGGAACCAAAGGATCTGAGCAACCAAAAAATTGTAAATAAGGTAGATTTTTGTTTGCATTACTTTTTCCACTTCTTCTAAAGATACAATTTTATTTTGAGCATTGTTCAACTAAAGCTCTTTCCCCTGAATGGTTTCTTGGCTTGTGGTAGGTTTAATCACCAAGATGTGGAATCATTGTGCAAGAGAAAGCGAGCGTCTGGAAGGAAACCCTTGATCATCTCAGTTCTGTCCTCTGTCAGTCATGCAATGGCAGATGAGGGGGACTCCTTCTAAATCTTCACAATAGCAAGGGTGGTGTGCAAGGAGTGTTCTCACATGGAAAGTGACCAGGATTTTTTCACTGGATCCTGGTTTCAGCAAATGCCAGTGATGTGGCTTCCAGAAAGGTGCCAATTCCTTTCATAGCTACATAGTAATGCATCAAAGTGGAAGTGAGCTTCTGATTTTTGAAAACTGGTCCCTGTGATTTTCTGCAGTGGTGAAACCAGCAGCACAACATTCCTGTGTCTCCTTCCTTTAGTCAACTCTTTGTTTGTTATTCCTTTCCTGCCTCTCAAAACTTAATGCCCTCTTATTTTATTCCATGCTGCTTGAAGACTACCACAATCCTCAGGTTAATATTAATGCTTATGGCGATTCTGCTTTTGTGTAACAGCTCCTTCCCTGGGACATTGTGGGGGGCTGCAGTTCTGGGTGCTTTTCCATATAATAAGGAGCTCACAGCCCTCTGACCTGAACATGTTCCAGCATTCCAGTGTCCTATCTGTTGAAAAAGGGGTTATCTCTGGGTAACGGATGGATGTATTTGAAGAGACATTCACTGGAATATTATTCCCAGGTGGTTTAACTCATTAGTTACATTTACAGCTGCTCAGTATTGGTTTTGTTATAAGTACTGCCCAGGGTAAAGCAGAATGAGGTCTTCCTGTCATCCATCTCCATGTGTTTATCTGTGGACAGAAGAAGCTTTTCTGGCAGTTGATGCAGTTGTGAGGCCTACCTAGCACAGATTAGTCCCTCTTCTAAAATGTCTAGAACCTGAACATATTTTAACAACCAACATCAGATAATCAAAATAACATTGTCAAACTCATAATGGTGATATATCCCTTTCTGGTCCAATATTTTTTTAGAGAACTGAACTCCAGGTCTCATGGAGCTGCAAATGAAGTGGAAATTTGTAATTACCATGTTCCTCAAGCAGCATTCAAATATGAGCCCCATCTGGATGCTTCCTCTTGCAGTACACAATATGTCTATTCATTTACCTGATTCTTCCTCTGAGGGAAATATGATTTACAATAGCAGTTTCAATATTGAATGATTTAATGATATGTGTGTCATGTGTGCAGTCTGCATGATTCCTGCTTTCATCCAAAGCATGCTTGAGAAGTGACATACTGGATGTGGAAATTGCAGAAAATACGAGAAACAATTGTGGTCTGTGCTGCAAAGCTTGAACATACAGTAAAGCTCTCTGACCTCCGAGTCTGTTTGCTCTCTTCAGAGAATGCCTTGTCTTAAGGGCCTTTGTTTCTTCATTAATATGTATAGGTTTTGTCCCAGATTTGCCTGTCAGGCTCCTCTGAGGAGCATTGTCTGCTCCGTGGATCCCTCGCTTGGGATGCCTTCCCATCATGTCTGGTGTAGTGTGGTCTGACAGCTCATTTGGCTTGACTGCACCCTCCTTCTTGGTTCCCGGGCCAGGGCTGTGCTCAGAGCCCCCTGTTTCTCTGTGAGTTGATGGGAGGGCAGCCCTCACAGCATTGGCTGAGGGCTGGAAGCTGGGACTCCCTGGGGAAGTGGCTTTGACTATGTACTCATCCCTAAATTCTTCATTTGCCTACTGCACTTTTGGTAATGCAGGGACAGACACTACCTAAAGCCAAAATTGCTTCACATTTTGGGGGACACAAATAAAATGCAGTTAATTGGGATCTTTTTCATTGTATCTTTTGCAGTCTGAGGCAATTTCTGATGAGCTGGTCTTAAAGAGTGGGGCCAAACAAGACTGTGTGTCCACTGTCTGTACAGACAGC